>NC_090925.1:67909679-68212709 GCF_040938575.1 Ambystoma mexicanum | reverse complement strand
TCACATTGCTCATTTGCTATCTTAGTACATAATGAGAACAAATCGTCAACGGAAGCAGCAACTGTGTTCGAGGTGGAAAGTGAGCAGGTAACTTCCTTAGGAATTGAACTGGAAGGTCGAGACTGAACAGAGTAAACAGAATCCCAGTCAATATCATGTAAAAAAGAAAACAAAGAAATTGATAATAGGCATTCCAGGTCTGTCATAGCAGAACGTTGTGTGCCATTCACCTTGTTATATTTAAGATCAGAGGGTGATATTTGCCTAGGCTGCCCTTACTGTTTCCTGTAATCCCAGCCAAAGGTTCAACAAGGAATTATTATTATTATCGATAGGCGGCTGTTAGGCAGAATTACTTGGTTGGTGTGAAAGACTCTGGGAGCCTCCTTAGGATTGCCTAAGTCTACCAGATAGTTGACCTCTCCAATTTTTACCCCAAAACCTTGAAGGGTCCTATCCATTTGTCCTGTAAGGCCTTATGCCTTGTAGGTACCATAACTAAAACTTGCTGGTCTTGAGTAAACTCAACCATGTTGGCCTTCTGGTCATGCCAATGCTTCACCAGAGCCAGACCTGCTTTTAAGTTATCTGATGCTTCTGCCATCATGTGTGACATTCTCCTCTGGACACCTATCACATAGTCAGTGGGCCTCATTACGAGTTTGGAGGTAGCCATGCCCTTAATAAGGATATGGCTACCCCCAAACTCGGGTCCGGCACTGGGTCCAGCAAAGAGGGAATAACCGAGCCATTCCGACCTTGGTGGGCCCAGCAATTTACATTGCGCGGGACCCGGTGCCGGTATGTCCCCATTCCCATTTCAGCCCCCATAGGGTTCAATGGGAATAGGGAGGATGGTAGCAGCTGTACCGTTCATAACGCTGCCATTGCTACCATCCTGTTCTGCTCACGGGTGCAGCTCTGCACGCCTGGTCCAACCAGGCGTGCAGAGTGGCCCCTGCGAGCAGCACGTGTAATGTGGCTGCATGGCAACAATGGCACTGGTAGCACTACCGGTGTCGTTGTTGCCTTACCGCCACTGTTGTAATGAGGCCCAGTGACTCTCACTGGCTTTGGCGAAGGAGCACTCTCCAACCCCTCCTTAATTAGTGCCAAGAGACCTCTAACTGGATGGCCATAGAGAAGCTCAAAGGGACTAAATCCAACTCCCTCCTGAGGGACTTCTCTATAAGCAAATAGAAGGTATGGCAGTAGAAGCTCCCACTTTCTTCTAAGGGGTACTTCTAAAGCACCTAGCATGCACTTCATTGTATGGTTAAACCTCTCTACCAATCCATTTGTCTGTGGATTGTAGGCAGTTGAGAACTTGTAAGTCACACCACAGTTCTTACACATGGCCTGCATGTAGTGGGACATAAAAGTGGATCCCCTGTCAGAGCTGACTTCCTTAGGAAAACCTACCCTAGTAAAATACCAAGTAGGGCCTTAGCAACAGCCTAAGCTGTGACAGTCCTCATAGGTAATGCTTCAGGATACCTAGTAGCATGGTCTACTACAACCAGGATAAACCTATTGCCTGAAGTGGTTGGAGGGTCTAAGGGACCAACAGTGTTGATTCCTACCCTCTCAAAAGGGACTCCCACTACTGGAAGAGGCACCCAGGGTGCCACATTATTGGCTCCACTTCTGCCAGATGTCGGAGAAGTGTGACCGCTCCTACAGAATTAATCTACATCAGACCCAAACTTAGGCCAGTAGAAATACAGAGAAAGCCTTTCCTTAGACTTCTTGAAACTCAAGTGACCAGCCAAAGGAATCTCATGGGCTAACTGTAGGAACTGGTGTCGGCTCTCCAGAGGCACTACAAGTCTTCTGTAGTCTCCTGGGATAGACTCAGTTGGTTCACTGTAGAAGAGGCCATCTTCCCAATATAACCTATGCTTCCCTGGCTCTTGCCCTTCCAGCAGGGAAGCTGCCTGTTGGCGAAGACCTTCAAGAGTAGGACATTCTCTTTGACCTCTGCTGAAGTCTGCCCTACAGGGTCCACCATCTGCCAGTAAAGACTGCAGCTCAGGATGGTCTGCAGGATCCAGATCTCCAACAGGGGCAAGGTCTTCTTCCAGCTCGGATTCCTTAGCAGCTGATTCAACCACACTAGGTTGTTCCTCAAACTCAGCCTCAGCAGGTGGAGCAGTCACAGGTGTGACTTTGGACAGTCCTCTCAGGGATGTCCTTGTGGTTAGCACAGGAGTGCTTGCTGGCTTTTTTTTGAGTTTTTAGGTTTCCCCTTTTCCTCCTTTTTCTTAGAAATTGCAGTCAGTAGGTACTGTGGACTGGGGGTTATAGTTTCTTCTATAAGTTCCCTTGGAGAGCCTCTTAAGGTACTCCCTCTGGCCTTCCTTGTCTGCTCCTGTTTCCTTTTGCTGGGAGGCCTGGGGGTGTTTGATACACCTCCAAGAGTATTTAAGTCATTCCCCAGCAGGACTCTCCCAGGTACTTCACTCTGCACACTAACAGGCATTACACTGGATGAGAGCTGGTAACTGTGGAAGCATTTGGCCAGGGCCGCCAACAAGCTTAGTGAGGTATTTGGGTGCCTTAGCAACACCCTCCACCTTGAAAGAAATGCCAACCACTACAGTAATGCTGGCGCCAGTATCTCTGATAGCAGGGGTTTCCTGACCATTTACAAGTACACTGGCTTTGTAATACTCTTTAGTATTGTCTGGGATAGAATTATAGACATCTAAATTCTGTTGTTCCCACATACCAAGGGACACTAAAGAAACACTGGCTGAGACTTTCATGGGTTCCTCAGCCAGTAGGTGAAAGTTTCCACTTGCCATTTGAACTTCCTCCTCTGGGGAGAAGGCTAAGGAGACAGTGTCGATCCCTGAATGTTTGCCCTTACATCTGGGATCCCCTTTCACATGGTCAGTTGACCCACAAGCAAAACATTTTCCAAAGGTTTTGATGAATGGGGGTTTGGTCTGACCTCCATCTGGTTTAGCAGCAGAGGTTTAACTAGCCTAATTCGGTTTCCCAGGGGACTTACCTTCTTATGTTTGTGGCCCTCTTTTGGATTAGAGGTATTGGAATTCTCTTTGTTATATTTCTTGTGCTGCTTTCCCTCATCCTTCTTCTGAGTAGCTCCAGAATCCTTGTGAGTAGGCCTGTTGGCAACTCACAAGTCAGCAGCCTTTGCTAACTTCTTTGGATCAATTTCCTTAGAGTCAGCCAAGTGCTGTCTCAGCTCAGGAGAGCAGACATCATAGATATATTCTAACATTAACAGATTTCTCATACATTCATGAGTGTTAACTCTGTAACTCTTAAGCCAACCATCTACGTTTGTCAAACATTCACACACCCAGGTCGCCCAAGTGGTACCATCATGCTTTTTTAGGGTTCTAAACCTCTTAAGATACTGGGAAGGATTTTCCCCAAACCTAGCTATCAAAGCTAGTTTCACATTTTCATACTCCACCTTGTCTACTTCCCCCACCTCCATTACAGCATCAGTTGCAACCTGGGGTTGCCTAGACAAAAACCAAGGAATCAGCTGATTCCCTGTAATTTCCTAAATCCCATAGTTATACTCAAAAGCAGCCAACCAATCCAAAATATGAAGCTTAACCTCATACATACTTACTGCATCTTTGGGCATGCGAGGCCTCTTTGGACTGGAAGACCTAGAAGACTCTGGGAGAGAAGCATTCTCAAGAGACAATTTCTTCATTTCAAGAGCATGCTGTAATTCCATTTCCCTTAGTTTAGGTTCTTGATGTTTACTTTCAGTTTGTGCTTGGAGTCTTCTGAATTCTAACTCAAGTCTCATCTTCTCAAGAGAGACAAACCCTGGACTCAGTACTGGACCTGGTAAGGTCACTGTGGCTAAAGATTGAGGCCTAAGAGCAGGTAGAGGTGCAGTAGGGCCTACATCCTGAGGCTCCCCTGGCTCTTCTAATTCATCAATAACATTTGAGTTGGACTCTGGAACATTATCATCCTCATCATCATTTTCTACATTTTCTACAGAAGTCGGTATAGCAGACCTATTTCTTAGACTTTGACATTCCAACAATGTTTCTATCAATTCATTATTTTTGCCTTTAACAGTGAGGTTCCTAGTTTTACACATTTCCCTTTGTTGATCAACTGTTAAAATGACTAGGGTCTCCTGTCTAGTTATCCATATCAGGCATGATAAAACAATTGTTTTCTAGTGGTGCTTAGCTTTGTGAAGGCTATTTGAATAACAGTAAGAGCAGCACTCTCAATGTAACATCTATACTTTATCCTCACCACTTGCCATCAGTGTTAGGCAGAATTACATGCAGTACTCTTTGGGAACACTACGCACAATTAAGACTACAGGCGTAAGCACAATCTCACCTCTGTTATAAGTCTGTACTACACAGTTTTGTGGTAGCAGGGCTGAGCAGCCAGGCTTATCTCAAGATAGATGTGAGCAGTACAAGGTGTTACACAAAGGACTTGCAATCACAGTGGTTCAAACAAACACGTACTCAAGGTTTCTTGGTAAAACAATATTAATTTATTTATACATTTAGTTAGAAAACATAGTAATAAGCAGCTCAATATCACACTATAATACACTTCAGTACCAAACCAATACGTTTCTGAACAAGTTAGACTCGCCTGAAGTGGGAGCAAAATGGCACTTCAGTAACTTTCAAAAGGGGTAAAAAGACAACGGTTATAAGAATCAAACACAGTTACTTTCATAGGCAGGGCAAATAGTTTCAGTTCACTGCAAGAGGCAGTTCAATTCAATAGGCCTGGGCCAAAGTCAATGTATCAGTGTCTTGGATAGGATAGCCCAGTTCTGGTAGTAAACAGTTAAGTCTTTGCCAATGTTCTTAGAAGTAGTTTGCACGAAAAAGAGTTATAGGTCGGTTTAGGGGCGAGCAAGACTCCAAAGTTGGGAAAGTTTCACAAACTTTCAAAGCGGCAAAGAGGACTTCTCTATCGCATTTGCACAGTACCTTTTGAATGAAGAAAGGCTGTAGCTGAGGCAGTTGTTCCTGGCAGTTCCTGCAGATCTCACTGTTCCTGAGCCTCAGTCGTGGGGACAAGAGGGAGGACGTCGGGAGGTTCCTGCACTGAACGCAGATGCATCCACAAGCTTGGCAAAACATCGGTTTAAGGTGTGAGTTTCTTAAAGTCCTCAAACTGGTATCTTTCTCACTGACTATCCGGTTTTCAACAGCACTCTGAAGAACATTTGACCAGTATGGAGATGGTTTCCAGGTGGCTTGTGAGTTGGTTGTTCCCACCAGCTCAAGGGAAGAAGTCATCCTTGAAGGGGCTTCTCTGTTGAGGGTGTTTCAGGCTATTCGGGCCTGCAGCAGAGCTTCACCGGGCAAACCAACGGTCTCCTGTCTAGTTATCCATATCAGGCATGATAAAACAATTGTTTTTCTAGTGGTGCTTAGCTTTGTGAAGGTTGTTTGAACAACAGTAAGAGCAGCACTCTCAATGTAACATCTATACTTTATCCTCACCACTTGCCATCAGTGTTAGGCAGAATTACATGCAGTACTCTTTGGGAACACTACACACAATTAAGACTACAGCCGTAAGCACAATCTCACCTCTGTTATAAGTCTGTACTACACAGTTTTGTGGTAGCAGGGCTGAGCAGCCAGGCTTATCTCAAGATAGATGTGAGCAGTACAAGGTGTTACACAAAGGACTTGCAATCACAGTGGTTCAAACAAACACGTACTCAAGGTTTCTTGGTAAAACAATATTAATTTATTTATACATTTAATTAGAAAACATAGTAATAAGCAGCTCAATATCACACTATAATACACTTCAGTACCAAACCAATACGTTTCTGAACAAGTTAGACTCGCCTGAAGTGGGAGCAAAATGGCACTTCAGTAACTTTCAAAAGGGGTAAAAAGACAACGGTTATAAGAATCAAACACAGTTACTTTCACAGGCAGGGCAAATAGTTTCAGTTCACTGCAAGAGGCAGTTCAATTCAATAGGCCTGGGCCAAAGTCAATGTATCAGTGTCTTGGATAGGATAGCCCAGTTCTGGTAGTAAACAGTTAAGTCTTTGCCAATGTTCTTAGAAGTAGTTTGCACGAAAAAGAGTTATAGGTCGGTTTAGGAGCGAACAAGACTCCAAAGTTGGGAAAGTTTCACAAACTTTCAAAGCGGCAAAGAGGATTTCTCTATCGCATTTGCACAGTACCTTTTGAATGAAGAAAGGCTGTAGCTGAGGCAGTTGTTCCTGGCAGTTCCTGCAGATCTCACTGTTCCTGAGCCTCAGTCGTGGGGACAAGAGGGAGGACGTCGGGAGGTTCCTGCACTGAACGCAGATGCATCCACAAGCTTGGCAAAACATCGGTTTAAGGTGTGAGTTTCTTAAAGTCCTCAAACTGGTATCTTTCTCACTGACTATCCGGTTTTCAACAGCACTCTGAAGAACATTTGACCAGTATGGAGATGGTTTCCAGGTGGCTTGTGAGTTGGTTGTTCCCACCAGCTCAAGGGAAGAAGTCGTCCTTGAAGGGGCTTCTCTGTTGAGGGTGTTTCAGGCTATTCGGGCCTGCAGCAGAGCTTCATCAGGCAAACCAACGGTCCAAGAGTTGCAGCAGTCGTCTTCCTACAGCTTGTCTTCGGTTCTTTCGTTCCAGTGGTCAACTCTGCCTTCCAGGTCCCAGATACCTGCTTTTAAACAGTTTTCTCCCATTCATTCCAGCCTAGCTGTCACTCACCCAGCAGGGTGGCTGTCTTTGCCAGACAGTCAGCCAGCAAATCACACCAGAGTGCATTCAGGTCTCCTAGGAGACTAAGCACAGGGAGTTTCGAACACCTCCCTCACATCCTGTCCACCCCAGCCACTCAGGCGCCAAAGGGGGGCTTCAGTACAGAAGGCCACCAAAGGCAAACGAACAAAGGGAGCAAACCTGGTTTGCCGCGCAGAGACATACACTAGATGGACTTTCCAAAAAGAAATGGCGAAAAAAGTTGATTGGAACCTGATTTTACAGAGGGGGCTCAGACGCCATCTTGAAAAACATGGCTCCGGTGGATTTCAGGTACCGGACCGTTTAAACGTGTCGTGGTTGGCGAAATCATGGTAATACCACTGCCATCAGCCATTCTGTGAGGTAAGGGTAGCTTTCGAGGGCTACATGAGTTTTCTAGGCATAGGGAATACCAGGTATTCCCTACAGCACTCTGCTGTAAGGCAGTGTGTGCTGGGTCTATCAATTTAAAAAGACTAGTAAAGTCAATTTAACTTTACATTCACTAGGAGACAGTAGTCAGTCCCAGAGGAGATATTTAAACCTTGGGAATTCTGAAAGACATCCCTGTTCCAATGCACTGAAGGTGCTGTGTGACACACAAGAAAAAGATGATGCCTATGGAGTTGTCTAAAACTCCATATCCAAAGAACACAAAAGTAAAACACACATCAAAATACATGACAGAGAGGAAAAAAAGTCCTAGAAATCCCACAAAGTTGCTGGGGGTCTCAAAAGGTAATGGAAATTAGCAAATTTATGAGAATTCTCCCAAACACTGGCGAGCCAAGAATACTCTTGTCGGATTCTCCTCTCGTGTCAAGCAGTGCTACAGAAGATTCTGGTGGAATTTCAATTTTGTCATTGTTGTTGTCAGAGAAACTGCCAACAGTAGACATTTTAAAAAAGTCTGTCATTTTTTTTGTGCTGTCATCCATATCATTGTGCAATGCAGACTTATTAGTTGCAAGCATGGTTTGTGCAATATTGGCTGTGTTGCTAGCTAAAGCTTGTTTCCTAGGTACCAAATTGGGATTTATTGGTGAAGACCGGATTGCTGAACTATGCAACTGTTTGATTGCCTTTGCTGTAGAACTGTGCAGACCATATTTAGACACTTTCTGTCTTTTCATTGCAGTTGTGCTGTATGGATTCTAGAATAAAAAAATATTAGATTTGTTTAAATAAATAGTCACTCTTCCACTCACTGTCCTTACCGCCAGCAACCATTGGTCTTGAGCAGAAAAGAAAGGTCCAAAGTCCGAGCCAGCCAGGCACAACCAAGCTATCTGGTTGACCCGCTGGAACATTGGAACACACAGCGCACACTGCGCGCTCCACGCTGGTGTGAGGTTTTGAAGGTGGGCTACAGGTACAGCAAGTGGGAAGAGTAACCAGACTATATCCCAGTCTCAGGGTGCCAACAAATCCAAATCCAATAGAGGTCCCTGCAGTAGTGCAATCACTGGAACACACAGCACACACCAGCGGCTCTAATGGAAGTGTGTTTCAGCAAAATTCATGCTTATGTGCTTTGGCTGTTTTAGGTTTCATGGGATTACACTACATCTAGAAAGTTTTCAAATGATAAAACACCCCAAATAAATACCAGTGCCACCAAAAAAGCATCTATCATGTGCCCCATGATTCTGGAAATTAGTGCATAAAGATTTGCTTTGGGACACCACCCAGCTCATATCAGATAATAACAAAATCACAAAACAATCATCTTTTTTTACACTAGCCTCTGAGCACGTTCACACTACAAAACGTTTTTTATTAATTTGCGTGGTTTCCAAGTTAACATGGAATTCCACGTGTGTGTGAGCCATGATCAGTTTGAAGTTCCCTTAAAGTGTCTCCTGCTTCAACCCAGTGCACGTTGAAGTGGTTTCCCCATAATGCAGTGTGTTCCATCACCTAAACTAAAAAGAGCAGGGCCTAGTAGTGAGAGCAACATAAGTCATATAGGAGAGATGGAGTTGGGGGGGCAGAACTCAATGGCTTGTCCTCCAGAAAATGATCACATTAAGGACAGGAAACATTACCAATAAAGCACACATCATGAGTGTGACACATGAGGGGCAATCCATGACCCTCATTGATTGTTGTGATGTTATTATGCTCTGAGTTTGGCTCATCACAAAACTCAAAAGGTTATTGTGCTTCAACACTGGGACTTTCCAAAGAAAGGTCACAATGCATGATAATTGCGATAAAACAACACTTCAATCAGTAAAGTTCTGCCGCTGCAGGTGTGGAATGAGGATGTGAGCCACTTCCGGCTCCAGGGACCATGTCTCTGAAGAGCCGAGACAGATCAACTAGTCTATGTGCTGTCTCTATATAACCAGGACGGTGAGGAAGAGAGAGAGCGCTTAGAGCCGGCTGGGAAAAGACATAGGTTCCATGCTGAGACTCATCCTAACTGCTGTCTTTCTGCTCCACAAACTTACTACATGTCATAATTCCTCCTGCTTGTGAGACTACATCCATTCCCTACTTTCAGAAGCAGAATGCAGTCTTCTTTAGTGAAGTGAAGCAGCCAACCTGACACTGGATGATACTGTCCAAGGAGTAAGCTTGTGTAATACTTTCAACATTCTGGTTTGTCTTTTTTTAGTTCCCTGTTAAAATGATGATACACAAAACATCCACAGTACATTACATTGTCGTTTGAAAATATGCATTCTTTTTTAAAATTTAATATAGTGTGTGTTTTTTTGTTTTTCCCTTAAGGCTTTCTTATGAAAGGCAGTGCACCCCTGCCCATCCCAAGCCACCCAATCCATTGTATTTGAATGAAGTCCTCTAATTCCATGTGCCACTCCCCCTTTGTCTCCCATGAACGTTCAAAGGACAAACAGTATGTTGTACTTTTTCTTCGAACAAATGCTGCTGCATTACCTACACTCCAAAACCACTACATGAACGATTAGTGTTTGATGGATGGAGCAGTGTCATTTCCGAATGCTTTACACTGCTATAATATAGTGGATGATAGCCTAGACCCACAATCCATGTTTAAAGGTGTTAGGTGTTTTACTGAAGGTAAGTCTTCCTTAGCCATATTATGCCAAAGGTAAGTGGGCTAGTTTCGTAGTATGGCAGATGAATATCTGTCGTAATGCTGGAGTAAATGGACAATGGGTAATAAAATGGCCAATTGGTGGTTTGGTCATATCCTATAATGATGGCAAGAAGGCATTTTTCATC
This sequence comes from Ambystoma mexicanum, assembly GCF_040938575.1. Classification (NCBI taxonomy): domain Eukaryota; kingdom Metazoa; phylum Chordata; class Amphibia; order Caudata; family Ambystomatidae; genus Ambystoma; species Ambystoma mexicanum. Next base: position 68,202,741 of record NC_090925.1, on the reverse strand, counting down.
CTTTGGTTTAAGGATGCCTCATCCTTGGGAAGAAGCAGTCCCCCCAAAACATCATCTAAAACAGAGAATGTATCACCCAGAAAACATTTCCCTTTGTTCACCCTGATTTGAGAATGCAATCTTTCAATCAACTTCCTCTACAATAGTCTCCAGTGTGTGAGTCTTATGGGCTCACATTTGACAAGAATGGCTTTCATTTGGCACATTATAAAGCACAGCCTGGCTCTCACTGGCACATTTTGTACAGCGTGAATAACTGCACCTCTCCAATGAACACCCACGCCTGCCATGGCGTACCTGCACGGCCCTATTTTGTATATCTTGGCCTTTAAACTCATACCTATGAGGGAATCACACTGTCACTTGAGATGTTTAGGTCAAAGGTGAAGAATACACATCTGAAGCTATCTGCACCACAGGTGTTGGGTCTCGTGCATATCACGGTGCCTCGCTGCTCCCTTCTATCCACCATGTCAGCGATCCTTCCTTTTTGCAGTTGTTCAGCCCATTCATGTGCTGAGGTGATTTACTTGCCAGACCTCTTACCCATATCCCCACCCCAACTTCCAGAGTTTTCATTGAAATATTTTCTCCATGCTCCCTTCCCCACCCACACATGCTGAGAAAATGATCAGCTTCCTGAAGCCAGTGGCAGGCCATCCAGGGTGCTTGCATGCACTGCGTGTGTCCATGTGAATGTTTATCAATACATTATTGTGTGTGAACATTGTTACACAGTTTTTAAGACCACATGAGGTCTGTAGTGGGTCCATGCTCCGCCTCTCCTCCCTCCCCCTTCATAACCCTGGCTGTCTGTAACCGTGGCAGTGGGAGAACTGTTGGGTTGATTGCAAAGGACACACGCACCATCGCAGTGCAGAGATACCTTTGTCCAGAATTGCTTCTTATTATTAAAATGTGGCATTATCACCCCATTGCCGTTTGACTTTGGATTGGTCTATATCGACCATCTACTATGCAAGACCTGGTAAAAGGTTTTCAGTGGCATTTTGGCACAGCGTGATTCAGTGGTGGATGTATAGGAGGAGCGAGGGGGCGGCCTCCTCTGGGAATACACTACATGTCCCGATGTACTGCACTACTGCCTTAATTGAACTAATGCTAAACAGAAACTGCAAGCAAGCAAGCAATGTAAATGTGTCACTTGCATTGCATTTTACAAATGCGTGCAGGACGTAAACCTTTTAAAAAAGGATCTGTGTTTATTGCAATTTTTGGAAATTGCAATGCATGCTTCGATCATCTATATGCTTGCCACGCCCTACCTCTGCATGCTTGGCCCTGCACTGGCCAGGGTGCATCAAAGAGATGACTTATCATATTAACAAGATTTACAGCGTTTTGCCCAATGCTTTTATTCAGGCCAGCAAAACACCAAGTCCCAGCTTCTCGGAACGTATTGTTGAACTCAGAATGAAGTCAGGCCAGTGTCCTTCTGACAATGTTGCAGAGTCTGTAGCCGCCGGCAGTAGCAATCCACGTCTTCCAACAGCTCAGCTGCGAGAATGACTTGGGTGCAATGGGTAGTAGTAGAAGTTGTAGTGTGGAATTTATTTAGCTCCTTTATACCATCAGTATGCCCCTCAACACGCTTGTGGGCGGAGAGGCCCTGGGGGACCGAAGTCCAAGGTATGAGAAAATTGTTTAAAAGGATTATAATGCGTGTGTGCATTTATCAAAAAAGGGTTTTGGGTGGGAATGCTGAGCACCAGTAAGCTACCCATGATGACGTTTTTTGTAAATATATACGCCTGTCTTTGCTATTGTCGGGCAGAGCGCTCTCGGAGTTTGCAGAGTTCTTTGCATGCCCTATTCTGATTGATAAACTCCCATTTACGCTCACCCGCACTCTGTCTTGGCCTTATTCCCATCTTGGGAGAGTCCTTCATTGTCTCTCATTGCGGGGAGGATCGTGCTGGTTGGGGACGCGTGCCTTCAGTGGTGACCCCGAAAGCGTGATTATTATTATCGCTACCGTCCCCTTTTGGCACGAAAATCTCTGGTCGAAAAGGGATACGCACGGTGCGCCCGCTCCGGGAGGCTGCCCGCCAACAGCGACCGGTACGCTCAGAAGTGCGCACTCAACAGAGAGAGGGTACGGGATCCCGGTTGAAAAATCCCCTTTGAGTACCGCTCGCCGGAGCCGGGGCTGACTGTTGAGCGGACGGCAGCACTGTCTGGACGGACCCAGTTTCGGTTCAAGACGGGCACGTGAGTATTGAGTGCGAGCGATCATAAAGGGAGTAGAGGAGGAAATTTAGGACAGGGAACGAGGCGGGGTAAAAAAGGGGGCACGTAGGTCTACTAAGGACCATCTTAAACTTTCTTTGCTTTTTCTTTGCATATGGCCATTAGGATTAAGAGGTGAATAAGAGATAAAAGTGACGTGAACCTAGCTCCGAGAGGGGGTGGAAGGCGGCGCCGCATAGTGCTATCTTGACTAGTACTAGGAATATATGAAGAAGTGGAAAATAAGATAAAAGTGTCTGGCAAAGGGAGACACAGAGAATATATTAGTGACTGCTATTCTTTCTATTCTTTTCTTTAGGGTTGTGGGAAAAATAAAAGTGAGATTAGTCCTTACCATAGAGATAATGTAAAAGACAGAGAGTTTTACTGTAAGAGTGAAGATCAAACCTATACGTATATGTATACATATATCTGAATAAGACGGACAGGGACAGCGGGCCAGGGAGGAAAGGGAGGGCAAATTGAACTGTGAATAGAGTGTTACAGAGAGGTGTGTGCACATTGTATGCGTCAGGAGATAATTTGGTGTGATGGGCGTGTAAAAATGGTCATAAATGTATAGCCATTGAGTGGTCATGGTAAGTGTGGCCAGACAAAGCTTTATAAAGACAAGAGTAATAAGGTGAAGTGAGTGTGTACCTTTCTGATTTCTGGGTTAACATTGTCGAGATTACTGATGGTTTGCTCTTGTACGTGCCCCCCAAAGGGAATAGAATAGAGGCTGTGTACAGCTATTCTTATGGTGTGCAGGCGGGGGGAAGAACACGAAGTCCCCCACTATTGAGTAAGACATAAAATACGAGGACTCACATGGTGATACGTTTTACATTGTGATATTGAGATACATAGAGACACATAAGTACCAGGAGGGCACAAAGTATGGGGGCAGAAACACCCTTAGCACATATTTGTAAGAACTTACCGGGGTACGCAGAGCGGATTAAGAAATATCACGACCAATGGATCACAGAGTTGAAGGGAGAGGGGTTGCCCCAGATATGGCCCGAAGGGGGTTCATTTGACAAAAGTGTCCTAGATATGGTAGCTACATGCATTTGTTTGAAATACAAGGGGAAGCAGTTGCATAATAGGAGAGAAATATTAGATCTCTGGAGGTTGTTTGAAGAGATACCGCCGCCTAAGGCACAAGAATTAAATCCTGATCTACCATCTACCACTGACAATCCACTAATGATACAGAAAGATGCTAAAGCATTGCCAGACGCAGAGCCACCAATAGAGGTAATAAGTTTATACCCAATACTAAACAAGCCAGTGCCCGCAGAGGGGTACAGCGACCCCATTATGTGCCTCCCCCGACAGCTACTACAACCCAAAGGCCAACGGCACTCCCGCCATACGAGAGCACTAGGGAGCGAGCCCAGGTGAGCACGCCAAGGGTGGACATAGAAAAGCTAACAGACGATCTAGAGTCAAGACTCTCGATAGCCAAAGATGAGCTCTCGAGGATAAAAAGCATATGTGAGCAAACAGCACTTAATTCAGCAAGATCAGAGCACGCGTCTAGAGCGCAGAGCAAGGGTAGAACACTTGAAGAAGGGTGGAAAAAAGGCGAGATACTGTTCAAAATCCAAGAAGAACCAACCCGAATAATTGAACTAGAGACAAGAGAGGGATGTACTGAAAATGAAGAAAGGCCTATAGGGGACAGGGAGGAGCTACTATGTGATATAAGGGACGATTTGGAGGAAAGCGACAGGTTGAGCATGGCAATGGGAGGGGGAAGCGAAGGGTTGGATGGTGCATGTTCAATGAGAACACTGGATGATGAGTGGACGGGGCGATTAAGAAACCGGGTGGGGAAAATGGCATCATTGGGAACATCAGGAGTAAAGACGGGTACAGATACCACAATGAAAGGGAAGTTGCAGCTCCTGCTAATACATAGGGGAGGAGGGAGGCCGAATTATGTACCCTGGGCTCAGATGGACAAGGCCAACTTACTAAAGTTATTGCCCCCGTTATCGGGAGGGGCGAGCAAGTGGATATACGCCTTTGAGAAACACACTGCCGGGGTACCCCTAGCAATAGGGGATGTGAAGAGCTTGCTTGTATCAGCAGTGGGGGATCAGGCTGATAGAGTATGGGTCAAAGCTGGTTTCCCGGGAGTAACATTAGACTGCGACCGCCATGACGGAGCCTCCTTTCACACAGTGCGTGCAAGGGTGTGGGATGCTTTGCGGGAAACGTTTCCAGACACCCCAGACTTACAGTCAGTAATGCAGTGTACAATGAATGACGGGGAAGATGCTATGGATTACATTTTTCGGGTCCAAGAGATGTGGAGAGCAGAAACGGGTACGCCCTGGTATCAATCAACATCTTTATTTTACTTCATTATAAAGAGGGGGTTGCCAAAGGAGGTGCAAAAGGCGCTCGATAAGATAGCAGGTATTGAAGCTAAAGGATGGCCTGAGATTCAGAGCATAATAGTGCACCACTGTAAGCGAATAAAAGAAAGTGAGAAGGAGGTGGCGCAGAAAAGATTGGCAGACGAAGAGAAACTAGTGCAGACAAAGTTGGTGAAGGTCGCAGAAGCAGTAGCCGCGCTCCCACACAGCAGGGAGGGAGATGAGGAGGAGGAGGGGCAGGTAGCAATACAAGGAAGGATGGCAACTAATTGGGCAGGAGCAGGACAGCGGCAGTGGAATGAGCAGGAGCAAGGCTGAGGTCCGCAGTGGCAAGAGTGGGCCCCTCGAGGGGGACGAGGTGGGTACAGGGGCCAAAGAGGGGGTGGACCGGGGTAGGGGGAATGGGAGGAAATGGATGGCAGGGTCCCAGAGGGGCGCAAGGGAGTTGTTGGAACTGCGGGAGATGGGGACATTACTCGAGGGAGTGCAGAAGCAGACCCAACAATGGTTTTCAAGAGGCAGAACATTATGGCCATCCCCATCCGGGGAGCCCATATGGTCTCCCAATGGGACAACCACAAAGAAACCCAGGCCAGGGGTACAATGAGCAACAACAGGGGCATCAGTACAGAACACAGAATCACCCACAAAACAATGACACTATGCAATACACGCCAGGCAACCCTTTTGCGACAACAGCAAACGGAGCCCCCACACCAGCCCCCTACAGTGGCGTGTCAGTGGCTTCAGGGAGCGTGTTCAACCAGGGGGGGGCAATGAGACACCCCGCATAGGACAGCCCACAGAGAACACTTGCGTGTCCAGTTCTATCTACCACCTACGATGCAGCAGAGGAACCATTGGTAGGGGCACAGATAGGAGACAAGCAGTCATGGTAGATTCGGGAGCGGAGAAATCATGTATTAGGGAGGGCCGGTTCCCGTTATCTAACAGGAAGTTAGAGATGCAGGGGTTCTCTGGGGCTGTAATTGAAGTTCCTTACAGAGAAGCATTGGATGTAACAGTGGGGGGCAAAACTGTGAAAACACCCTTACTGTATTATGAACACTCGCCAATATATTTACTAGGGAGGGATCTTCTTAGCAAACTCAATATGACAATATCATTCACTGAGAGAGGTATAGTGTGCTCAACGCCAGGAATATGCCCATTACGTGTGATGCTGGTAGTACAGGCCCACACAACTGCACCAGAAATACGTGGTTTGCCAGTGGATGAGAGAATGTTTATAGAGGGACTAAAAATGCTGGCCCTCATAATTCCTGAGCTAAGAAGAATGGATTGGAGAATACCGGCAGAGTTTCTCTTCCGCCCAATAGTGCACCCTGACATAGCACCAGGATCAGTGGTATCATTAGACTTGCACGCTGTACAGGTATCAGCAAGAAGGATCTCTGTGATTGGAATAGACATAGAAGGATGTGAATGGCGTACAGTACTGTGTACCAATGCCAACATTGCCCTGTGAGAGTTAACTGATGAGGATCTCTTTTCAGACTCAGAGGGGGATGGTGAAATAGTAATGGAAATAGCAATGCCCTGTGACATTTTGATTCAGGCCAGAGAGATTCCTGTCCAACTGATGGCAGTGGTGGGAGCACCACCGTCATTCTTTGATGATGACATGAGACTAGTACCAAATAATTTATGGACAACAGGCCCCCATGACGTAGGGTTGTGCATGGAGTACAGCCAGTGATAATAAAGATCAAACAAGGAGCAATTCTACCCCGAGTGAAACAATATCCACTGTCCCGGGAAGCAGAAGAAGGGATAAAAGAGACAATACATGCACTACTAGCACAAGGGATAATAATGCCTTCAAACTCCCCATGCAACACATGCATTTACCCAATTAAAAAAGCAAAAGGAGGGTCTTGGAGGATGATCCAGGATTTACGCCCCCTAAACGATGTAATTCAGAAAGAGTTCCCCTTGGTCTCGAACCCTGCATCAATACTATGCAGCATCCCAAAAACAGCATCACATTTCACGGTGGTTGATTAGAAAAACGCATTCTTCTCCATCCCCTTAGCTGAAGAGAGCAGATATCTGACAGCGTTTACACTAGGGGGGAAGAGATATGAACATTGTAGATTACCACAAGGATACTGTGAGAGCCCAAGCATATTCAATCGTATACTACATGAAGACTTAGGAAACTTATTAGTTGAGAGCACAATCATTCAGTACGTAGACGATTTACTCGTCTGTGCACAGGACGAAGAAGCATGTCGAAATGATTCTATAACACTACTGCCCTGTTGGCTAATAAGGGGTACAAAGTAGACAAGGAAAAACTACAATACCGTCTGACAGAAGTCCTATACTTGGGACAGCTAATATCAAAAGATGGAAAAAGAATAATCCCCGACAGGGTAGAAACAATAAGATCAGTACGAGAACCCACAACAGTGAAGGAGATGCAGAAATTCTTGGGAATGTGTAACTATTGCTGAGCATGGATACTAGATTATGCAGCATACACCAGACCCTTACTATGAGCGCTCAAGGAGGCACAACAGGAGAACAAGAAAATAGAATGGTCAGAAGAAATGAGCACCTCCTTTAAATCCTTAAAAGAGTTGATTTCAAGCGCTCCAGTGCTCGCCAATCCTGATTATGGGCGCGAGTTTTACCTGTTCTCACACTGCAAGGGAACACTCATGACAGCTGTACTGACACAGAAGACATCCCTAGGACACAGACCTTTGGCTTACTATAGTGGCACTTTGGATGCTCTGATGCAAGGACATTTCGCGTGTGAGCAATCGCTCGCTGCAGCCGCGTTTGCAATTGAGAAAAGTGCCACAATAGTAATGGGATGCCCTGTGACGTTGTTTGTGGAGCATTCATTATTTGCAATACTGGAAACGTCAAAAAGCACACTGACAACACAGCGGGCAACCGCCTATGAAAAAATATTGTCCAGCGCTAAAATCCATGTGGTGCAATGCAGGACAGTGAATCCAGCAACATTAATTATGGAAGCGTGCACACTAGAGGACATGCAGAAACACGATTGTGCAACCTACACAGGAGCAAGAGGGGAGGACACAGTGGTATGCGAGAATGCTCTGAGCGAGGGGGAAGTGTACTTTGTTGACGGGTCAGCATCAATTGACGTGGACACGGGAGAGAAACATGTGGGTATGGCAGTGGTGAGATTAGAAGACGGTGAGTATGAGACACTAGTGCAGTACCGCCTTCCATCACATTACTCAGCACAAGCAGCAGAACTGATTGCCCTAATAGAAGCACTACATGCAGCTAAAGGGTGCACGGTGACAATTTACACAGATTCAGCTTATATGACGACAACAGTACATGGAGGTCTGGCCAGATGGGGGTGGAGGGGGTTTCGACGAGCAGATGGGAGTCCCGTGCAACATGCAGACTTACTGAAAGAGTTAATTGAAGCCCTATGAGACCCCACAGTGGTAGCAATAGTGAAATGCCAAGCCCATACGTCAAACACAGACGTTGTGTCTTTAGGAAACGCGGCAGCGGACGCGGCGGCCAAAGAAGCCTCTTACTTTCAAAAATATGAAGCAGGTGAGTACATGCTACAGCACAAGACAAACGAGGAGCTTCCAGAAGGGTACAATGCAATGCCGATATCACAAATACTAGAGTTACAGGAAGGAGCAAGTGCAGATGAAAAGGTGATGTGGGTGAAACGAGGGTGCAGCCAATCAGCAACAGACTTACTGTGGCGACAAAATAACTCAGGAAAAGTGGTAATGCCAGTAAAGTTATTGGAAATAGCGTTCCAACAACTACACTTCCCAGCATACAACACGAAACAACACATTGCAGCAGAGATACAGGAGGAGTGGTTCGTGCCCTGTCTCCAGGAGCACTTATCTCGATTGACGCTGGAATGCACAACATGTCAGATATACAATTCAGGAATGACATTACGTACGCTCTGGGGAACAATTCCAAAACCAATTGGGCCATTCAGAGAGCTACATATCGACTACGCGGACATGGGAGAAAGGTGTAATGGGGCACGTTACATGATTGTGGTTGTATGCCCATTTTCAAGGTGGTTAGAAGCAGGCCCATGTGCACGACCTGATGCTAAAAGCGCTGCGAAGTTCCTGGTGAGGGAAGTATTACCGCGCTGGGGAATTTGTGACGTGATTCGTTCAGAGAACGGCACTCACTTTGTAAATGAGCTCTTCAAGGAAGTAACAACACTGTTGGGAATAAAGCATAAATTGTGCTCGATTTATCATCCTCAAAGTAATGGCGTAGTGGAAAAAATGAACGGCCTCTTAAAAGGAAGATTATCACAACTATGCTTTTCATTAAAAAAGAACTGGATTTACTGTTGCCCCTTGCGCTGTTTGAGCTGAGAAATCAGCCAAGCAAGGACCACCATTTGTCCCCGCACGAGATCGTGACTGGGAGGCGAATGCACACGGCACACTCCCCAATGCGCGAACACTCAGATGCACACAGAAGCGCTGCGATATTGGGAGACGAGTTCACAGACTATTTGAAAAAATTAACAAGGGCAGCGCGCGCAATATCAAAGCAGCTCTCTCCACCTTTCACGAGAGAGGAGGGAAACACAACAGGGTCTGTCACGGAGCCTGAAACACAGCTACAGCTGATGCCGGGTGAATTCATTTATGTCAGGAGTTTTGTGCGCCGGTGGAATGCACCACGGTTCCATGGCCCATACGAAGTAGTGTTTTGCACGCCCACGGCTGTAAAAGTAAAGGGCCTGAAGTATTGGATACATTTGACAGATGTACGAAGGGCATATAATAATGTGCAGGAAGAGGTGGATGAGGGGGCACAGACAACAGCAAACAATGCAAATGAACAGAATGTCTGAATACGAACTTGTATGTGTGTGGCAGTAATGCACCTGAATGAAAAAGTGGCTGACAAGTATACTTGCATTTAAGGGTATTAAAAAAAAATTAAAAAAAATATATGTTTCTTTAGTGGACTTATATATATATAATTAACGATTTGATAAAAATATGCAGTGTCTACTCCCTTGTCTGTGCATCCCCAACCCTACAGCCCTACTCGTTCCCATTCCCTTTCAATATATACTGGCACTGGTAGTGCCAACAAAATGTTTACATTCATGCACTTAATGCACTTTTATATCTCAAACAGGAGCTACCATGGCATCTAACGGGCAGCCTGCAATGGATAGATTTATTAGATTTAGAGAGTTGTTAACTGAGAGATGCAGATATTCGTATGAGTGTGGATTATCTGTGTGCGTTACATTGTTTTTTACAATAATGTTTGGCCTGGTTACATATTGGTTCATAGGGGGGAGGGATTAACAGCACTACTGTGACCAATACAACTGCAAGTGTAACTAATAAGGAAGGTGATTTTTTGGTATGGGACGGAACTAAACTTGTATGGGGCTATTATGGGGCTATTATACCACACCATCCAATGCAGTCATCTCGAAAAATGAAGGGCTACAGGGTGAAATGAAAAATAACACAGTGTCTCCGCCGAAAATATCTAATTACAATGCCCGCAGTTTAAATGACCGAAACCCCTCCGCCATATCCTGGTTGTATAACACCCCCACCAGCCAGCCTGCCCCCGTAGCCAAGAACACATTGTCAGATAACAGAAAGGAAGAAAATGAAAGAATGACAGCAACACATGAAATATTATATGATGATTGGGTAAAGGGGGGCTGGAAGGAGAAAGGGGGGCCTACTTTGTCCATCGCTCATGAAGCTGGAAAGTACACGAGGAACAAAAATAACAGACGAAAAAGGGAAGCGGGGAGGAGGAAGTATGATGAGTACTATGGGTTAGGACTAGATAAAATGGAAGACCCACGACACCCCCACCAGACAAATAAATGGTATGTGGACATGAGTGCAACAGCTAAACAAACAACAAATGAAAGCTGTTATGTCTGCTCCCTCATCCCCCATGCTTCAGGCACGCCCAAAGTATTGTTACCCAAAGAGTTGCCTATTGTAGATGCCCAATGTCTCCTTCATCTCACGTTGTGCAGGATTAAGAACACCTTCCAGGCACATGAAGTTACTTTTAGAATGCTGTAGAACGAGAAAACTTGCTACGCAAAGACGGTAGGAGTGGTATGTCTGGAAGAACCATTTTTTGTGATACAAGGGACACTTTTTTCAGACAACAAGTGGAAGGACGAAGAAGTAATGTGTAAAGCTGAAGCGCTGAGGGGTGTGGCACCAGAGAAATTGCAGTGGATATAAGCAACGTGCACACCAATATGGAAGGAACACATTTCAAAACTAACTTGGGTAACAGCCATTGAGAAACCCTTCAAGCTGCAGAAGGAAATAGACTACGAACTGTGTTTTAAAGGAGAGGGGAAAGCCTCCATGGGGACAAACAAGAACTGTAACAAGACCCTCACCATCCCGGACTTAAGAAAAGGGACAGCGGCCCTGATGGACACGTATTGGGTATGTGGCAACCAGGCATACCTGCACCTCCCCCAATCATGGAGTGGCAGCTGCTCAATGGCCACTCTGCACTCAGCACTAATGGTAATTCCAGAAAGCCACATTGACGGGAGCAAGAGGACGCGAGAAAGCATCCAACAGAGCGCAGTCCAGCCCACTGGAGAGTCACAAATGTATGTCCTGTCTTCCGGGAACAAGGAAGAGGTGCTGTCCCGAAACAGACGAGCATCAAACTACATATCAAAAGCATCATCAGAATTGCTGGCACAGATCCCAGACAGATACCGATTATTCAGCTCGGCAGAAACATTCTTTGCCTCGCTCATCCCAAGTATCCAGGCCAGAGCAAACGCAAAATGGCTCCAGATAACACGTTGGGAGCTGATCCAGCTGGCAAATGACACTGAAGAAGGGTTCAACGTAATAAAAGTGGAACTAAGAGCCTTACGGCTGATGACCATGCAAAAAGGGTATGTCTTGGACCTGTTGGCGGCGATGGATGGAGGTGTTTGCCGAAAAATCGGAAGTGCCTGCTGCACTTTCGTACCTTCTGAAGATGCAGACAACGGCTCCCTGTCCCATGTGATCGAAGCAGTACATAACTTAGGAGAAAGGATGAAAATGGAAGGCGGAGCAGAAGAAAGCACGTGGATCGACAACGTCTTCTCCTGGGTTCCATCATGGCTGGGAATGACTGTGAAATTTTTGATGCTGGCTGTGGTGTTCCTCCTCTTTATTTTTTGCCTGTGCCAGATGGGTCTTCGATGTTGTGCTAACGCAGTACCTAATGGTGCAATGATGATGGTGACAATGGGCAACACCCGTGGTACAATACAAACTATGCAGGAAGTGCAGGTACAAACAGGAACTGATGACACACCCAGGTATCAGCTAGTGCCCAGGTATCATGACAAGGACATCGTAGATAAATTGTGGCATACCACCATCAGAGAGCCCCGTGTACTAGAATGGTACCAGGAGGTGTGGGTAGACTTGGAAGGAGAGAGTGGATGTATATACTTGACCTGTACCCCAGATGAGTATGCCAGGAGAGGTGAGAGCTTAAGGGGGGTGTGCAGAGCGTGGATGCCCATAAAAGGCACACCAGCATGGGATGACGCAATCATTGATGAAGAGGAGTGCAGGAGATTGGAAGATTTAAAGAATTAGTTACTTAAGTAACGAAAGGGGGGAAATGTAGTGGAGGATTGGTCCAAAAAGACCCCCCTTGCCTACATCCCTTCCCCAGGTGAGGGCCATGGCTCATCAGGTGTCCCCTCATTACTACCAGGGCCCAGGTGGTGGAGGGCTCACCTGCTGAAGACATTGTCCAAACATATTGAATTTAGCTAGGCCTCGGAAACCATTTTGTCTAATAAAGATGGTGTGAGCTCGGCGCACTGTAGCGCGGCCCCCACCTTTGGAGAGTTTCAATTATCCCTGTAGCCGCAGCTCCCTGGCAGATCCGCTGTGAGCCCGTTCCCACGAACAAGACGGACATGAGCTAGTGTAAGATACCAACACTGTAACATTTCACCTTCCGCAGTGTATCACTGCTCCCAGCATGACCCGGCCAGCGAAGCCTAGGTGAAAAGGAGAACTGTAAAATGGCCCTCGAATAAAAGCAAAAGTTCCCAAACACTAATGCCAAAACTACTTGCAATGCGTGCATTTTTCTCCACAAAACTTCTTCTATTAAGGAAACCTGTAAAAATATGGTAGAATGCATGTTTACATGACATTAGCAATGAAGCACCCACACCACTGCAGTTGCGTGCAAATAATAAAAAGCGTTCCGGGGGGCTATTCGTTATGTGTATCATTGAAAAGCTTACACCCCACGGTCCCGCGTCATAACTGAACTAATGCTGCTAGAGCGCAAGGAAAGACAAATGCAACCATACAGAGGGCTTATGTGAAGGACGCGCGAGAATGCACCCTTCATGTGTGTATGTCTAAGCCCCTTATGTGCCGCTACCGTCACGTACGGTGGCAAGTCATTTTCTATGTGATCCACCAACCTCACTACTACCTCACTTACTGCACATTTATATGCATATAACTAAATGTTGTAGTTGCTAAAACATAGTGTACAAATAATGTGCTCAGACTGGCTATATTTGAGAGACATTTTAGCAAAGTTAAAATGTATGTTTTCGAATGATTCAACTTAGTATTGTATAGTATTCAAATGTTTATGATGTTTTCACCTAAAATCGGCAAAACACGAGGAAGACACCTTTGTGAATATGTGCAAGGCCATTCCTCCTCCCTCCCTGCGAAGACTGCCAAACAAGAGAGCAGAGGCCCGCGCCGCGCTGCTCCACCTCCCCCAACTAGGCTAGAGCCGCTTCAAAGATTTGTAGTCCCCTCTGCAGCACCCAAGGCCATGGCCCGCCACCTGCATTATTTACAGCCCAGCAGTAAACCTCCGCCTGAATACACAAATCCAAAGGCGCCCTCTCTTAAACCCACAACCCACCGGATCACCTTAGGCTTATGGCCCCTGTACAATTAGGACACCCAATACTATGGCAACATACAGCAGCACATTCATAACGACTTCTAACAAGACAGAAAGACATGTACCGCCTGTCCCATGCCCTGAGACCCAGCCCCTCGACCTATGGTACCCGGTCAACAGGACGCTGGTAACCATGCACTGATGAATCGCCATCAAACCCCTCTCAAGGTGCATTCCTCCTGTGTTGCATTAACCTGTGGAATAACCTATTGAAAGATTTACTAAAGAAGATAATATTGCAATAACTGAATGACTGCGGTGTGCATGGCCTAGGGCAAAGAAGTCAGGAAAAGACATTCATCTCTGACACTGGCCGCAGTGGCACAACGACACCGCCCGGATGAACCCAGCTGACCTGCCAGGCCCAGCCCAACCCACGAGGCTGACCAGTGACGTCCTCCAGCCAAGGCCAACCACATCGCAGCAGCACCTATAGCTAGTCGTCGCCACCCAATCCCATTGAACTTGTGCCCCCTATAGTATGTAGGTTCTGATGACGTCTTTTGTAAATATATACGCCTGTCTTTGCTATTGTCGGGCAGAGCGCTCTCGGATTTTGCAGAGTTCTTTGCATGCCCTATTCTGATTGATAAACTCCCATTTATGCTCACCCGCACTCTGTCTTGGCTTTATTCCCATCTTGGGAGAGTCCTTCATTGTCTCTCATTGCGGGGAGGATCGTGCTGGTTGGGGACGCGTGCCTTCAAACCTTCAGGGCCCATTTCAGATGAAATGGTTGAAAGGCCCCAACGCTTGCCTCTCGTATGTCACAGTGCTTGTATCACTTCTTGGGGCGCAGCTGCAGGTGTCTTTGCTGTGCCTTTATTTTTAATGGAGACCTATTCTGAGATTGTGGCGCTGCTGCTTTTTTTATATTTGTAATTATACTCAGTCCTATATATATTAGTTACATCTTCATTTGTACATCAACAATATGGCAAACTACAATTGCCATTAAGTGTAATCCAATTTGTACTTCTTTAATGTCATCTATATTTAAGAAAGATTTGTCTTGTTAATTCCACTGTTTGATTAATTATTTCTCCTAATCACAGTACTGTTTGCAGAATGGTATGTAAACATCATATTATTTATATTGACGTTAACTTTCAATTATTGCAACAACAAAAAAAAAAGCGTTAGTATGAAAATTGCCCCAACAAAATCTGTTCTTATAAAGTTACCAACACGTGTTTCGACCATGGAGGTCTTTTTCAAGGCAAATAGTTGTGTATGGTCCCACAGGAGCCACCTAAGGTCCTTGAAAACCGATGAGATTGCACACAGTTCCATCATACAAGTGTAAAAACAATAAATATAACACACATCAATAATAAATAAAAAAGTTAAAATCCTGCAATAATTAGAGAGAAGAATTGTGAAACCAATGATGCTATCACAATTCACAGTATTATTCTACAGGAATGTATCATGAATATGAAATAGCATATCCCTCCCCCGCCCCGCAAATGGATCTAGTAGATCATCATTCAACTTTCAAGAGATAATAATGATGATAATGATGTGTTATTTATATGGTGCAGATGCCTAAAATGCCCTTGTTATTCATGTTTGTCATTTCTTACAGTAAAATGCATTGAAAGAATTACATTTCTCCCTGCCCAGAGGAACATGAATATGCAACAACCAGCCTTAGGAGTTTGAAGTAAGAGAAAGTCATTTTTGAAGCTTGCTTGCAACGCCTCTGTAGCCTACTTTAAAAACCTGTAATCTGCTCCCTGTTCGAACTTCAGTTTATTACATGGATGCGGTAGAGTCCATGTAGTTATGGTTAAGTTGGTGTTTCCATAGGAAGAGCATTTTTTGGGTGGCTTATAACTTCGCTCCCCCTGGACGAATCCTCACCAAAGTTTGGTGAGGATTCGTCCAGGGGGGGAAAAGTAATAAGGGGGGTCCGAAAACTGTTTTTTCCCATAGACTGAATGGGAAAAAACTTTGTGCACGCCTACAGCCCAAACCGCTGGACGGATTTACACCAAATTTGCGGCAGAAGCGGGGGTTTGGTCCCGAAAGCGTGCTTTTGCAAATTTGGTGTAAATCCGTCCAGTAGTTTTTTTTTAAATGACCAAAATGTAAGGCAAAAAAATTAGTGATATCTCCGTTCGCTTCGCGGACGAACTTCCCAGTTCGCTTCGCGTACAGCGCCCCGATTGGCCGAGGGGCTTGTGCGATGGCCGCAGACATGCAACGTGTTCGCTGATTGGACGTCGTGGGCCGTGGACCGGGTCAGATTTTCGGTGGCGCCCGCCATCTTGTTTTCGCCGACGACCGTGGACAGCGCGGCAAAACATGGTTTAAAAATTGTATTTAGTGGATTGTGTTGGTGTGTAAGAGTGTTTGGGGAGGGTGGGGGAGTATGAGATAGGTTCAATGTTCTGTTTTTTTATGTGCTAGACGCTTTCATTGTGTTCTATTTGTCTGCGGACAAGACGGCGGTTCTGAAATTTTGTAAATAAACTTAATGGTGGGGTGTTCTGAGGCTGGAGTATGTGTCCCTTTTGTTCACAAGGAAGTTAAAATTGACTTAAGAATACTCGTGGTGTCCTTAAATGTTCGTACATAAACAAAATGGGGGTGTCCTGAGGACACTGTCCGTATTGTACTCTGGGAAGTTGAATGTGTTCTGAGAACACTCGCGGTTACACAAAATGGGGGTGTTCTGAGAACGCTGTTCGTATTGTTCATTGTCACGTTGAAAGTGTTCTAAGAACCCTCCTTTTGTCCGCTGATAGTACAATTTCCTATGGTCCTTACCCAACTGTTTGTCCACTAAAGAAACGATACACCAGAGTGCTGTGCGCGTACATTATGTGATAATCCTATGACTTGCGCCATCGACCTGGCTGACTTGCTTTTGCGACACTAAATCATATGTCCCGCCACTAAACCTGACATTATCAAAGCATTCATATTCCCCGCCTCTCTCCGTGACGTTACTGGGCTGCGTAGCCAAACGCGCCCAGTCGTCTCCAGTCCTACGCGACTTTACAGAGAACCCAGAAAACAACACACATTATCTCACAACACAGCGCGCCACAATTCGGAATATGAAACTGTGATTTAAAAGCAAACAGCAAGATTGTACATTTCGTAAAGTACATTTATTTGACATCAAATGTTTAGAGAATATTCAGCGATTTGCATTTGACTTTGTTGTCGATTCGGAAAAGTTCATCTTGAGCCACTTGCTGTTCCTTTGCGGTATAGAGGGTGTTAGATCAGCTTACAATACAGTGCGCCACAATTCGGAATATCAAACTGTGGTTTAAAAGTAAACAGCAAGATTGTACATCTGGTAAAGTACATTTATTTCACATGAAATGTTTAGAGAATATTCAGTGATTTGCATTTGTCTTTGCTGTCGATCAGCAAAAATTAATCTTGAGCCATGCGCTGTTCCTTTGCAGTACACAGGCTGTTGGTTTATGATAAAAGCAGCAAATAGTCGCACTGATTATCGGAAGGCTGCTCCAACAACGAGGCATTAGACCACCATAATGGTTGGTATGTTGCTTCTAGCCGCTAGTACTGCGTAAGGGCATATTGGTCCTTGGTGATTGTCCCATAAAATGGTGAGGGTCATGAAGTTGCTTACGATCTGCTGCACCTGGCAGTTAAAAAAAACGTCGGCTGGCGTCTGAAAATCGTGGCATTGGCAATATGGGATAACATACCTGTTTTAAAAAACATAAATTAGTCTCACCAGCCGATCTTCATTAAAAATATTCATTTTATTTATTAGGGCGTGAAACTATTTGCAAGCGAGGATAGTGGAACGGAGTATGTTAACTTATTCCCATTAACCCACCCTGTGTCCTTTGCCTTTTTCAGAGCTCTCTAAATGACAGGGGACAAATTTGGCGGTGATAGTGCACGGTAGAAAACACTATGCCGCATTGAACGAACAAGTACAACTTAACCGGGCTTTAACGCCACGCTATTGTTATTATATTTCGGTATAAAATAATCTAAAGGGTTACTTACATTATGTTGGCATTTTCCATTGTCTAAGCGTAGTGCAGTCCCAAAATACGACTATCTTTCTCATAGTCATATAATATATAAAAGCGGTTTCATTTCAGAAATGTCATCCTTATCGTGTCTTACGTTTTTGCAGCCCTCCTTCAAAAGAAGTCTTTTAGCACGATTCCTGTCTGTCAAGGTCAAAAAACAATACAACCTTATAGCGCGAGTCGTGGGCCTGTCCGGCACACAAGCAATAAATGGAAGCAGCTGACCCTCACTGTAAACGACCATAAATTATTAGTTTTCAACATTCTGTGTACAGCCATCTGTGAGAATTTTTTTTTTACACTCCATCTTTGTATATTGTTTGCGTGCTAATAAAAAAACGTTGTTAACGGGACATTATGGTTAAGTTACGCTGCTAAAAACCTATGAAATTCAGTGAAAAAAACCTTGTTAAAGGGACGTTATGGTTAAGTTGCGCTACTAAAAACCTATGAAATTCAGTGAAAAAACGTTGTTAAAGGGACGTTATGGTTCCAAGTAAAACCGAAAACCCCTTGAAATTCGGCAGTTATGGTAAGATAAGCAACCATAACTCACACCACCGTGCACTGCTAACACTTACACCCAGGACATTAAAGATGACATCACAAATGTCATTGATGACATCACTGATGACATCACATGTGCATTTACCTTTCATGAAAACTCTGTAGGAGGGATTCTTATAATGTTGACCAAAAACTGTCAAGGATCATTGGGATAAATATCATGAGCTAATTAGTGCATTAAGCAATGCATTGATATAAATAGCATTCTATTATGAAGTTCTATCCAGTATACTAAGCTACTAATGCAGAAACATAGGCAGTGTGTGCAGCATACATGATGAAGGTGCAATATTCAATTTCTTGCCACGTTGAATAGTGAAATAACTGCTTTCTTATTAGAGTTTTGCGTACTGTGAAACATGTAATAAGTAGATAATAAAACCCACTTAATACATCATTATTACAGATAAAACACAAAGAGACAACAACACATACAAATATGAGTATATACAGGGACAGTGAAGTAAACAAAAAAGCAGAAGTAGTAGCAGAAAGAGTTCATAACCTAACTGATTGTCTTTATGTAGAGAAACTATTGCTCTGTTTCAAAGCTGCTACTTACCATATGTATGTGTATCACATGATGTGACTGTACCCTAAGGAAAGGAGAGTGAGTACAATGTATACAAATATGAACATATATAGGGAAGGTAGAGTAATAAAAATAAAACTATGGGAAAGTGCTGGGTTACCAGTCATTTGGTCGAAAACAAAAGGTCAAATAACAAATTGATCGAATGAAAATGGTCGAAAAAAAAATGGTCGACATCCAATATACACAATGTAAACAGGTCAATACATCGAAGCCGATAGAAATGACCATTAACTTAGAAAAGGGTCACAGGAAATAACATAAAGTGAAGAGTAAAGCACCTTATATGAGACCAGTGATCGCAGATGACGGTTACAAACAAACTGTCAGTACATCAGGAAAGTGACAGAGAGAGCAGCTGATCAAAACACGCAAGTGAATAGCGTATACGTGACTAAAACAACGGTGAGTTAAACACACTAAATAAGCAAATTACAGAGTGGTTCACACAGTTTTATATTTCAAATGGGGGGGTTCCCCCTCAACCCCCCGTTTTTCTTTTTTAAAAAAATATTTTTATAGAAATACGAACCCTCCCAAAAATAAAATTAGAAATCAAATGTTTTTTTTAGCATTTATATGTTCCATTTGGCATTTTTGAAGAAACAAACCCAAAATACTACTTAAATAGTTGGATTAATTTTATTACTGTCCCCGACACTATCACTAGAAAACCGACCAGTAGCGAAGAAAAAATACAGAGACCATGAAGAAAGAATTGCAAGCATAGTGCACAATTTTGAAAATACGGAGCCAATACAGTACCTTGAAGCAATAACGTACAATTTGAAATGTTAAGAATAAATAAAAATAACTCACCGGACAGAGAACGCCAGCTCCATGCACGAAATCCATTCACCAGGCACAGGAAAGCAACTCCAAATGGGGGCTCGCTCCACAATCCATCCATGATAGGAAAAAAACATAATCCACTTAAAAGGCATACTCCTTGAAAAACCATAAAAAAAGAGAAATCCACACGTTGCAAAACAAAAAAAAAATCAGTAAAAATGAAAACGCCAAGTCCTTTGAAGCAACCATCCACGACACGATCCAGCGAAAAATACATCAAGTAAGTGGAAATCCAATGTAAAATCCAAGGAAACACATTACGCGTTACAAAAAAAAAGCCATCCGTTGCGGTGAGAAAATCACATCCATTAAAAACACCATCCGAAACACGATCCAGCGCAGAAAAAACCATCTGAAAGAAGAAAAACCATTGCAAACTCCATCGGAAAATCAAAAAAAAAAAAATCGATAAGCAAATCCGGAGCGCGAGCAACAGGTATCCGACCGGGAACAAGGAACTTCTAAAATGGCGTCTATGTCGCAAACGTAAGACGTCATGCGTAACAAACTTTGTACAAGTTAAAGTTACTATACTATTGAAAAATGATCCAATAACACAACTTATAACTTTTTTTAATGAATAAAACGTTTGTATTATTTAATTATTTTAAAAAGTTAACGTTTGTAATATTTAATTTAAAAAGTTAACGTTTGTAATATTTAATTATTTTAAAAAGTTAACTATACAATGTTCAAAATATTTAAAATATTAAATATATAAAGTATATTTAATTGCATTAATGTAACAAACCATAATAAAATATATGTATTACTGTACAAAGTGTATGCTTGTATTTCTTTAAACATTTCGACCAAAATTAATATATTCGACCAAAATGACATTCGACCTAATGGTAATTCGACTAAATTCATTAGACCAAATGACTTTCGACCAATATTCAGTCGACCATTTGTCTGGACAGCAAAGTGCTGATAACCCTAATGATTATCTTCATGCACAAGCCTGTTTCTTCTGCTATGTATATGTTTCATATGATGTCACTTGACCCAAAGTCTACAAATATAGTACCTTTTCTATTTTTACTTCCTGACTGTTACTGAAGAAAACTATGTGGCCTACATATGTCAGTAAAGGGAAAAAAGGGAGAGCCAGGCATGTGATGCCATCAGTGATGTCATCAATGACATTTGTGATGTCATCTTTGATGTCCTGGGTGTTAGTGTTAGCAGTGCACAGTGGCGAGTTATGGTTGCTTATCTTACCATAACTGCCGAATTTCAGGGGTTTTTCGGTTTTACTTGGAACCATAACGTCCCTTTAACAAAGTTTTTTCACTGAATTTCATAGGTTTTTAGTAGCACAACTTAACCATAACGTCCCTTTAACAAAGTTTTTTTCACTGAATTCTGTATTAAGACCAAACTGAAAGTTGAGTTTTGTCCTTAGTCCTGTAATGTGTACATTTCAACTTACAAAAGCACACTTCAGTCTGTCAGACCTGTGCCTGTGTTTGGGGACAGTAAAGAACACAACACATATTTCCCCCATATCACAATATTCAGAATGAATACGCTCATTTCCCGTTTTTGGGTTACATACTGGCCATTCACATGGATATTTTGGTAAATCAGTGGGCCAATCATAGCACAGCTTAATTCTTCTATTGCAGATACAGGCATACATGTCATGTACTTTGGCACAGAGCATTGACACTAACCAATATGTCATCCCGCTTTCAAATCAAAACCATTTTCACCTACATTGATCTTAAAGCTGATGAGCGAATAAATGTGCATTTTCCCAGAGCCGTTGTCCACTTCACAACTTTAACCGCTCTTCGATGACTTTGGGATTAATAGCGCTGGGACGAGGAATTCAACCACTTTGTTACACCATGCATTCCTATATACAAAGAGCGACTGGCGGGCAAAAGCCAAAGGTGAGCTTGAAGGGTGTAATTTTGATATTTTTAGAGGGGTAACACTTACACAAGTAGTTTGTGAGATGGAGTAGAAAACATTTTCTTAGTTTATGAAGTGGTATGTGCCTAATATGACTTTCACTTTCAGAGCAAATTACGTAAAGTAGATGTCTTCGTAGGGCCTGTGGAAGCGATGATAATTCCATTTTCTGATGAACGACCGGACAAACACTGGATCAGGGGTTGATGCGATGGCCTAGGTGTTGAGGAGGAGAGACTCCTTGAAGAGTTGTAGGAGCGTGGGGGCAAGTCAGATGCTGATGGGGAGTAGTTTCCATAGGGTTTATAGTGAAAAGACCGAAAAAAAAATCTCGAAAAAAAGGTTGAACAAAAAAATCTCGAAAAAAAAGTGGCATTTTTTTTTCAATACACTTTTTTTTCGAAATGGAGGGGTTCCCCCCAACCCCCCGTTTTTTTCATTATTTTTTATTTTACCAATTTTATTTTACTTACCTGACCCCAAAAATACATATAAATAAATAAATAAAAAATGCGATTTTTTTTTCGGTCTTTTGACTGACCACCTTTCCATAGTGTTGGGGTGTAGGAAGAGAATGCTTGTTTTGAGGGTCTTTCCATTTTGCAGTTCCAGATTTCAAGTCTGCACGTGGCCTGGCATCTTGTGGTGCGCTGTCTGACGGAGATGCTGAGTTTCTCTGTGAGGTAGTTTGGTGACTTGAGAGCGACATCCTTATGGATGGTGCAGCAAGATTCAAAGGTGATTTCTGTGTGCAGTGGGAGACAGTGAATGTTGATGAGGGCAAGGGTGATATGGTTGTATCTGGTAGAGCCTAGATAAGGCATGGAGCTGCGTGTAGAACACTTTTAAGGTGCACAAGAGAGGACAACAAGAGGCCTTCGAGGTGGGAATTGCCCCCATCCAGGTGGGATAGAAACAGTGCTTGAATGGTTGATCTAAAGCTGCCCAGATAGAGGAATGGCTTGACTTTCAGCATGAGGGAGAGCTGACACCAAGCTGTCTGAGTTTTCTTAGCTATGTGTGTTTTGAAGGAGAGGTGTTTGTCAATGTGGAACCCCAGGGACTTGGCACAGGAGGTTAAATCCGGTGTTAAGAATTCACGGTTCATGGGTGATAGCCGGGTCTGAATGTCTGGCTATTCAGTGTTTTTGGTAAGGAGTAGGAATTCGGTCTTGGAGGGGATATTCTTCAAGTATGCACTGGACACCCAAGACTGGATCAGAGAGAGGAAGGTTTTGAGCCACTGGATGAACTTGATGGATTCGATCTTGAGGTATTGCTGTGTGTCGTCATCATATTGGTGAAAGTGGATGTTATGTGTGGCTAGGAGGTCTCCCAGTGACTCCATGTATAGATTGGAGATCAGTGGGGAGAGGATGATACCCCACGGAGTCCACAGGTGACAAGGAGCATTGGCAATCTAGAGGAGTCCATATGAACAAACTGCTGTTAGTTGGCTAGGTAAGGCTTGAGCGAGAGCAGGGCAAGGTTGCTGATCCCCATGTGTTGATGTTCAGTGTCCTTGAGCAACTGGTGGTCTACTGTGTCGAACGAGGCTGAGGAGTCACGTAGAACCAGGATGCAGTAGTGGCCGTGGTCAAGGACGTTGATGGCATTGTCAACCACCCGTATGGTTGCCGTCTCTGTGCTGCATCTGGGTCTGAACCCGGATTGTACATTTGATGGTGATTGTTGGTGTAGATGTGGTGCTGCAGTCGAGCGGGTGATGATTTTTTAATGATCTTACCTAGGAAGGGAAGATGGGTGATGGGGCGATAGTTACCTAGGTTGTTGGGATCCAGAGTTAGTTTCTTTAGCAGAGGGAGGATTTGTCATTAGGGTCAATGGTAAGGTGCTTTAAGTTAGGGAGCTGTTGATGATATTCAGATAGGGAAGGATAGCAGGGAGGATCTTGAGGATAGATGCTGGGAGGATGACATCTGTATACTACGTGGCTTTGAGGGTGGTCAGAGTTTCTACCAGGTCGTCTGTAGAGTGTCTTGAATTTTGTCCAGGTTAAGAGATATCACAAGGTGGGACAGAATATGAGGAGGGTATGTGGATGAAGGGCTGACTTCTATGTGATGGCAAATCTTCTACATTTTGTCAATGAAGAAGGTTTTGATGGTGGTTGATTTTGTTCAGGTAGAGAGTTGACGCAGTGCTTGACTGTTTTAAAGAGGGCTTTGATTGTGCTGTCTGCATATGCTATGGTGTTCTGATTAGTTGTCAGCAGGTTGCTCAGAGTTCTCTGAGGAGCGTCATGACAGTTGTAGTCCTGCAGCCTTGCCAGGTTTTCTCCTGTTTCCTGATGACTCTTTTTCTGAGGTTGAGCTCTTGCATGTACCGATTAGCACTGATGATTTCGTTTTGCAGGTGGCCGGTTTTAGAGGCGCATGTTTTAAATTGAAGACGTGTGCATCGAGAACATTTCTGTGAATTCTTCTGTGTATTGTTGCTAACATGATATCTATCTATTCATTCTTCCCGCCAAAATTCCTGCCTCCTTGTGCTGCCATTCCTCCCCTCCCTCTTGTACTGTCAGTTCTTCCCCTCCCCATTTGTGCTGCCATTCCTTACCCTCCTACTTGTGCTGTCAATTTTACCCCCTCTTGTGCTTTCTTTTCATCCCCTCACATTTGTGCTGTCCTTTGTTCCCCTCCCTCTTGTGCTGCCATTTCTTTCCCTCCCCATCAGTTCTGCCATTTCTTCCCCTCCCTGTCATATCTGCTCCTTCACATTCACGCTTTCAGTATTTCCTTCAAATGTTCTAAAATGCTTGTATGTACTGTTGTTCACCTGTAGGCATCCATTGGATTTTTCATTCTCCATAAGGCTGTCCTTCATAGCCACCACCAGAACAATAATTCCTCATTACTGCCCCCATGCTAAATGTACAATGCAACAAACAACTACAATCACCAAAAATATTGGGTTTGGCACTGCTTGATCTTTATTGGTTGGGTACGCTAAAATCAGCCAGGTTGTTTTGGGCTCCCGCAATCGTATATGCAGTGTGCAATCTTTTGCATTGAACACTGTTGCTTTTCTTTTCATCAATATTTAAACTGGAATCTGTGTTCTTAAGACAAAGTAATCAATATAGCGACTCTACAGAATGAAGTCGTAAGAGGTGGTCTTCACTTCACAGCTCCACGTTCCTTGCAAGTTATTCCACGCACTGCAATGTGTGCACTGTAAGCAAGGCATGGTATCAAACCTAAATCTAAGGATGGGAGCAAGCTACGACCACCAAACAATAATAACGCAGTTCTAGTCAAGTCTCGGTCAAACAAAAGGTATTATAACAATAAACCTAATGCCAATCCTTACTTCTAAATGAAAACGGTGTGGGACAATGGAGTATGCAAAAAGAAAAGTGTTCAAGAAAAAATATATCAGGATAGTTGAGCGGTTGGCTTCCCTTCCCCACGTTTTCATCACGGGGGAAGGCGGCATGTTTGAGCTTCGGCCACGTGGATACAGTTCAAAGCACAGATATCAAGGCCTTCTGTCAAAGCCTTCTTTCCAATAACACTCTCTTACTGCACAGGGTCTGACGTAACCAAGTGCCAAAGTTGTATTCCTATTTAGGATTTTTACAGGCACAAGCGTTTGCTTTCAATGTTCATCATAGGTCTCCCTCTTCAGGCTGAGACCCCCTTTTATCACAATGTTCACACTTGGTCTCCCTCATTCAGGTTCGGACCATGGATCTCCCTCTTTCGGGCTCGGATCCTCTTGATATCTTAATGTTTACATTTTGCCTTCATCATTCGGGCTCGGACCATGGACCTCTTTCGGCCTCTGATCCTTTTTTTTACCAAAATCAAGGACTTTGCTTAAACCTTCGCAGGACCACTTTGATTCACAATTGTTTTCCTCAATCTACTACTTTCGTTTCTCTTCGTGGGATACATTACAGAGACCTTTGATTGAGCAAATTCATGGTGCCGGACCACTCTGTCAACGGTATCTTGTCGTGTCTTTTTAAGTTCAAACATTCATCAGCAGTTTAGCTTTACTCACATCTTTCATCGCACTTGTTTAACAATGTGCGTTCCAACGCTTGTTATACAATGTTGCCACTTGCAACCTTTCCTTCAACACAGACCGGACTTGCATCAGTCTCCCCAACTCACCGGCTATGTTGATCTCTCTTGCGCTACTTTGTTCTTGGCACCAAGGACAATACCAGGGCAGCTGCTGCTGCTTCTCCCCGCCTTGGTAAGTTACATGGGAGGGCACTTGGTATCTTCGGCAAACAATACAGGATTATTTAGCCTAGTTTCCTGGCCTTATGTGTTCTGCCTTGAATGTTTCTTGAAAGTGACAGCATCTTGCAGAAAAGGTCAAGGGTATTTCCCTTCATATGAACCCTTCTGGGTTTGCCATCTTTCTCCCCTCGTTCACCTGGTGACTCAAAACTGATATTCCTTTGTGTGCTTTGCCTCACTCAGAGTGTGCTCTCATGCTCTGCCTTTTATCTGTGTGGGAAAGTTTAATGGAAGTCCGGTGTGAGTGATTGTTAGTAATTGCCTGACCATAGTAGCAGGACTTGTCAGGTACACTGCTCGGGTGTGAGTCTGTTTCCTTCCAAAGCAAGCTGTCTGTGTGAAAGTTTTGGAGAAGGGAAAGTGGGGGTAAGGATCCGACATATCTTACCTGTTAGGATGGGACAAAGGTGTTACAGGGAAGAGAGGGATACAGCATCTCGCCATCCGGTGTCTCACTCCCACTCCCAGAAGACTCCTCACTCAGGTGATCCTACCACACTAGTCCATCCCCAGGTACGTGATCCAAAAGAGATGGCTGTGTCCTGGCCACCTCGATGAAAGATCCCCGGGGACTAGCAGGTGAGAGAACTTCTGGTTTCTCACAGCACCCAAGGCTGCATTTGCAGAGGAAAGTATGGGATACTCACTCCCTGTTTTCCCATTTCCACACACTCTATACGCATTTTAAATACAACCATCCAGGTTATGCAGTTCTCTCTAGAAGCCTCCAATGTACTACTATGTGCTAATAGTCCCTTTTCATGTTACACAGTACATTACATGATTTAGGAGAACAGGAGATTACTATTCTAGCTGTATTGCATTGAGAAAGTCATGTTTCATGTTAGCTAAAACATGAAGTTCAGTTATCACCCTCAAATCCCAAATTAATCTTCTTTAACATTCTACGCATATATCTGTATCATATATTCTAAGTGTGTCAAGCATAACTTTCTATTTGATCTACAGCCGTTATTATGCTGATGGCTGTGCAGGGGAATTTCAATGTATAAGAAAAGTTCAAATTATTTCGATAATCATAAATCTCTACAAAATGTAATGTGCTTCATCATGCTAGGACTACTGGTCTAGCATTCTTGATGCTAAGCAGCAGTGTAGTCTCAGGAGCAGGTGTCACTCCTCTACCAGGGCAGCAACACCTGCACTCTCTGTGTAGTGGCCAAGGTCCAGGATGCTCCAGTCCAAGGCATGGCTGTTTAAAGCTAAACTGGCAGCCAGTGAGCCTGGCTGGTTCTGTAATTACCATGATCACATCATGGGTAGCATTCTGCATCTGCCTGATCCAGAACATAAACTGGCCACTAACTTTCTTTATAATCATGGCAGGTATACACCACATCATCTGCTCCAGTATTCAATTGTATAGATCAAGAATGATCCCTTGATCCTAGAATAATTAATCAGACAAACAATATCAATTAAAACTATTCACTGCCCGCTCTTTATTTTTGTACCACCAATCCATGTTCATTATATTCTCCTGCTCTCTCCCTATTCCTCACTTGCAGCCTTTACAGCAACTAGATGAAGTAGAAATGGATAGAAATACAAAGTTAAAAAATACAGAGTGGAGTTTCTGGACTACCATCAGTGGAATTCCAGGGAAAAGGCTACACTAATCCCTGATCGATCAGTGGTAATGGTATAATTAGGTCTGACTACTCAGATTAGAACCGCACTTAGTGGTGTTTACCTCTGGCTCATTTTCTGAATATTGCATGTTGTAATCAGCACCTAAGTGTAGTTTCATGATAACTATATCCATATGTCTGCTCTTCCCCAGTTTATCCCCTCAGAATCTTGATTACATAGAGGATCCCATGGCATTCAGGAAAGCCTCCAAAACCTGGCTCTTCCCCCAACCTCATGATGCCCCGCCTTCCAATTCCCCTTCCCCCAGCCTGCTCCCTACCCCACCCACCCATCTCAGCCACTAGTCTCTTCTTGCGCAAACAGCCTGGTTTCCTGCCATCCAACCTTGGGGAATGCCAAACACTCATGAAGTACTCAGGGGGTCGCTACAGCAACTTGCTACTTGAGCAAACCCTGACAGTAGGCCAGGAAATGCACCCGTATGGCCTGGGAGGATGGCAACACATTGCACTTAAAATGAACCTTGACAATATCAAGCTAATTGTGCCGAAGGAGGACAACCAGGTACCTAGGACGCATTGCTCAGAGTTGGCATGGCAGGTAACACTAAAGCACAGTATGGTAGGCCAAGCCACTGCATGCAAACTTGATACAGGATCATTGATTCTGCAATAGAAGGAACTGGGGATGGCAATCTCTATCTCTACGAACCTGTCAGAGGATGAAATCATGCACCCATCAAGCACTTAAATCTCTTGTGAGATTAAGTAATGCTCCTTGTACACAGATAGAACCCGGGAATTATTCATTGTTGTTTGTACAATTAACCTATTTCTCTACCACCACACTGCACCTTTGCAGCTTAGTGGAAGGCACAGCCTCACCCCATACACCATGCACACATACAACACAAACACTCTTGCACATCACCTCAATGATAAGAATGAAGCTCTTTTTTACATAACTCTCTATCACATTAACGCTATCCACCCTTAGTCCATAGTATTCCTATGCTAGGCCAGACACTCTGCATTTAGAAATGGGTGACGACCAGGGTCTTGCTGCCCTCGCATAATGATAATGGCTGATATGCACATACACATAATTGCACCTCACAAACCTTTCCCAAATTTCTGGATTCCGGTCTGTCCAACGGCCTTCAAACAAAAGCGGTCTGGGACCATAATTATGGTGAAAGGCACTATAGCAAATAACAAAATAAATGAATGGATGAAGGAATGAATACAGTTTTTAAAAAAACATTGTCCTTCTGTATTTGGAAAGTATGTGTTGGTGCAATTGTGCAGTGGCTTACTGCAGAAGTGACTCGGGTCAGATCATTGGACGTGGCTCGGACTTTCCATGCCACATAATGGGCCATTGAGTGAAGGATCCGGGAGGAGGGCAATTTATATGACCCACACATTTTCTGCTAAAATCGTTCCCACAAAGCAGCAGATAAATTACAGAAAATTAAGAATCCCCCAAACCACATCTTATTTTTGAAAAAACAGGGATTTTCCTCAATCTATCAGCCTAATTCCAAATAATAACCTCCTAAACTAATTGACCTCACCTCCTACTCTTAAAATCAAGCATGCTTCACACTTCATTCACCAAAACTAGAGCAATTTGAACTAGAGCAAGAATGGGCTTTCAGTGCCACCTCATGGGACCCAGTGCTGCATTTTCAAGAATCAATATCTCTTCCAGTGCCAGCCTTTCTACAATTCCACAAACAGCCTGAAACAGTAGAAGCGTTGACATATGCCACAACATTGAATGCAACATTCTACTAACTGCCCCTTGCCTATGGTGGTAATAGTTCTGAACAAATAAAGGAAATGCTGAATAATAAACTGTGGATGCCAGATAACTGATTCACATTTGTCATACACAATGTTGCACTGTTTTTGGTCCTCTCCCACCCCAATTACCAACATTGAGTTATCTGGCATGTTATATTAGCTGGCAAAAAGTGTTTTCCATTTGTGCCAGATAATCATGCTTTTATGGTAGTCACCTGTTCTGCTCAGCCATTATTCCATGCTTTCAGATTTTCTTAGAGGGACTTGATGACAGAATGTCTTTCCCCCTTTCTCCTGCATACCTGAGGTCATAAAACATGTCAGTGCCACTGTTGCACAATATGATATCAGCATGAACCACAACTCAACACTACAAAGGGACACACATGCAACACATTCCTTAGACAAGTTCTGAGCTCCTCACTGCATTATTTCCTGTGATGATTTTAACTGGTCTACTGAAAAGAAACTCTAATGGGATGTGATCACAGTGAATGCACACAGACACACAGTATTTTTCTGAGCCCTGGATCTGCTTCAATATTTGTTGTTTGCATTTTTTTAAGTTAATCAGACACAACACAAATCGAAGTTACTCTGGACAGATGGTCAAAGCGAATGAGACATCGAGGACAGAGTTTATTCTGGTGGGTTTCTCTGATATTCAGAGCCTGCGGATGCCCATTCTTGTTGGATCTCTCCTTGTTTATCTAGTGACTGTTGCAGCAAATCTTCTGGTCATGTCGGTCATTTACTGTGACTCTCATCTGCACACTCCCATGTACTTCTTCCTCATCAACCTGTCTTTTGCAGACATTTGGTACATGTCTGTTATTTTCAGAAAAATGATGGGCAGCTTTCTTTTACTGAACCCACATGTCACTCTCCTGGAATGTCTGATCCAGCTGTACTTTCTTGCAGCCATGATTGTAAAGGGTTTATTATCCTGACCATCAAGTCCTTTGATCGCTATACGGCTATCTGCAATCCTTTACACTACACAATGATCATGAATAAAACTGTGTGTTTCCGAATGGCCGCTGTAGCTTGGTTTGCTGGCCTCATGATGCCAATCGTCCACATCGTCCAAAAATCTACCTTCTATTTTTGCAAGACGCTAGAAATAGACCACTTCTTCTGTGATGCTACAGCTCTGCTGAAGCTCCCCTGCACCAGCACCATCACCATTGACAGAGTGACCTTTCTTCTGGGTGGGACAGTGGTATTTTCCTCATGTCTTTTAATCCTTGCATCATACATCAAAATCATCTCAGCCATCCTGAAAATCCGGAACAATACTCAGAGAAGCAAGGCCTTCTCCACTTGTGCCTCACACCTTACAGTCATGATCCTTTTCTATGGAATTTACATCTTTGTTTATATGCGACCAGCCTCAATGTACTCAGCGAGCCAGAGCAAACTATTATCCTTACTCTATATTGGGGCCATCCCGTTAAGTAACCCCATAATTTACACTGTAAAAAACAAAGAATTCAAGCTTGCCTTGAAAAGAATGAGATGTTCAAAATTTTAAAATTGAAGACTACCATATCATATTCGTTCATCACAATTCAGACACTGCAAACCCAATCTGCTGAATGTTTAACAATGAACAAGAGTGATGTCAAGCCCAAGTATGCCATGCAGGTGTGGACACAGGAGCATGTTCACAATAGCACGATGTGTCTTGGGGAAGAGGTATTTTCTTTATTGACAATAAATAAGTACTGCATCCATGCCTTTCAGTGTGTAGTGCTCAGGAGTGATGGTTTATAATTATGAGCCAGACAAAAGACTATGTGACCCAACTGATCATTTCAACAATCATGAAATACTTGATGCTTAGAAAATGGTCAGTGTTTGTTATGTTTACACTTTATTTACTACAGTCAGGAATTTTAATATAGAGAGGAATTGCTACTACCAAAATGCAAACTATGGCACACACACACACAATACATGAATAAAACGCCATTTGACATACACACAATAGCACTTTACCAGACATTCTGTACAGGGTCTGAGTGAATAGAATGGAACAGTGCTTGAGGACTGGTTGTACTGGAGGTTCGGCAGGATGTCAATGCTTTCAAATGAGTGTTCTATATTGGCCTGCAATGATCAACATGTAAAGTATCATAGCTTTACTCCTGGACAGGAATACACCAAAAGAAACAGTAGCATTATTTGTTTGCCAGATTTCAGTTATGTACCTGGTGTGATGAAGTCCCCTGCCTAACTTTGGGGGCTATCAGAAGGGTGGTCAAAAAGGCTTGATTCTCCCACAAGCTAGAGGATGCATTCCAGACCACCCTCAATAAGTTGCTGCTCAGAGGCAGGGCAGACCCCCAAGGCAGTCCCCTGCCCCATATGCCCTGGGTCTGCTAAAGAGAACTTAAGAAGCTAATGTAAGAAACAGCCAGACTCAAAACCACCAGCAAAGAGGTACATACATTTCCCTTGAGGGAAATCATTTTCAGACATCGCATAAAGTACATTTACATGTTCGACACAGTACAACACCAAATATTTTCCCAATACATGAGACAAAATCTGTAGGATGCACGGATCAATGTTTCATATCTGTGGATCCCTGAAAGAAGAAAGAAAGAAATGAGAAATAAAGCTATTGTGTCATTGTTCTCCAACAAAGAAAGATGTGTACACCAGAAATACGTCTCAGTGTTCTCATCCAGAGAGTCGTGTTAAAGTAAACAAGGGGTTATCCGATTCACCAAGGCTTTTCTTGTTTTCCAGTGCACATGCTAGGGGAACAGGGGACTCCAACAGCTCAGTATAGACGGCTTCAGAGATGCTTGATGAGTTGAAAATGGAATCTAAAATGGTGGCAGACCCTAAAATAGCTCCATCTCTCTTTCATCCCACATTACCCCAACATTACTCAAGACACATTAACCAATCATCCTCAATCCAACCCAGGCTCACTTAAGTTCAGACCGTCATGCAGAGTCCCGACCAGGGGGAGAGGGAATCTCCGTATATACAGTGATCAGCTCACAATGAAGCAACTGGAGAGGATAGTTTGGTAGCGGTTGGTGAGGGAAGAAAAGTTAGAGAGTAGCGTGTAGAGTGAACATGAGTAGAAGAGAAGACAACAGAAGGGGATGGTGAGGGAAGCTTGAAGGTTGGAAGGCTAAAATCAAGAGATGGAGATGGAGGCATGCTGTCCCACAGTAGTGGAGGAGGAAGGTGAGCAGACATTTAGTAATGTTTCGTTGGACCAAGCCAGTCATCGGCAGAACTTAGAGGTGGGAGAAAGCATGAATCATAGTTGGGTCACTGTTAGGGAGAATTCTCCAGAATGGCTAATTTCCCTTACCTACTGAGTCCCTCAGCAGCTTTGTTGGATTTCTCGGATTTCTTTTTTTCACATGGTAAGAGTATGAGTCTTTTTTTCCCACTCTTACATGTGTTTTGCTGTGTGCTTTACATTTTTGAGTTCATGGACTGTGGAGTTTCACCTACTCAATAGGCATCAACTTTTTACTGTGTGTCACACAGCACCTCTAGTGCAGTGACACACGGTTGTCTTTTTCAGTCTTCCCACTTTAAACTCAATTTTCTGGGACTGACAACTGTCTCCCAGAACATGTAAAGTTGCCATTGACTTTATTAGTCTTTTTAAATTCACAGACCCAGTACAAACTATCTTCCATAGAGTACTGGAAAGTGTTAATGGTTATGCCTTTTTGTCTGTTTCCCATGGAACATTATTTTGTTCCCTTTCTTTAAGATTTGGCTGGTGGCAGTGGTATCTACCATTTTTTTCCTACCGCAGACTATGAAAATAGCCATGGTACTGTTTTAGGCTATGTTAGTAGCCTCGAACTTTAATCCGCTGGACCCCATTTAATTTTATTTGGTTCCGGCTGGGTTTATTCCCCCATTTCTTTTTGTAAAGGTCTTTCTCATGTTTTACTCTGCGCGCCAAACCAGGTTTGGTTCCTTTGTTCGGCGTCCTTTAGGCCCACTGCACAGGGTTTCCTTGGAGACCCAAGACGCACTCTTGGTTGATTGGCTAGGTGACTGCCCTGCCAGGACAGCCACCCTGCTGTGTGATTGACAGCCAGGCTGTGTGAATAGGGGAAAACTGCATAAAAAGCAGGCCTCTGGGAGTTGGAAGGCAGAGTCACCACTGGATCGAGAGACCCGAAGAGAAGCAGAAGGAAGAGGACTGCTGCAACTTCTGAACCTCCCGGTGAAGCCCTGCTGCGTGTCTGAATCTAATAAACTTCAACAACAGAGAAATTCTGCAAGGAATCTTCTTCCCTTGTTTGGCGAACTGGTTGGTGGGACCAACCAGTTTGCCAAACACCAAGCAAGGCCTCCCTCCCCTGGTCGAATTTGCTGTGCATCGCTGCAGTGAACCGGATAGCCAGGAGGACCAGACCCTGTTTGGGTTTTAAGGAGTGGACCTTTTATTTGTCTCTTTGCTCTGCTGCTGGTTTCTTCCCTGGGCACTGCAGGACCCTCCAGTCTTCCTCCTTCTTGTCATTCCGACAGTCGCTTCAGGAACCGTGAGCCTGCAGGACCTGCCAGGAACTTCTGCCTCAGCTACAGCATTCTTCTTCTACTAAGATACTTTTCAAATCCGGTCGCTCATTCCGTCCGACCACAATGAAATTGTTTCAAATCTTATTCTAATCCAAGGGCTTGTCCTTCTCTATTCTTTTAAATAACTTTTCTTCCAACCAACTTCGTTTCGAACTCTTGGCAAAGACTTAACCGCAAAATACTCTGAACTGTGTGATCCTCTGCAAAGACTCTGGGCCTCATTCCGAGTACGGCTCTAACCAATGGTGCTATTAACGCCTTGGTTGACGCCGTACCCGGACCGGCAGCGCCTTGGTGGATGGCAGAATTACCGCCCCATTCCAAGGTCGGCAGGGCGGTAATTCCCCATTCACCAAGACTCTTCCCCATTCCCAAATGAGCCCGCATAGGGCTCAATGGGAATGGGGAAGATGCAAATAACGGTGACCGTTCATTACGGTCACCGTTATTTGCTTGGAGGCCCCTTTGCGCCCTCGACTTTAACACCTGCTCAAAGCAGGCGTTAAGGGCGAGGGCGCAAAGGGAACTCGGAGTATGGCGGTAAGGGATTACCGCCACCGGTCCCATTACCGGTGGCCGCTATCCCTTACCGCCATACTCGGAATGAGGCCCTCTGAACCATTAACATTGGCCCAGGCCTATTGATTTGAATCCTAGTTGTTGTAAGCCTTTTCTAGATTGCCCTGCCTACCTACATTTTGGTGCTTCTTGATTTTGAATAACCTTGTCTGTCCTTCCCTTTTTAAATTACTGGAGTGCCATTTTGCTCACACTTCATTTTGATCATAACTTGTCCAGAATTCACTGGGTGGTGCGTAGTGTATTAAAATAGTGATTTTCTGCTGCTTTATATTAGTGAACTGTTTTAGAACTGATGGTGTATATAAATGTATATTCTTGTATTCAGAAACCTTGAGTCAGTGTTTGTTTGAACCATAGCAATTGCTGTCCTTTGTGTAACTTCTGATACTGCTCACTTTACTCTTGAGATAAGTCTGGCTGCTCAGCCATTGCTACCACTTTACTGTGTTGTACGGGCTTGTACCAAAGGTGAATTTGTACTTGCACTTGTAGTCTTAATTGTGTGTGGTGTTCCCAAAGGGTACTGCATATGATTTTGCCTAACAGTCACCTACTCCGAGAGATCATATTTCAGGTTCAGAGAGGTTGTGAGTGAAACAGGGATTAGGAAAACAGAATAGGGAGATGGCCTGACACAGGACCTTGGAGAAGAACCATTGGACTGGTTAATAATGTGGGAGATGAGGAAGAAGTTAAAATTCTTCTTTGCCTTGCTACATGAGACCCAGCATTTGATGCAAGTAAGCTACCTAAGTTTGGTGGCCCAGCCAAGAGCTTTGTATTGTTAGATAGTCATGGGGTACAGGACCAACACATTTGAACAGCTAGGTGGTTTACATCCTGGAGAACAGAAGAAAGGACTGAGACTTTGCATCTCTGTAGTTTCTAAACTTACTTTTGGCGAGACATACAATTGAGTTTTTGAAAATAACTACTGTTGAGGACTGACATTCCATAGTCTGCTTCTTTGTGTCTAACTTTTCTTTCTAACAGTTGGATGGTTAAATAACAATCTGCAGGATTGTAGTTCATTAATTGGGATAGTAATGACACTTTTATTCATTATTCATATCAATATTCATATTATGAATTTGCCAATATTCTCTGAACTCTGTGAGGAGCTCCGAAACCTCACATCCAGTCTGAGGCCTCACAATGATTGCTATTTTACTTTTCCTCTGATGTGTCCACATGCAGGGCCTCATTAATGGTGTGAATCACATATGGCCCTCCTGAAAGGTTATTTGCATAGTGAGGTGAGGTGTCCTCAAGGAACTGTGACAGTGAATGGGACACAGATGTTGTTGTATGTATAGTCATGGCATTTGTGGCCACAGATAAGTGATGGTTTCAGAGTGCCTGGAGTACACATCTGTGTTGAAGGCACAGATAAAGCTTAGGAATGTCCACATGTGGCGACCAAATGATTAGGTGGCCACCAGAACTTTAAATGGATACAACCCTGTGAGGGCAGCTGAGTTGGTGTTCTGCTCCTAAGATTTCTATATAACCTAAGACTGCACACTCATACAATGCTGGACCAACAAGCAAGCCAAAAGCAGTGACGCAAACCAAAGATGAAATGTAAGAAAACTCCTTCTAAGTCACCATTCTGAGATCCACTCCTTTTCTAATGATCACATGGGGGCCATCCTGGTAACTTCTCTTGACCCATCATGTCCAGTACACTTTGTAATCTCTATAAAGTCTCTGCCCTGGGAAGCCTCACTATAATCTATGTCCTGATAATGATCCATTGAGGGAATGACAACATATTTCTGAGGCCACTGACAGGCTGTAGAATCAGTGACCTATGAATTGGTCAAGAATCTTTTGGGGAGCTGATATTATAATTATAATTATAATTGTTCTTTTATAACGCGCGTAATACCAGTGAGTGGTTTCAAAGTGCGGGATCGGGATTCAAACCTGTGTTGCGCTGCGCAGTGTTGTTTCCAAGACAAACACGTTGCCCATGAGCTATCCTCCTCCCCCGGGATGATCGTAACTGAACATTGTTTCTGAGATAAGTGTGAGTGTTTTTTTTAGCACTTAAAAACAAGTGGAGATATTCCTAGTGCCATCATCACTGAACACAGTACTTACCAGGACACAGACTTTTAAATTGAGTTCAATAGAAATAAGGCATACATGTATAAACCATGCCATGCAAATAGCAGAATGTTGATGATACACCAGTTTTGGATGCAAAGTTTCTTCCTTGAAAATAAAAATACCTAAGGGTCATATATTAGTATGACAGGGTCAGGGGCTTGACCCTGTTGGGGGATACAGAGACCACTCCCGACCTGTGGTAGGAGTCCTACCAAGCATACATCAGAGCTGGTCCTACCCTGGAGGTGGGGTGAGGGCGATAGGAGACTCCCAGACCTGAAACACCTTGAATATGCCTTGATTGTTGACAATGGTACCACTTCCTATGACCCAATGACATGCATCCTCATTCTGGCCAGAGTTCTCATTGATTCATTGCAGAACTGCCAGTACTGATATTCCATGATGTAATGGCATGCAGAAGGATGCGTCAACTGCAATGCAGAGCCTGACATTCCGACATCTGTCAAACACTGATGACAGAGACATAACCCACAGAGGGAGTGGACCACCAAACTAAAACAGACTAGGTGAGATCACTATGACTCTCGAAATGCCACACACAAGGAAGGGGCATAGCTAAGAGGGGATTGTGTAACTTTAAACAGTGATGGGCCAACCACTGGGAAAAGAATAACTGTAGATTGGGCCCCAGTTTCAGGTGAGCCCTTGACCCAATGGAGAGTAGAGGAAAGGACAAAAGCAGGAAGGCACCACAATAAAAAGCCTGAAGGATATAGACACAGTGAAAGGTGTTCGGGTGAGGTTAGGAGGTGGAGAGATGGACCTAGAATCCAGGAGGAGTTTAGAAGGTGATCACAGTGCTGAAGAGTCTGTCGAGACGTTGATTGAGGAGTCCAGGTGAGGTTGCATGTGTGAGAGAGGGTGGACACAAGGGGAGAGAATGCAGTTATGATTGTGTGAGGGAATGTGAGTGCTAGTGGATCGGGGTGATAAGATAGAAGCAGGGTTGTGTGAAAGTGTAGAGGGTGAAGGAGAGAGAAGAGTGAGAGTGGGCAGTGAGGGTGAATTGTAGGGTGAACGAGAGAGAGTGAGATTGAGGGGGAGAGCAGTGAATTGTAGTGGGAGAGAAGGAGAGGATGAAGTTGTAGAGGAATAGGTTGGAGGTGTGAGATGGGGAGTGGGCGTATAGGAATGAGCAGAGTGTGAAAATGCCAGAAGGAGAGAAGAGGAAAGAGGTGGCAGGAGACAGTGAAAGAGAGAGTCGAGAGGGGAGCAATAATTGGTGGTAGGAAGACCAGAGGCAGCAGGATGGGAGAGGAGATGAAAGGAGACTAGGAGGGAGAATAGGAGAGAGGGAGCAGGAGGATAAAGGGAGTAGAGAGGGAGGATGCATAAGATCAGGGAGAGATGTGAAAGGGAGAGTATGTGGGGGAACGTGGAAACACTTTCTATCTTCATTGAAATCCTCAGAGTGGTAATACTAGAGTAGGGAACCCTTAGGAAGGCTGAGAAGGAGTAAGATAGATAGGCTGTGGCCTTCAGGCTCTCCCACTGTAGATAGGCTACATTAGATGCTCAGGGTCCCGATCACTAGTGTTGACAGGGAAGCCTGGGTAAGAGTGCTGGGCCACCATGGAAGGCTGAGGAAACAGACTTGGGGAAATTTAGATTGTCTCCTACCCAGGTATTTCTTTTTAACATAGCTCACACAAAATACCATTGAAACACACCTGTGCATTTTTATATGAACCCAATTTGTTATATACCTTTCCACCAAGGATCATACTTTGAAATTATCACTAATTTTAAGAGTGTCAACTAATCTGGTTTCATTTCTACACTCACAACAAGCCTCGCACCTTTCAAGCGTATCCTGGTGATCATCACCGCACACAGTTTAAATCCATCATGTGCAGAAAAAGAATGAAATGTAGAAAAAAGCCACACACACTTGGGCGATGATTCATCCCTGCATGGAACTCCTCCAGATGGGATGTACCAGAGTGATATCCCTAAAATGAAAGCTTAGCTAGGGCTATGGTAAACATACACAAAAAACACTTCTTCCAAAGTGCTAGTCAAAATTCATTGTAACTAATAAACATGTGTTCTTTTCTTTTTTATTTAGAAATTGGTTTAGTTGTAATCACAACTTGTTCAATGTAACATAGTTCAAACACTTAAAAAACATGAGATTACATCAGATGTGTACTAATTATGCTTACAATTTACCAGGTTTGTTAGTTTTAGAATGTTATGGACAGTACCTTTGATGTATGATTGCAATGCTGTAATGCTGACAAGTAAGCATATGCAAGTAAACATAGTAAGACAATCTCATAATTAAAATGCAAGAGTTATACAAATAAATAATTAAATACAATACTCCTAAAAGACTGAAGCTAAAATCTATTTTGATAATACAACCAAAAACATTAGCCGCAATTCGACACAAACTGAAAGGAGATACAACCCTTTGATTAGCAGCAATTCTAGAAAAACTGCAATCGCAGATCGTGACGATTGGCAACACCAGAACACCAAGTGAAGTACCATGGTCTATGTTATGTCTAATAATAGTTATTGAATGTGTTGTCTATAATAAACATGTGGACTGCTGATTAGGGATTCTGTACTGGTTGGGTTGTGACAGAAAGGTTTATAGATATTAGAAACTGCACAGTCACAATATTTAATGTAATTTTGGTGGCCTTAAAGATTTCGACCCAAAGTTGATCCCTAGTCAGCAACCTAGTATTTCTGAAATGTTTATGAAAATATTGATGTCTAAACATTTATAGTAACAATAAAAATGTCAAAGGTCACCGCCACCCACTGTCCAAAAACTCAAACTTTAATAATTTAAAAATGGTCTAACAATTTCTATTAATCACATGTAAAGTTATCATGGACAAAGCACACATGACTAAACATCATAGATAACATTAAAAAATAAACAGTTTGCATGAAGAACGAGGGAGGAGTACAGGAGAGTGACTGGTTCACTGTTGCATTTGACTGGGCCCCGTCTTGGCTCGGAGCGATCATGAAGATGGTGATGCCCATCATCGTGTTCATCCTTATCTTCTGCACCTGCCAACTAGACCTCTGATGTTGTGCCAATGCGGCACCCAATAGCACAAGAATGATGGTATCAATTGGGGTTTCAAGAGCACCTCGCGAGACAAAAGATATTGAAGCACAAATCTCCCACAGTATGGCCCTAAGCATTAAATGATCCCCATTCCATGTGGACATAGAGTTGACGACCCATATATACCACACTATGATTACTCCACCCACTGATAGAGAGAATAATGCAGAGGTGAGGGTGAACCTGGCGGGGGATAGGGGATGCATCTATATGACTTGCTCACCTGAGGAATACGTGCATAGGGGGAGAGGCAGAAGCAGAAAGGAGACAGCGGGAGCTCAGGGGTATTAAGGAGTTTGTTAGTGTAGAAGTAACGAAAGGGGGAATGTTGGGATGGGGCGACTGTAACGCTCACCTGATTCCCGTAGAGGCGCCGGTCTTGACTGGGCGTATACCGTATCTTCAAAGGTGATGTGTAACACACGGCTGGCTCTTTGGGCTGGACCTCTGTGCACTGTATGTCTGACTCGAAGGGTAAGATGTCTCCAGATAGAAAATATGGGATTAAGGAACTGGGTTATTGAATGTCTCTCTCTTCTTCCCTTTCTCTTCTCCTGTAGAACCCCAAAGGTTAATGCTCTCACCTTAGGTAAGTGAACGCTGTGCTCTCCATCTGCCTCGGGGCAGGGTGCTGTAACCAGTTTCTTCACTGGATAAGGGGAGCAGGCCTCTTGACTTCAGAGGACTGCTGTCCGTCGTTTACTGCACGAACGGTAAGTTTCGAGTAATTCTAATGTCTTTAAAGTCTTTAGTAATGATGTCTCTTGTTTTGCAGGGTTCCGGCGATGGCGGATGGCGGGCTGAAGTGAGTTGAAGATGGAGCCCGTGTGATGAATAGAAGCGCCTGGAAGCACGTAAGTAAGCGCTTGTTGCCTGCTTCACGATGCGCTTTAACTGTCTTTTTATTTTTATTTCCCCAATGTCTTTAAACGCACCTTGTTTTGTCTTTCAGATGCGGGATGCAGCGCCGAAGGCCTCCGGAGCGTGCGAAGAGTTGGTAAGCTTTTGTCTTTCAGATGCCGGAATGCAGTGTGAAGACCTCCGGAGCGCACGAAGAGTAGGTAAGCCTTTGTCTTTCAGATGCCGGAATGCAGCGCGAGGCGTTGGTGACAGCCGATGGACCAGGTAAGTGAAGAGCTGTCACTGAAGACCAAAATGCTAACCTGTTCTTTCTTGTCTTTATAGGTGTTGCTGAAGACTGGATTCAGGATGGTAAGCCTTTTTCCTTAGGCCCAGGATCAGATGCAGAAGACACAATGAGCGTTCTGCTGCAGAGGATGCAGA
This sequence comes from Ambystoma mexicanum, assembly GCF_040938575.1. Taxonomy (NCBI): domain Eukaryota; kingdom Metazoa; phylum Chordata; class Amphibia; order Caudata; family Ambystomatidae; genus Ambystoma; species Ambystoma mexicanum. The sequence continues at coordinate 68,161,760 of NC_090925.1, read as the reverse complement.
ATAACGCAAAACAAGATTCATCCATCGGGTGTGGTTTAAATAGCCTCCTGTAGTGCTTAGGTGTCTCCTTCCACAGCCACGCCTAGGTAAGAAAAGAGTTCCTGCTTTCCAGAAGAGTTCCAGTGTTCTGAATCTAGGGAGTGGCTCCTGCCCCACCCAACAGGAAAAGTAGTTCCAAACAGAAGAGGATCAGAGGCTCAACTGGCAGGCAAGTAAGCAGCATGGTCTGCTGCAGGTAAGTCCACCCAAGCATTATGAGCCCGGCGCTTCCAGCGCTGGGACTGGGCATATTTATGAGCCTGGTGCCACTGGCGCCAGGACTGGGTCCAAAAGGTCCCAATTGGGACTGGTTGGCACTCGGAACCTGGGTTATGGATCTGCTTCCAAGGGAGTTGGGAAAACCCTGACCTTTTGGAAGCAGAGATCATGACAGTGACCCAGTCCCACCCCCCTCAGCACTTTCGAGTAAGGTGAGTGGCATTTGAAACACTATGATGGGCCAGTGGGGAGGAGGGGGAGTGGTAGGACCCCACCCCCATATAATCAAACCACATAGTGTAGCCCAAGGCACGAGTAAGACTGCCATCTTTGTATAGATGTTAGTGTATTCTGCGAAGATGTTCGGAACCATAGTTTGGCGACAAGGCCTGAATAGGGAATGCATCATTTCATGCACCACACCCTAATTGCGAGACGAGGGAAACTTCCAGCCATGCCCTTGCCACCATGGGGATAACCCACACCCCCAATTGTCATAAAGCTCATTCATTGTTCTAACAGTGCTGCAAAGATGTTTTTCCATCCAAAAGGAATGTATCCTACAGGTCCGCGATCAGAGACCAGTGCCTGTTGTTCACGTCATCTCACACTGGCCAAAGCCTGACCCGCCCCATCCCCAGGAAACCACGAGTTATAGCAAATATGACAGACTAAACCCCAAGATCCCTGAATTCCAAGGCACCAGATGCCCTTTGACCATCAACCCCAAAGTAACAAGTCATGAAATGTTCAAAGAGGACATACATTGCACGTCTTTCAGCTACAATCATATGATTTGTATTGCGAGGTGCTGGGAGGGATAAATGATAGTTCAAAACGAGGGTGGAAACCTTGGAGCCGGATGACGCAGAAGGAAGTGAGTAATATGTGTGTGAAGGTTAGCGTGGTCCAGATCCTCCTTTTTGCCAGTCTTAAAGCCTGCAGGTGCACAGTATAATGATGAAGTAGCATTATGTTAGGTGTGTGGTTAATTTGTTTTTTGGCCTTCATCAGTGAGAAGAAGATGATCTCTGCAGCACCCACGCAATGGAAGACGGACGGACTGGGCTGGAACCAATGACCTGGCATCCCTTGTTGGGCAGGTGGACACCAACGAGCCATGCAGGTTTTCACTGTATGTAATTTGTCACGATGATGATGTGTCACCTCTTAAGCCTCTGCATGTACCCTCTTTCAGCAGAACGTTCTTGGCAGCAGAGTTATTTGCTGTTGCTCTCATATTTGTATGAGATTAAAACTTGTTATCCTTACAGGATTGACTTGGGCCTTTTTTCCCTATTGGGTTGTATTTGCTCTGGTGTTAGTGTTCAGGGGCAAGTCTTAAAGATTCTATTTTAACCATTGAAGGGTTTCCTACTTTCGGGACACTTAAAATTGCAGATCCTTCGATGGAGGGAGAGATAGATTCTGACAGCAATGACACTCTTTGTAGGCAGTGCCTGACATACAGATTTTGCAATATGCCCACTCTATAAGGCCTTGCCACTTCTTTTTCCCCATTATGAACGGCGACCAGCACACATGCGCCTGCATCTGGTGCAATGGTCTGACATGATTTGTCCAACATTCTGCAGGGGCTTTTTTGTATGTTAGAACAGTGGCCACAGTTTGGAAGTTTTCATCAGCCATTCTACTATGTCAATCCATTTTTCCTAATGGGCAAAATCTGTATTCTGTGTGGCGTTTGATCCCCGTGCATCGCAATCACCCCTTCTATGTTCCTGGAGGAGACAGCATATACTGTTAGAGGTGAAACTAATGGAGACTCTTCCCTCCAGTTTGTTGTTGATGTCGTTGTAAGACACTCAGTTCCTCTAATCCCGGTTTATTGGGATATAGGGATTTGCAGTCAAAGAGGTCCTTGAGGCTGGAATTTGCTAATTCTGAGAGATAGCAATCACCTGCTAATGTCAATGACAGGGAAGAGGACTGCTACATGCTGTAGTGCTGAAGACCCTCTACCCAAGTGAGAGAACACAGAACCAATACCAACAAGAGGGAAGGCAGGCACCTAGCCTGGTGTAAAAACTAAATTTCCCCAAGTATTTCTGCAGTGATTGAGGTTTTCAGTGGGGTCGCTTGCAAACCCCACTTGGCCGTAAATCTCCCATGGCACTAGAACTTCTTTTAGCCAGAGAACATCCGGTGGTTCACAATTCATTTCTGTTCCATGAATCATGTTGGTTGGACCATTGAATCCCAAATGGACAAGAATCCCACCCCCTCACCTACCAAAAATCTCCAGAGCATGAAAATACCATCAGTGCTCTAAAGTGATCCTCAAGAGACACGTACTCTCTGAGGATGTCATAGGGCTGTATCCTCGTCAAACAGCCGAAAGCATTACGACCACATACAGGAGCAAATCCAAGATGGCAATGGGCCCGATTGGTTCTGTTTCCCTTCCAGGCTAGGCTAGGGTATCCCCTGGAGATGCAGCCCCCCACCCAGACTCTAGTCCATGGGATGGGTCACCACACTAAGGGGGTCATTACAGTTTTGAAGGTGCAGTAATGGTGCTGGTAAAACTCTCATAATTCCAGCACTGGCACGTTTACTGCACTGCAAAACACATGTTTGCTGGTGGGGCCACTGATTTACCTCCAGCCAAAACTTTGAGGTAAATCTTGCCCCCCTCCAGCAATAAAAGGCCAGTATTAACAGCACCAGTAATTCCAGCAATACCCTCCATGGAGCCCCAGGCATTTGGAGTATTCCGGTATTCCAAGTGCCTATAATGGTATTACAGTTTTGGTGACATCCTGCCGGATTTACCTGCGGGATACCACCAAAATTGCAAATATACCCAATATATATACTCCTTCTTCCACTCAGTTTGTATGAGAGTTTAGAGAGAGTTGTAACATGCTCAGCATGCGGGAGAGAGAGTTTGGTGAAGTTATATAGGTGCTCATCACGTGTTGGGCAGAGGGGCAAAAATGGTGCTGTAACTCTATTACAGCCACATAACCGCTTCACACAATCCCGAGTTTCGGCGGAAAGTGGGAGATTTACCTCCAGTTTTTTTCTGGAGGTAAATTTCTTTCTGCACTTTTGGGGCATTAGCAGGGCTATAATGGCGTCCACAATGTCCCATTGTTTCCAGTGGACCCAGTGGGAATGGGGACTTACAGCCCCCGTCCCCCACAACTTGGGATAAATAGCACTTGACCGAGTTGCAGTGATGCAATTTGTGTTGGTGGTACTCCAGCAGATTTACTGCTGGGATAACGCCATGGTCCTGATAGAGCCCATGGTGACTTGAACAGGAGGTGGCATACAGAAGCCGATTGTTCAAGACTGAGTGCTTACAGAGGAGGGTGTTTCCAGAGAGAAGGGCATAGAAAGAGCTGGAGAAAAAGGGGTGAAGGAGGTCATTGATGAGTTGGAGACTGTTAAAAAGGGATGTGATTGGTGGAGAGCATTTTCAGGAGGACCACAGTCATAGTGAGGAGATTGGGAGAGAATATGAAGAGTTCGAAAATGGCAAAAGGACTAAGTTGCTGGAGAATAAATTAAGTAGGAATTTGGAGACAGTGAAAGGAATTTTGGGGGAGAATATCAAGTGTTAAGAATTTTGGAAGGTGCTAATGTGTATTGAGTAAGACACCAGGAGGTTGGCAGAGGAAATCAAGACGTTGGAACAGGGGGGAAGGAGACGTTCACTTGAAGGAGTGGAAGGTGAAGACCCTTCTACACTCAGGTAAGGGAGAGTTGGCAAAGAGGTTAGAACCAAGAGGAAGGGAATAAAGTGGCAATAACATATGAAGAGGAGATGAGTAAAAAACAAGATGAATCAGGAGTTAAAGCAAGAAGCCTTTTGTAGGCACATTTAACAATAGGCAGGTATTAGAGAGGGGTATGTAAACAATAACACAACAGAGCGTTGACTTTATGATATGATAGATAAATAAATGAACTGACACCAAGATATTAGAAGGCAGGGACAGACTGTTAGAGTAGCCCTAGACTTCAAGGAGGTCCAGGGAGCCTCCTTCATGGCTTTGGCAAGTGCAAGGTAGAGAACGTCCCCTATCGGGCTGCATTTCCCAAAGAAGAACTAGATACTCTCCTCGTTGAGAAGTTTCAGGTATATCTTTCTCTCTTTGGGGAAGCCCAATGGAAACTGCAAGGAAGAAAGGGACCTAGCTGTGGACATTAAGAAGGAGATATTTTCAGTGTAGGAAGAAGGGTTGAAGAAATGTCCCCAAACTTACAACTGACATTTGCAAGGAGAAGATTTCGTAACATCCATTTACACACTAATACAACACATTGGGCCCCTTCCTCAGAACAGAGAAGGACAACTGAGATTCTGGGTCTGAGAGCCCAAATCCAGAAAGATTCTTTGGATGTTGAGAGTTAAGTTTGTTTTCCTTCCCTTTCTTTATTACTCGGGCTCATACAACATTCCCAAACAAAAGCACCTTTAACTTGAGGTTTTTGGACACTCATTATGAGGTTGCTGGTAACCCCCCTGTGCTATTAGCGGTTTGCCAACAACCTTGTATTACCGTTACCACTGCTTGACATCCCGGTGCTCCAGGGATGTCACAGGTTTCTGTACAGTAAGTTCCCATAGGACTACATGGTAATGAGTTCACTGAAGCACCGGCACCATTGTCAACGGTGCTTCAGTTAAAAACATGTGGGTGGGGGCCTGAACTCCCAGCAGGTCAGACCTGCCGGAAGTTCAGAGCCCCTACTGGCAAACACAGAGTGAGCCGGTCCCGAAAAGGTGCCGGTAACCGTTACTGGCACCTTCATTTACGGCCCGGATGACTTGTAATGAGGGGGTCTTGGTCTTGGCTACTTCTTATCCCATTGAAAGTGTATGGCAATTCTATGAAACGTGAACTTCATCAAAAGAATCATGACAGAAACTCTTTAAGTCAGTCAAGACTGAAGTCACAACCTACATTAAAAACAATGACAAACTAACGCAACAGCAATAGAGGAGACAAGTTGACAACAAGAGGAAGAAGGCAGGGGCAATTTGGAAAGGGTAAACCAGTTTTGTAGGTTTTTTGGGGGTTTCTGGGGGTAGGATCAGGGAAGGGAATGTTTAGTTTGACTTTTACATTTTATCACAGGTAACATGAAAAAAAGAGTACTGTGCAAAGTTTTTTATGTGGTTGAAACAAACTGAACAAAAACTAAGCAGACAAATAGAAACTAAAATGAACAACAAAAATCCTCCTAAAACAGCAAAATAAGCAAGAAATAAATCCAAATTCTTCAAACTGTTTCTACAATTACTGAAACAACTGCCCACCATTGTCGAAATGTACCAGAAACCCTCTCTGTGGGAGCATGCCCGGTCTAATACCTTAATCCCACAAAGGAACAAGAAGTTAGCTGGGCCTATTATGGAGCCACAGCATTTCTCTAGAAGATTTAGGTGCTCTGATTTATTTGCCTTTGATGGGCTGAACAAACCGATAAGCTCTAGATTTGGCCAGAGAATAGCGGCTCTTGATATCATTGTGAGATACTGGGAAACTGCAACAAGTTTGACCAGGAATTTGACATCCCAAAAACCCATTGTGCACTCAAGGTATAGGTCGAATCATGCCAAAAAGATGTGAAGGGACCGTGGGTCATATTTAAATAAGTTTGTGTAGGCCTACTAAGACGATGAAAGACTACATCAGACCTGGCGCATGATTTAACTTGCTATGTGAAGGTTTGCTCTTAGTGAAAGGACAATGCTTTATTCATGAGCTATCTGCCTATTAATCACAGCCTTGTCTTGGGTGCATCTAATTACCATCTTATTATCAGAGTTTGGATATGTAGAGGGCCACTGACATTTGTAAGGAAGGCATGGTATCAAACAGTGAAGATAGATACAAGTGCCCATAGTTCAAGGGTGTTTATTGAACTTCAATGGGTCGGTTGAACACCTTTCTAAACCTAAATCTAAGTATGGGAGCAAGCTACGACCATCAGATGATAATCCTAGTTGAGTCTCTGTCAAAATAAAAGAGCCTATCCTAATAAACCTATTTCCAATCCTTACTTCAAAATACAAAATCGTGTGGGACATAATGTATGCATGAAAGAAAAGTATTCAAGAAATAATATATCAAGATAGTGCAGCAGTTGGCTTCACTTCCCCACATTTTCAGCACGGGGCAAGGTGGCACGTTTGTGCTTCACACACACTCCGACTTCTCAGACACGAGTATACAGTACAAAGCATAGATATCAGGGCCTTCTACCGAAGCCTCTTTACCAATAACCGTCTCTTACTGTAGAGGGCCTCTCTAATAACAAACAAGCACCAAAGTTCCTTTCTTATCAGGATGTTTACATGCACAAGTTATCACTTCCAGTGTCCATCATGGGTCTGCATCCTTCATGCTCGGATCCCTTTTTACCACAATATTAACAATTGGTCTCCCTCGTTCGGGCTCGGACCACGGATCTCCCTCGTTCAGGCTCGGACCCCTTTAGCACAGCATTCACAATTGGTCTCCCTCGTTCAGGCTCAGACCATCTATTCTCACTTTCTACATTTTCCCCTTGATCCAGACTTGAAAATGATATTGGTTTTGCTTAAACTGTCGCAGGACCATTTCGAATCACTTTTGCCAATGCTTTGCCAATCGTCTTATTTTGTTTCTGCCAATTCTTTGTGGGATACCTTACAGTGACCTTCGATTGAGCAGACTCGTGGTGCTGTACCACTCTGACTGGTATTGTAGCTTTCCCCTTTAATGTTCAAATATTCATCAAATTAAGCTTTCCTAATGTCTTTCATCACACACTTTAAATATTCATTCTTGCGCTCTTTATACAATGTTGCCGCTTACAACCTTGACTTCAACACAGACCGGTTTGCATTATTCTCCCTAACTCACCGGCTGTGTTGATCTCTTCTGCGCTGCTTTTAATCTTTGAGCCAGCGACGGTGGCACAGCGGCTGCTGTTACTCCCTGACTCGGTCAGCCACGCAGGAGGGCTCTGGGTATCTCTTAAACACAATATAGGATTCTACAGTCTGGTTTCCTGGCTTTGAGCTTTTTAATCAGAAGGCTTTTTGCCGAAAGGTCAAGGGTATCTCCCTCCTTGCGTAGCCTTCTTGATTTGCTGTCTTCCTTTCTTTGCCCAGCTGCCGTGGGAAGGTACAGTTCCTTTGTGTGCTTTGCCTCGCTCAGAGTGTGTTCTTGTGCTCCACCTTTAATCCATGTGGGGATGTTTAATGGATGTCAGGTGTGGGTGTTACAGGGAGGGGGGATATTAGGTCTCGCCATCAGGTGTCCCACTCCCACTCCCCGAAGACCCCTCACCCACGTGACCCTCCAGCACTGGCCACCCCCAGGAGCTGGATCCAAAAGCGATGTCCGTGTCCTGCAACCTGGATGACAGATCACTGAGTGCTAGTGGGTTTTAGTTCTGGAGAGAACCAATGTCGGTGTGTTGCCAGACACTTTTTTGGAGACTGCATATGGTAGAATGTGTTCCAAGCCTCCTTGAATAAGCCAGGTAAAAAACACATACAGTGCCATCAGGGCACATAATTCTGGTAGAAAGTGACCCAGGATGTTTCCTGAGAGGCTCTCTTTTTTTTAAAATTGGTAAGTGCTTCTTGGCTAATGATAACTTTGAGCACATACATCACAAAATACAATTAACACATCTTCATACGTTATTCACATACTTAAGACAGATCAAGAGAAAACCCTCAGTTCAAAGTAACAATAATGAATCCAATGACAATTAAAATGTTTCATGATAATTAACACCCAAAATGTCATAGTTACAACTTGGAGAAAGACACAATGAATACATTGCAGGTACAGATAAAAATGCACGCCATACATAAAATGCAGTAGCAGTGACGACTAAAGATCTGGCAGAATAAAGCAAACTCCAAAATGTATCTGAACTGACAAGGTCCATGTTAAATAGCAAGTCTCGATATCCTTTCACATAGAAAGGCTAAAGGACAGGACACATAATCAAAATATGACAAGGAGTTTCCACGACAGTATTACAGAGCCTACAAGGTCTCTCTAGCACAGGAGTATTTAACCAGACGCCAGTGTACTCCAGACTGCAGGATATTAAAGTGTAAATACGTTGTTATCCTTTTCATTTTCCCACCACTTAACTTAGTGAGATAAGAGCATGGATTTAAGGGCTGATGCCTCTGGAGAATAAATTCACTGTAACGTTTCTTCCCCTGTAGCTTGTTTACATTATCAACACAGCCCCAACATACAATATTTTTTTCAATATTAGCCAGGCATTAGGAAGCGACAAAATTTGGTCAGCAGAAGAAGCAATATTAGCAAAGTGTGACGTGACAGTTTCCCTCAAGGGATTGAGGAAGCCATTTGCACAAGGCACCCAGTACGTGTGACTAAAAGCCCCATTGGAGTTTGGTTTCCAGATAAGCAAGCAATGAGCTGGCTATATAGGTTACAACGCTGGATTATCCAGCAGGATCTAATCGACAGAACCCCCAACTCACTTCGTGCTGACTCAACAGGGCCCAATTGAGAGACAACTAGGATAGAACGCAATGTTTTTCCTTCCTCTTGTTCCAGCCATTCTACATATTTCTCTGGTAATAACTCGAGGCCATAAAGTAAAGTAGGCTCTATGCTGGTGCAGTAGAAAGACAACATCGCCTGGATGTTAGTACCACCTTTTAGTGCAATAAATCTTTGTATTACACCCACTGCCTCAAAATGTTGGTAAAGATGTGGTCTTCATAAACAGATTTAACAGGAAACAATTTTATAGGAAATTGTTAAGCGGCTTCACTTCAACACTACAGCTAAGTCAATGCCTAGTCTGGGATGCTGATGGAAACCCTTATTGATATATTTGTAGGTCCAGTTCATGTACTCTGGATGACAACCCTTATATAACACCCCTCTCTTAGAATCCCCCTGACCCCACTGAGCCAAGAAGTGGTTCTGTTTTGCAAATTTAAAAGGTTTATTCGAGAAATAAAACAAGATATAGATACCACACTTTTATAATAAATTAATAATTGATATTGCCCTTATGAATATAATGTTAATCAACAATGGGTAATCTGGCACTAGCACACTTCTTTACAATCAATGAGGAGTGGGTATAGGATGGATAAGGCAGCGAAAATACTTCTATGGTTTCAAATAGATGCAAAATGAATGAAAATGCAGTACAGACAATAACTGATATGGTTTCACAAGATATAATATGTTCACTTTTCCCCTGGTGGCAATTCACTCCCCCCCCCCCCTATGCAATGCAAGGAGATGGAAGTAACACACACAGTCTTCAGGAATACAATCACAGTACAATCCGAATTCAGTTCCCCCCTCGGAAGCTTATAGGAAAACAGGTATGAGTTTTAAACACAGGTCCCAAAATGCTTTTAAATGTGATGGCAATGGATGGGAAAATGTGCTAACTGATTTTAATTCCCTCTAGAGATTCAGGGTGAGTGAGAGATGCTTGTTGGTATTAGTTCAGGCTCACTTTAGCAATGCTCTATGAGTTATTACCAGGTTGCAAACAAATTTTAACAAAGGAAAGAATGGAGCTGCTATTTTGACAAGTGGAGAAATTGAGCCAAATAGCAAAACGCAGTAAATTTCGCGAGTGCGTAAATCGCGATTGCGGAAAAAGTATAGGGAGTAGGAAGTTGGTTCTAGGTTGCTCAGGATTTCCTCTTAAAGGATTTAAATTTAAGCAGCAACCAAGGTAAGTGATGAACGCACCCAGATCGCAATTATTTCCTTTAAGCCAAATTTCCAGTGTGTGGAAATCAAGATTAATTAATACAGCCATTTTTTTAACATTAATGTCGGACCATATGATACCGTTCCCTTGTAAATTCACCCTACAATTAGGGTCTGCTAATGGAAAGGACCATGCGCTTTTTAGGGTTGGCGTCCAAGAGATGGGAAAATAAACTCTACTTCGCAATTTTGTGACTGTGACGGGGTTGGATCGTACTCACAGTGAATGGTCCAAGAAAACAATATCAATGACATAAGAATATTTGCCATTAGACCACATCCATTTCAAAGCTTGGCCCCTCCATGACTTCTTATTTAGACATACAAAGTCAATTGAATTGCACAATTTCCCCCAACCATGGTCAGCATTATTTTCCCTGGGTATCATATGACACAAAGAGTCATCATCTACATCAGACTCGTTACAACTCTGAGCTTCAGAAGAGAGATGTGCATTGAAATCACCAGCGATGACAATGTTACCACTATGAACTAATCAAACCATTTCACCACCAATGCACCAACCTTTTCCTGAATGTACTTAGTGACCTTCACATCCGGTGGATTGTATACATTGACAATCAGCAATCCACTGTAGACAAGTTGCCACTTGTCGGGCAAATGCAAGCACATATGTTGGGGGAATGTTGCACGAGTACTGTTTAATGTTGTTTAGTTGAAGCAGAATGTTCCTTGATCATGTGATGGTCGTTGTTGTTAAGTACCAAAGCCAAGAATGCATGGCAAACAATTAATTGGAAGCCTAACTTGCTGATGGCAGAATTGTGAGTGCTCAATAAAGCCACCACCGCCGCAGATGTAAATTCAACTACGGCCCAGTTGGTGGGGCTATCAATCTTGTATTTTATATGATCTGAGCAAATATTCTTCAGACCCTCGATTTCATCGAAAAGCTCAAGGAGTAAACTTTGATTCAGAAATGGGCTAATTTTGGTAGGATACAGCTCTTCGAATTTGGCCCACTTTCCAAGAGGCCTGGAGATCCCAGATTTCGAGAGAATAGAAGTGGCTTTTAGTGTATTATTTTGCAAATATTACAGTGAGGCCAGTACATCTTGGGTATTACTGGGGCCCACTGAAGGAGAAGGGGGCAAGATCTCGTTGTCATCAGTGATGCACTCTCGAATGTTCCAATGTGATACGTTAGTTGCCATCAGTAGAGCTGACTGTTCCCACTTATCCATAGGCCCCTGTAGCAGTGCTTGCCTAATAGAACCGACTGCCGTTGTTCTTGACACTAATACTGGTTCAGGTGCGGGTGACAAAGAAAAGGGTCTGGCTATGGTTGTTGATGGTTCAAAACACCCAGCTCCAGCTCATAGTAAGACTGTTTTCAGGTAATTTGCTGTATGACTCCTCTGTTGTTCTTTCTGACCAATGAGGAGCTTACTGAAAGCCACAGTCTTGGCGCCAACCAGTGCCTCATTCACCTCCTCCACCTCAGGGGGCACAATCACCACTATTTCGAGCTAAGAACCCAAGCTTGCAATTTAGGTGTTAGGTCACATTCAACAGCGTAGATAGGGAGTTTTTGATATAGCCATTCAACAGCGTATTAGTAACCAACAAATAGGTGCTTCAGCGTTACTGGTCAACAGAAAACAGGAGTTTGCAAGAATAATATGAACAACCCACACTGAAAGTCACGTTGCTCGTTTGCTATCTTAGAACATAAAGAGAACTAATTGTTAACGGAAGCAGCGCTGCGTTGAAGGTGGAAAGTGAGCAGGTAACTTCCTTTGGAATAGAGCTGGAAGGTCGAGGCTGAACAGAGTAAACAGAATCCCAGTCACTATAATTTGAAAAAGATCACAACGAAATTGATAATAGGCATTCCAGGTCCGGCTTAGCCGAAAGTTGTGTACCATTCACATTGTTATATTTATGATCAGAGGGTGTTATTTGCCTTGTCTGGCCTTCTGTTTCCTGTAATCCCAGACAAAGGTTCAACAAAGAATTATTATTATCGATAGGAGGTGAGCCAAGAATATTCTTGTCGTATTCTCCTCTAGTGTCAAGCAGAGGCCCTACAGAAGGTTATGGTGGAATTTCAATTTCGTCGTTGTTGTTGTCAGAGAAACTGCCAACAGTCGTCAATTTAAAAAAGTCTGTAATTTCTGTTGTGCTGTCACCCATATCATTGTGCAATGCAGCCTTATTAGTTGCAAGAATGGTTTGTGCAATATCGGCTGTGTTGCTAGCTAAAGCTTGTTACCTGGGTACCAAATTTATATTTATTGGCGAAGACTGGATCGCTGACCTATGCAACTGTTTGGTGCCTTTGCTGTAGAACCAACCGTGCAGGCCATATTTTGACACTTTCTGTCTTTTCATTGCAGTTGATCTGCATGGACTCTAGAATAAAAAATATTAGATTTGTTTAAATAAATAGTCATTCTTCCACTCATTGTGCTTATCGCTAGCCACCATTGGTCTTGAGCAGAGAAGAAAGGTCCAAAATTCGAGCCAGCCAGGCACAACCGACCTATCCGGTTGACCCGCTGGAACATTGGAACATACATCGCAAACCAGGCGCTCTGTGCTGGTTTGAGGTTTTGAATGTGGGCTACAGGTACAGCAAGTGGGAAGAGTAAACAGACTGTATCACAGTCTCAGGAGGCCAACAAATCCAATAGAGATCCCTGCAGTACCGCAATTGCTGGAACACACAGCACACACCAGTGGCTCTAACAGAAGTGTGTTTCAGCAAAAGTCCTGCTTGTATGCTTTGGCTGTTTTAGGTTTCATGGGATTACAGTACATCTAGAACGTTTTCAAATGATAAAACACCCCAAATAAATATCAGTACAACCAAAAATGCATCGAGCAGGTGCCACTGATTCTGGAAATTAGGAACGGGTGCATAAAGATTTGCTATCATTGATCTTAACCTTTTGGACACCACCCAGTTCAAATCAGATAGTAACAAAACCACAGAACAATCATCTTTTTTTACACTGGCCTCTTAGCACGTTCGCACTACAAAATGTTTTTTTATTAATTTGCGTGTTTTCCAAGTTAACGTGGAATGCCACGTGTGTGTGAGTCATGATCAGTTTGAAGTTCCCTTAAAGTGCCTCCTGCTTCAACCCAGTGCACGTTGAAGTGGTTTTCCCATAATGCAGGGTGTTCTATAACCTAAACTAAAAAGAGCAGGGACTAGTAGTGAAAGCAACTTAAGTCATATAGGCGAGATGGGTTTGGGGGGGCTTAACTAAATTTGTTGTCCTCCAGAAAATAATCACATTAAGGACAGTAATATATGAAATCACATTGATAACTTACTACACAATCATTATCAGTAAAGCACACATCATGAGTGTGACACATGCTGGGCAATCCATGACCCTCATTTGATTTCTGTGATGTTATTATGCTCTGAGTTCGGCTCATCACAAAACTCAAAAAGGTTATTGTGCTTCAACACAGGGACTTTCCAAAGAAAGGTCCCAATACATGTTAATTGCGATAAACAACACTTCAATCAGGAAGGTTCTGCTGCCGCAGGTGTGGAATGATGATCTCAGCCACTTCCATCTCCAGGGACCATGTCTCTGAAGAGCTGAGACAATTCAACTAGTCTAGGTGCTCTCTCTATAAAACTAGGTCTGCGAGGAAGAGAGAGAGCGCTTAGAGCCGGCTGGGAAAAGACATAGGCTCCATGCTGAGACTCCTCCGAAATGCTGTCTTTCTGCTTCACAAACTTAAACATGTCATAATTTCCCCTGCTTGTGAGACTTCATCCATTCCCTACTTTCAGAGGCAGAATGCACACTTCTTTAGTGAAGTGAAGCAGCCGACCTGACCCTGGATGAGACTGGCCAATGAGTAAGTTTGTGTAATACCTCTAGACTGAAAACAACATTCTGGTTTGTCTTTTTTCAATTCCCTATTAAAATAATGATGCAAAAAACATCCTCATTACATTGTTGTTTGAAAATATGCATGATTTTTTAAAATGTAATATAGTGTGTGGATTTGTTGTTTTTCCCTTAAGGCTTTCTTATGAAAGACAGTGCAACCCTGCCCATCCCAAGCCACCCATTCCATTGTATTTGAATAAATCCTGGTGATTCTATTGGCCACTCCTCCTTTGCCTCCCACAAACATTCAAAGGACAAATAGTATGTTGTACTTTTTCTTCGCACAAAACGAATACGTTACCTACACTCCAAAACCACTACATGAACAATTACTGTTTGATGGCTGGAGCAGTGCCTTTTCAGAATGCTTTACACTGCTATAATGTAGTGGATGATAGACTAGACCCACACTCCATGTTTAAAGGTGTTATGTGTTTTACTGAAGGCAAGTCTTCCTTAGCCATATTATACCAGAGGTAAGTGGACCCGTTTCGTAGTATGCTAGAGCAATATCTGTCTTAATGCTGGAGTAAATGGACAATGGTTAGCACAATGACCAATTGATGGTTTTGTCACATCTTATAATGATGGCAAGCAGGCATCTTTCATCCCTTGGCTTAGGGGTGCCCTTATTCTTGAGGAGAAGCAGCCCCCAAAAACGTCATCTAAACTTAGAATGAAACCGGCGGGAGACATTTCCTCTTTTTCCCCCCTGATTTGAGAATGCAAACTTTCAACCAGCTCCCTCTACACTATTCCCCAGTGAGTGAGTCCTTATATACACACATTTTACAAGAATGGCTTTCATTTGGCACATTATAAAGCACAGCCTGGCTCTCACTGGCACGTCTTGCACAGCATGAATAACTGCAATTCTGCAATTAACTCCCACACCTGTCATGCGCACCTGCACGGCCCTATTCTTTATATTTTAGCCTTCAAATGCATACCTGTGAGGGAATCACACTGTCACTTGAGATGTTTGGGTCCAATTTGAAGAATACACATCTGAAGCTATTTTCACCACAGGTGATGGGTGCATTTCACGGGGCCTCGCTGCTCCCTTCCATCCACCATGTCAGGGATCCTTCCTTTTTGAAGTTGTTCAGCCCGTCCATGTGCTGAGGTGCTTTACTTTCCAGACCTCTTACCCATATCCCCACCCCCATTTCAAGATTGTTCATTGAAATATTTTCTCCCTGCTCCCTTCCCCACCCACACATGATGAGAAAATCCCATTAAAACGATCAGCTTCCTGAAGCCGGGAGGGAGTCATTCAGGGTGCTTGCATGCACAGGGTGTGTGTCCGTGTGAAAGTTTATAAATACGTTAATATGTGTGTGAACGTTGTTGCACAGGTTTTGGGATCACATGAGGTCCATGGTGGGTCCATGTACTGCCTTCCCTCCCTCCTCCTTCATGACCCGGATGTCTGATAACGTGGCAGTGGGAGAACTCTTGGGTTGATTGTGAAGGACACTCGCACCATGGCAGTGCAGAGATACCTTTGCCCAGAACTGCTTCTTATTATTGAAATGTGGCATTATCACCCCATTGCCGTTTTACTTTGGATTGGTCTATATTAGCCATCTCCTATGCAAGACCTGTCAAAATCTTTTCAGTGGCAGTTTGGCACAGCATGATTCAGTGGTGGATCTGTAGGAGGAGGGAGGGGGCGGCCTCCTTCTGGGAACACACTCCATGTCCAGATGCACTGCCCTACTGCCTTATTTGAAATAATGCTAAACTGAAATTACAAGCAAGCACTGTTAATGTGTCACTTGCGTTGTATTTTACAAATACGTGCAGGACATAGACCTTTTAAAAGAGGATCTGTGCCAATTGCAATTTTTGGAAATTGCAATGTAAGCTCCGAGCATCTATGAGCTTGCCACGCCCTCCCTCTGCACGCTTGGCCCAGCCCTGGCCAGGGTGCATCACAGACATTACTTATCATGTTAACAAGAATAACAGTGTTTTTCCCAATGCGTTTATTCAGGCCAGCAAAACACCAAGTCCCAGCTTCTCGGAGCGTATTGTTGAACTCAGAATGAAGTCAGGCCAGTGTCCTTCTGACAATGTTGCAGATTGTGTAGCCGCCGGCAGTAGCAATCCACGTCTTCCAACAGCACAGCTGTGAGAATGACTTTGTGCAACAAGTGGTAGTAGAAGTTGTAGTAGAAGTCGTAGTTTGGCATTTATTTAGCTCCTTTATACCATCAGTATACCTGCCACACGCTTGGGGGGAGGAATGCCCTTGGGGGACCGAAGTCCAAGTTATGGGAACATTGTTAGAAAGGATTAGAATGTGTGTGTATATTTGGTCAAAATAGGGATTTGGGTGGGAATGCTGAGCACCAGTAAGCTGCCCATGATGGTCAGGCATGTGGATGGGTGCTGAGAGGTGGTCAGGATAATGCGTGAGTACGAGAGACTCGTTATGTGTCAAGCTAAACCCAATTTTCTGTTGTAGGATGTAGCTGCATTATGATGGCAGATATGTTGTGCTTTGTTTTTTAGTCTGGAGTTTGGAAGAGAGTGCATGCAGGTAGGCAGCCATGCCTGCTGCTGGCGTCCACTGAAATGATGGAGAAGGCATTGACAGTGTCCTAGGTGCCATTGAGGTAATCGTGACATGAGGAAAGATCATCAGGTTGCTGGAGGTTTGCAGGTGCTAGAGGGAATTATCAGGTTTTGAGGGCTTTGTTCTTTTTTCAGAGTTTCTTGAATGACACCTTGCCCCTCTAATCTGGGAGCTCCTAGGCAAATAGGAAAGATGCTGCCTGAGGACTACAAATGGTTGAGGAGAGGCCTAGTTGCTTGGGTTCTGAATGTGTAGTTAGGCCTGGAGAGGTGGCCTGAGCCAATTCTTAGCGATATTAATCCCAAATCATAATCAGGTATCGACACTGCGACCAACTGCAATTCAGGCTCAGAGAGAAGGGCCCTCTGCAGTCAGTCACACTTTACTCCCACCTCTTCTGCCATTATGCGACTCAAGCTTCTTTTAAAAAAGAAATCTAGAGCTTTTGAGAGTGCGGTTTTAAGCTCAAGTTTACTTGTCTCCACACTGCAAACAGCGCTCTCATTTGACTGTTGATACTACTAACGTTAGAGATCGCTTTATTGACAATGCTTTTTGCTGAGTTTTCCGTTGGGTTTTCTTTTGAGAAAAACAAGTCAGTCTTTTGTTTCATCTTTCATCGCCGAAATTGGACACGGTGTTTGCCTTAATCTAAGGGAAGATCACCTCTCTTGGATGTTCAGCAACGCAGCTATGAAAGAGATGTGCTGACTTGAACAGCCAATTATCTTTCTTGTTGAAGGGCCGTAGCAGGTACTGTTTCTTATGCAGCTGTAGAGATCAGCTGTGACTAAGAGCACTTTACATTACCTCCACGAGGGCCGCTGTTTAAAGTCCCATTACATAAATACTGAGGAAACTGAATGTTTTGGGGTTTGTCAGTCGGGAGTTGGGAACGTTATGTTTGCAAGTTAATGTTTCAAGTTGCTATACTTTGTGTAAAATGGTGCTGTATAACGCAACGTTTACCGTTTTAGTGGCTACTATAGGCCTCATTACGAGTATGTTGGTGCAAATTAAAATGGTGTTGTACCCATTACTGCTTAATTACTGCACAACTGTACTACATGTTTCTGCCAAAATCAGCAGAATTAACACCAGGGAATTTACCGCTGGTGGTAATTCCACCAAAATCCCCATGGAGTCCTATGGTCTCCAAAAATTGAGATTAACACTGCCCGACCACTACATGTAACCCTGTGTTAAATCCCTGGCAACAAGTGCCTTGTGTACAGGCGCATTATAAATGCCATATCATATCAAGTGGTGGTAAAGTTAAGCGAGTACGGCAGTAATTCAGCAGATTTACTGCTGTATCACCGCCAGACTCATAATGAGGCCCTCTACCTATATTACTGGGGTAGATTAAAGCTATCACTCCCGACATAACAAATAATAATTGCGTGAGGTGTAGAAAACCTTAGCAAGCTCTCAGGCAGCACACACATATCACCTTTCCCATCTAGGGCTAATGAATTTGGAAGCATGTGATACGTTTGCGTTATGAACACTGCATTTATCACTCAACATCTTATAGAACCTTCTGGGCCCATTTCAGATGAAATGGTTGGAAGGCCCCAACGCTTGCCCCTTGTATGTCACAGTGCCTTTGTCACTTCTTGGGGCGCTGCTGCAGGTGTCTTTGCTAGGCCATTTATTTTTAATAAAGATTTATTCTGAGATTGTGGTGCTGCTGCTTTAAAAAAAAAAAATGTCCTCATTTGTACATCAACAATATGGCAAACTACAATTGCCATTAAGTGAAATCCAATTCGTACTTCTTTAATGCACTCCTGCACATATCTCATGCTAATGAATATTTAAGAAAGATTTTTTTTGTGAATTCCACTGTTTGATGAATTAATGCACCTAATCACGGTACTGCTTGCAGAATGCTATCTATACATCATATTATTTTTCTTGACTTTAACATTCAACTAGCACATGTCATATAATCCTCATGGCTCTGTATTATTGGTACAACAAAAAAAGTAAAATGCTCTGAAAGAATTACATTTCTCCCTTATCAGAGGAGCATGAATATGTAAGCACGGGCCGAAAGAGTTTGAAGGAAAAGAAAGTCATTGTTGAAGCTCACTGTGACGCCTGTGTAGCCTACTTTAAAAACCTGTAATCTTCTCCCTGTTCGAACTTCAAGTTTATTCTGTATTAAGACCAATCTGAAAGTCGAGTTTTGCCCTTAGTCCTGTAATGTGTAAATTTCAACTTACAAAAGCACACTTCAGTCTGCCAGACCTGTGCCTGTGTGTGGGGACAATAAAGAACACAACACATATTTCCCCAGATGGGGAGCAGGTGCAAGTGGATCTAGGTCACCTGGCCTAAGCCCCGCCCACCAGGTGCCTTCCTTCCTGCCTGCTGCTCTTTTTCACCACTTAGCAAGCCACGCCCACTTGGTGCCTTCCTGCTTCCCGCTCTTTTTCAGCACTTAGCAAGCCACGCCCACCTGGTGCCTTCCTGCTTGCCACTCTGTTTCCCTACTTAAGGAGCCCTCTAGCTTCTTTTCCTTTGCAGATGGGGAGCAGGTGCAAGTGGATCTAGGTCACCTGGCCTAAGCCCCGCCCACCTGGTGCCTTCCTGCCTGGTGCTCTTTTTCACGACTTAGCAAGCCCCGCCAAACTGGTGCCTTCCTGCTTGCCGCTCTTTTTCACCACTTAGCAAGCCCCGCCCACCTGGTGCCTTCCTGCTTCCCACTCTTTTTCACCACTTAGCAAGCCACGCCAACCTGGTGCCTTCCTGCTTGCCACTCTGTTTCCCTACTTAAGGAGCCCTACAGCTTCTTTTCCTTTGAAGATGGGGAGCCGGTGCAAGTGGATCTAGGTCACCTGGCCCAAGCCCCGCCCACCTGGTGCCTTCCTGCCTGCCGTTCTTTTTCACCACTTAGCAACCCCGCCCACCTGGTGCCTTCCTGCTTGCCGCTCTTTTCCACCACTTAGCAAGCCCCGCCCACCTGCTTCCTTCCTGCTTGCCGCTCTCTTTCCCTACCTAAGGAACCCTCCAACCTCTTTTCCTTTGCAGATGGGGAGCAGGTGCAAGTGGATCTAGGTCACCTGGTCTAAACCCCGCCCACCTGGTGCCTTCCTGCTTCCCGCTTTTTCCCCACTTAGCAAGCCACACCCACCTGGTGCCTTCCTGCTTGCCGCTCTGTTTCCCTACTTAAGGAGCCCTCCAGCCTCTTTTCTTTTGCAGATGGGGAGCAGGTGCAAGTGGATCTAGGTCACCTGGCCTAAGCCCCACCTACCTGGTGCCTTCCTGCCTGCTGCTCTTTTTCACCACTTAGCAAGCCCCGCTCACCTGGTGCCTTCCTGCTTCCCGCTCTTTTTCACCACTTAGCAAGCCACGCCCACCTGGTGCCTTCCTGCTTGCCGCTCTGTTCCCCTACTTAAGGAGCCCTCCAGCTTCTTCTCCTTTGCAGATGGGGAGCAGGTGCAAGTGGATCTAAGTCACCTGTCCTAAGCCCCCCCACCTGTTGCCTTCCTGCCTGCTGCTCTTTTTCACCACTTAGCAAGCCCCGCCCACCTGGTGCCTTCCTTCACCATCACCGTCTTGTGACCAATACTGGATTTGACTTTTATGGACTTTATTCATTCACGGTGCGTCACTCTTTCTCAACTCTCATGCTGGACTGCCTTTGCATCTTGTACTCATGGTGGCCCTGAATCATGCTATTCCCATCTTCATCTTGTATCCTGGTTTGCAACAATATGTGTTACTACTGACTTCTGCAAGTGTATTCGCTCTCCACTCTTGCTTCTCCACTCTTTTTGACTGCTTACTCTCTGTTCTCTCCTCATTTCCCTTCTCCCTTTTCCCATCTCCTCCCCTTACTTTCTTCTATGCACTTACTCTATCATAATTGTCCCTGGACCTAACATGATAGCAACCTCGTCTGTTTCCTCCACCCTCCTATTACTGTTTTTTTCCTCCCCACCACCTCTCCAGCACTATCTGAAATGTCGTCAGGCCTAGCATGATAGTCACTTGTTTTGTTCCTCCCCTCCCTTTCTGCACCCCTCTCCCTCACCTTTTGTTTTTCTCCAGCTCTACCAGAAATGTCGTCAGGCCTAGTACGGTAGTCGCCTGTCTGTTTCCATTTCCTTCCCACTCTCCCCCTCCCTTCCTTATCTATGTCCTAGCTCTTGCACTATCTGAAATGTCATCAGGCCGAGTACGATAGTTAATTTCACATCCTTACTGTTCATGGCCTGTAAGAATGTGGTTGTATTTTCCCTTGTTCCCTCCCTTGCCTTGAAGCGCTTTGAAACACATTGTGTATAGGCGCTATATAAATAAACAATCATATCATATCATATCCCCCATATCACAATATACCGAATGAAAGCGTGCATTTCCAGGTTTTCTCATAACATACTGGGCCATCACATGGATATTGTTCTAAGTCAGTGGGCCAATCATAGCACAGCTTAATTCTTCTGTCACAGCCACAGGCATAAATATCATGCACTACGGCACAGAGTGTTGACACTAACCAATGTGTCATCACTGCTTTCAAACAACACCATTTTCACCTACATTGGTAGCTGTTGTTTGAATAAATGTGCATTTTCCCAGAGTCGTTTGCCACTTCACAACTTCGACTGCTTTATTATGACTTGGGATTAATATCGCTGAGACGAGGAATTCAACCACACTGTTAGACCAGGCATTCCTATATACAAAGAGCGTCTGGTCGGCGATAGCCAAAGGTGAGCTTTAACAAAATAGGGAGGCGTGAAGGCTGACTTTGATATTTTGTGCTTTGACTTTGTAGGGCATGTGGAAGCGATGCACTGGATCAGGGGGTGACGTGATGGCCTAGGTGTTGAAGAGGGGCGACTACTTGAAGAGGTGGGACTTTAGTTATTTTCTGAATTATAGGAGTGTGGGGGCGAGTCAGATGCTGATGGGGAGGAGTTTCCATAGTGTTGGGGTGTAGGCAGAGAATGCTTGTTTTCAGGTTCTTTCCATTTTGCAGGGCCAGATTTCAAGCCGGCATGTGTCCTGGCATCTGGTGGTGCGCTGTATGCCAGAGGTGCTGAACTTCTCCATGAGGTAGTTTGGTGACTTGAGAGCGATTGCCTTATAGATGGTGCAGGAAGATACAAAGGGGATTTCTGTGTGCTGTAGGAGACAGTGAATGTTTATGAAGGCAGGGGTGATGTGGTTGTATCTGCGTAGATCCTTAATAAGGCATTAGGCCGCGTGTAGGACACTTTTAAGGGGCAATAGAGAGGACAACGAGAGGCCTTTGAGGAGGGAATTGCCCCATCCAGGTTGGATAGAAACAGTGCTTGACAGGATTTAACTACCTATGTGCAGGTTTGGCCTTATTGAGAGGCAAATGCTTTACTCATGAGCTATCTGCCCATTAATCACAGACTTGTCTTAGTTGATTCTAATTAACAACTGATTATCAGAGTCCCGATATGAAGAGAACCACTTTGTAAGGACGGCATATTATGAAACAGTGAAGACAGACACACGTGATCACAGTTCAAGGGTGTTTATTGAACTTCATTGGGTTGGTTAAATGCCTATCTAAACCTAAATCTAAGGATGGGAACAAGCTATGACCATCAAATAATAATAACGCAGTCGTAGTCGAGTCTCTGCGAAAATAAAAAGTCCTATACTAATCAACCTATTGCCAATCCTTACTTCTAAATACAAAATGGCGTGAGACAATAATGTGTGCATGAAAGAAAAGTGTTCAAGAAATAATTTGTCAGGATAGCTGAGCAGTTGGCTACCCTTCCCCACGTTTTCATCACGGGGCAATGCGGCACGTTTGAGCATTGCACAAACTTTGGCTTCTCAGCCACGAGGATACAGTTCAAAGCACAGACATCGGGGCCTTCTGCGAAAGCCTCATTTCCAATAACAGACTCTTACTGCAGAGGGTCTGTCGTAACAAACAAAGTCTCAAAGTTCCATTCCTATTTAGGATTTTTACATGCACAAGTTCTTGCTTTCAATGTTCATCATGGGTCTCCCTATTCACGCTGAGACCCCTTTAATCACAACGTTCACACTTGGCCTCCTTCATTCAGGCTCAGTTCATAGATCTCCCACTTCCGTGAATAGATCCTCTTGATATCTCAATGTTTACATTTGGCCTTCCTCGTTCAAGCTCGGACAATGGACCTCCCTCGTTTGGCCTCGGATCCTTTTTTCCCAAAATCGAAGACATTCGAATCTGCGATGGGTTTTGCTTAAACCTTTGCAGGACCATGTCTATTCACTTCACTCAATTGTTTTCCTCAGTATTCTACTTTCATTTCTCTTGGTGGGATACCTTACAGAGACCTTCGATTGAGCACATTCACGGTGCCGGACCACTCTGTCAATGGTATTATATCTTGCCTTTTCAAGTTGAAACATTCATCAGCAGTTTAGCTTTATTCGCATCTTTCATCACACTTGTTTAACAATGTTTATTCCAACGTTTGTTATACAATGTTGCTGCTTACAACCTTGACTTCAACATAGACAGGACTTGCATCGGTTTCCCCAACTCACCGGCTGTGTTGATCTCTCCTGGGCTACTTTGTTCTTGGCGCCAAGGACGATACCAGGGTGGCTGTTTGTCATGCCCCGCATCCCAGTTTCCGGAAGCCCGCGGGCGTTTATTTCCAGGTGGAAACTGCCCTGGCGACTGTTTACAGCCCGGGGGACACGCCGCACTACAAGGTCCAGAATTCCATCTGTTCGCGATCACGTGATCCACCCGCAACGTGCTTCGCGTTTTGGACCAGATGCCAGTACTTAGCACGGCTTGTCCCTGTAACGGGTGCTCCTAAAACTGAGTAATCAGTTTGAGTGCTCGAATTCCTGTTATCCTGATTCCTGTGTTATTACAGACCCGGCTTTGCTCCAAGGACCTTTCCCAACGTTTTTTCCCTACGATTTCTGGCTCCAGACCCCTCGGCTGTTCCCCTCGGTAATCAAACTTTTGGCATCCAAAACGGATTTGTGTTCCTCCTGCTCCCACTTGTTGTGGCGTTTGGGCCTTGCTAACCTCCAGTGTAACGCATGGCAGGTTATTAAGGAAAACCTAAACTAGACTTCTGTTTACATTTCTTTCTCTCCACTGGCTACTATTCCTGCATGGGTTTTCTGACTTATTTTACTACCACGTACTACATTTTTGGATTGCTCAACAAAGCTGCCTGCATCACAAGAAAACAACGCTCTACATGCTGAAGTGAGTAAACGGACGCTCTCCTGTTTATCGTGGTCACTTCTTGGATTGGCTATTTCTCACGTGGGGACGCTTTGCTGTTATTCTTGGGGATTTTTTGGACTACATTTAGTTGCGCCCTCGTGCCGTTCGGGTTAGGTGGATCATTGCACAGACTTCATTCAACTGAGACTTTCTTCCTTCCTCATCTGGTCATCACTCAGCTGAACTTCCATAGGTACACTGGACTTCCTTTCTGGCTAAGCAGGTAAGAGAGGGTTGATTACGGGTGGGCTAACACTGCACTTTGGTAGCTCTTTGACTGCTATCCTGAACTATCATTTCTCTTTGTTTCCCTAGCTCTGTTGTCGCTGCGCCTGTCTTTTCACTCAAGCCCCTGGCCTGTTAATTTTAGTGTACTTTCTACAGGCTGCGCTCTTGGGGGGAAAGTCTTGTGTACATTGCGATCAAGATATTCAAGAACCATCTTGGTGACAGTCCAAGATATCCCAGAGTGAAGGGGCTCCCGAAAGTAGATGCTGACCTTGTATCCTTTATAAGTCTGCATCCTTTTTCCGATTTGTGATAAAGTTGTGACACTGTTGCTGCTCCACCCCGCTTTGGTCAGTTACCTGGGAGGGCCCTTGGTATCTTCGGCACACAATGCAGAATTCTTTAGCCTGGTTTCCTTGCCTTACGCTTTCTGCCTTGAAGGTTTCTTGAATGTGACAGCGTCTTGCAAAAGGGGAAGGCTATTTCCCTTCTTACAAACCCTTCTGGGCATGTTGTCTTTCCCCGCTCGATTAGCTGCTGACTCGAAACTGATGTTCCTTTGTGTGTATTGCCTCGCTCAGAGTGTGCTCTCATGCTCTGCCTTTTATCCATGTGGGGAAGTTTAACGGGCGTCAGGTGTGAGTGATTGTCAGTATTTGCCTGACTTCCCCTGACCATAGTAGCAGGACATGTCAGGTACACTGCTCAGGCTTGAGTTTGTTTTCTCCCAGAGCAGGCTGTCTGTGTGAAATTGCTAGAGAAGGGAAGGGTGGGTAAGGTTCCCACATATCCTACCTGGTAGGATGAGGCAAAGGTGTTACTGGGAAGAGAGGGATATCGCATCTTGCCATCCAGTGTCTCACTCCCACTCCTCGTAGACCCTTCACCCAGGTGCTCCTCCTGCACTGGTCAAGCCCCAGGAACTGGTCCTAAAGTAATGGCTGCATCCTGGCCACCTAGATGACTGATCTTCGGGGACTAGTGGGTGAGAGACCTTCTGTTTTCTCACATACCCTTCTCCTATGCTAGTGGGATATGCTTGGTCTTTTCCAAGGTCCTCTAATTTTAGGACAATGGAAAGAACAAGGAAAAGGTATATCCAGGTGCTCTCTTTGTCATTCCCTCGCCAGACCCATGGACTCTCCATATGGTCTATGTGCTTGCCCTCTCCTTCCTCTTCTGCCCCCCCCCCTGGGCTTCTTCTACACCTCTGCAGGGTGTACCTCTGATCTGTACCCCTCCCCGGAAGTCTTTCAAGGATAGTAACCTTCTCCATATTGCCACTCACAACTCTCGCTCAGCTGTCAAACACTCCTCTGACATCTGCCGCCTCCTTGAAGAACTTGACCTTCATGTCTGCGGTATCACTGAGGCATGGTTCATGGCTAGCTCTGTCAGCTTTGACACTCTCCTCCCTGATGGCTACAAGATCCTCTCCGCGCCCAGGTCCAATCGTTCTGGAGGGAGTGTAGCCCACATCTTCCCTGAGTGGAATCCTGGCTCTGTCATTCCTATGCAGGCCTACTCCTCTTTCAAATGCCTTGTCTGCAGGCTCTCTCTCTCCTAGCTATTCCCTCACTTTGGCAACCATCTATCGGCCACCTGGTCTGGTCTCCTCCTTCCTCTCTGAGTGGTCGGACCTGTCCTCTTCCCTCCTGGTCTCGACCACACATCTCCTCCTTCTTGGAGACATTAAGATCCACCTGAATGCTTCCTGTCCTTCCTCTGGACTCTTTTGCGACCTCTGTGACTCTCTCTCTAACCTCCCCTCTGGCCTGACTTACTCTGCTGGGCACACTCTGGATGTTCTGATCTCTACAGACCTTCCCCTTTCTGTCCCTCTCACCACTCCTCTCTCCTGGAGTGATCACTTTCTCCTTTTCTTCCCAGCTCACTCTCTCTACCCCTCAGGTTAAGCCAACTCCAGCACTGCCACCTACCTTCTCGGTTATTCGACCCATGAAGCGTGTGTCAGTTGAGGCTTTTGCTGCCACTTTCTCACCCCCCCACCTCCTTTGGCTGACTCACACCCTGACACAGCCCTTTATTTGCTCCACTCTGCTATATCTGATACTCTTGATGTTCTTGCCCCTGTCATGAGGATCCGCTTGAAGCCCAAAGCTAAGTGTAACTCCTGGTACGACTCAGACCTTGTCACCCTTAAACGCAAGTGCACCGTGGCTGAGAGGAAATGGCGTGCTTCCTGTACATCCTATGACAAACTGGTCTGATGCCTACTCCAAAGGCAATACTGGCTCTCTGTCCACACCAAGAAGAGAACCCTCATCCAAGCCTGTGTCTCTGTGACATCCAACAACTAGGCCAAATGCTTTAAAATTTGCACAGAGCTGGCCAATCCTGCTGCTATCTCTACCTCTCCTGTCCCCTCCCATGCCCACTGCACGGCCCTGGCTTCTCATTTCATCTCTAAAACTCAGGACATCCTGTCCTCTCTCTCTTTCTCTCCTCCTCCTCCTCCCCTCTCTTCCTCTCGCCCTTCTGTGGCCACCTCTCCTCCCCCCTTCTCTGCCTTTTCCCTGTTCTCCCCAGAAAAGGATTCTAGACAAGTCTGATCTATTAAAGTCTCGTCAAAACAGGTTCTCCACTGTTCCTCTAAAACCATCAAGGACCACATTGACACCCTGGCTCCTGCTTCGGCGCACTTCTGCAACCACTCCGTCGCCATTGGAGTCTTCCCTTCCCCCTGTAGCACTCCCTTGTTCATCCTCTTCTTAAGAAACCCTCAGCCGACCCCTCCTGCCCTGCTAACTACTGCCACATCTCCATCACTCCTTTCCTGGAATAGCTGGCCATCTCCCATCTTAATCTCCACACTGAATTGGTTGCTTGTCTCCATGACCATCAGTCTGGCTTCAGAGCTGCCTGAAGCACGGAAACTGCTCTCCTGAACATCCATGAAGACCTGCTCTCCAACCTTGACACCAAAATCCCCTGTGTCCTCATTTTACTTGATCTCTCTTCTGCCTTTGACATGGTCAACCATGCCATCCAGCACAACTGTCTCCGTGATAACCTGGGTATCAGCGATCAGGCCCTGGCATGGCTGACCTCTTTCCTCTCCAATCGACCATCCCATGTCCAACTTTGGTCCTTCCTCTCCTTTATCTCTATCTCTACCTATGGTGTTCCCCAGGGGTCTAACCACTCTCCCTGGATGTTAAACCAATACCTGGCAATTCTTGCACACTGCGGTGCTATGCGGATGACACTCAGCTCAATTTCAGGCTCCCTTCTGTCACCTCTTTGCCTTCTCTCATCTCTGACTGTCTGTCTGCTATCCAGGAGTGGTGTGACACCAACGATCTTTGCCTTACTGTCATGAAGACTGAGATTCTCCTCATTGGCACACCTGTTCCCTCCTTTCCTGTAGCTCTCTGGCCGTCCTCTCTTGGCCCTCTTCCTTCTCACACCCGTGAGGCTATAAACCTCAGGTTAATCTTCAACTCTAGTCTCATCTCTGACGTCACATCTCTGACATCTCTAAGAAGTCACACTACCAGCTGCACCTCCTCAGAGTTATTCTTCCTTTCCTCTCCTTACCTCAGAAGCTCACTGTCTCCAGAGCTCTGGTACTCTCTAGGCTGGACTACTGCTCTTTCTAAAGCTGCCTGCTTCTAGGCTCTGCCCTATGCAACTCATCCAGAACAGGACTGCGAGACTTGTCCTTGGCCTCAAGCCCAGGGATTGTTTCTCTCCAGGACTGAAATCTCTGCACTGTCTCCAAGTGGCTGCGTGAATTAAGTTCAAAACCCTCTGCATTGTCCACAGGGCCTACTGGGGCCTCAATACCTCCAACTCTCTCTTCCTAAATATCTTCCTTCTCAAGCTCTTTGCTGAACTGCCTCCTACTCCCTCAAGGTCAGTCGCTTCTCCAAGCAACAAGTAGGAGGTAGATCTCTTTCTTCGGCTGGGGCCTCCCTCTGGAACAGCCTCCCTGCCTCCCTGAAACATGAGGAGAACCATCTCTGGTTCCGGAAGCACCTCAAGACCTTCCTCTTTAATTCTGCTTTCCCTCTTCCTCTCCCCTGTTGAACTCCTGACTGACACTGCACTAGTCACCTGGCTACCCTCTGATGTCGGGCGCAGGTCCCCGTCCCGCCGGTTGCACACCTGCACTGCTTCCTGGGCAACCCCTGCACTTGGGGGCTGTTTCTGTAACCATACAGTTCCCCCAGCACTTGACACTTTATGTCTGCACTTACCCCTGCACTTGCCACGAGCTGGCTGCACTTTTACCTATTGTTTTTATTTATTTTATTTATTCTTTACTGTTGATCCTATGTATTGCACTGCACCCTTCTCCTTCCCGCCTGCACTTTCCCTTTCCCCCCTCCTTTGCACTTGCACAATCTCAATATCACTTGGCCTATTAAGACCGTTGTTTTTGTCTTCCCTCTGTTCCCCCTCCCTTGCCTCTTCCCGCCTTGAAACAATTGTGTATAGGTGCATTATAAATGCCATATCATATCAAACCTACTGAAAACAAATTCTGATGCCATGTGATCACAGTGAATGTACACAGACACAAGTAGTGTTTCTGAGCCCTGGATCTGCTTCCATATTTATTAAGAGTTGTCTTTTGCTTTTATTTTAGCTAATCAGACACAACACAAATGGAAGTAACTCTGGGCAGATGGGAGAAGTGAATCAGACATCGAGGATAGAATTTATTTTTGTGGGTTTTGCTGATTTTCCGAACCTGCGGCTGCCCATTCTTTCTGGCTCTCTCCTGTTTTATCTGGTGACTATTGCAGCAAATCTTCTCCTCATGTCGGTCATTTACTGTGACTCTCATCTGCACACTCCAATGTACTTCTTCCTAATCAACCTGTCTTTTGCAGACATTTGTTACACCTCTGTTATTTTCCCAAAAATGATGGACAGCTTTCTTCTACTGAACCCACATGTCACTCTCCTGGAATGTCTGATCCAGCTGTATGTTTTTGCAGTCCTGCTTACAACAGAATTTATTATCCTGACCATCATGTCCTTTGATCGCTATATGGCAATCTGCAATCCTTTACACTATACAATGATCATGAATAAAACGGTGTGTTTCCGAATGGCCACTGGAGCTTGGATTTCTGGCTTTATGGTGCCAATTTTCCACATAGTCCACATATCTAACTTCTCTTTTTGCAAGACCCTAGAAATAGACCACTTCTTCTGTGA
Organism: Ambystoma mexicanum; assembly: GCF_040938575.1. NCBI lineage: Eukaryota > Metazoa > Chordata > Amphibia > Caudata > Ambystomatidae > Ambystoma > Ambystoma mexicanum. Next base: position 68,132,600 of record NC_090925.1, on the reverse strand, counting down.
TCTTACAGCTCTGCTGAAGCTCTCCTGCACCAGCACCATCACCATTGAAAGAGTGACCTTTCTTCTGGGTGTGATAGTGGCATTTTCCACATGTCTTTTAATACTGTCATCATATGTCAAAATCATCTCAGTCATCCTGAAAATCCGGAACAATACTCAGAGAAGCAAAGCTTTCTCCACCTGTGCTTCACACCTTACAGTCGTGATCCTTTTCTATGGAGTTTACTTCTTTGTTTATATGCGACCAGCCTCAATGTACTCAGCGAGTCAGAGCAAACTATTATCCTTACTCTATATTGGGGCCATCCCATTTAGTAACCCCATAATTTACACTGTAAAAAACAAAGAATTTAAGGATGCCTTGAAAAGAAGGAGATGTAGAACATGTTAGAATGAAGAACTAGAGAACCACATCACATTCTTTCATCACAATTCAGACACTGCAAACCCTCTCTACTGAATGTTTAACAATGCACAAGAGTGATGTCAAGCCCAAGTATGCCATGCAGGTCTGGAAAAAGGAACAAGTTCACAATAGCGCAAGGTGTCTTTGCGGTATTACCCGAATTGTTTGAGTACAATTGTTCGAATGATACAATTGACCGAATTGCAGGTGTCCGAATTGACCTTCTGCACAATTGACTGTATGGTCATTTTTACATTTATAATGGGTTGGGTTGGGTAATGATACTATAAGGGGATTGGGTGGGGGGTTGGAGTGGGGATTGGATTGGGTTGTGGGTTTCTGGGGGTTCCCCCTCGCATATAAATCCTAATTGACCTTTTAAATTCGGTCAATTGTGCAGAAGGTCAATTGTCATTCGGACAATTGTCATTTGTACAATTCGTATAGAACCATATTAGCAAAGTGTTATATTCTTTCTTGACCAGAAATAAGTACTGCATCCATGCCCTTTCAGTGTGTAGTGCTCAGGAGTGATGGTTTATAATTATGAGCCAGACAAAAGGCTAAGTGACCCAGCTGATCATAACAACAAACATTAAATACTTTATGCTTAGAAAATGGTCAGTGTTTATTATGTTTACACTGTATTTAATGCAGCCAAGAATTAAAAAATAGAGAGTAATTGCTACAACAAAATGCAAACTATAAAACTGCCATTTGAGATACACACAATAGCACTTTACCAGACTTTCTGTACATGGTCTGAGTGAATAGAATGGGACAGTGCTTGAGGACTGGTTGTACTTTGAGTAGGGCATGAGCAGTTTTTCTCAGCAAGATGTCAATGCTTTGAAATGTTTGTTCTATGTTGGCCTGCAATAATGATAATGTAAAAGTATCATAACTTTTCACCTGGAAAGGAATCCAAAAACAGAAACAGTAGCATCACTAATTTGCCAGTGATGTGTGTGGTGTGATGAAGTCCTCTGCCTAACTTTGGGGAATTTCAGGAGGGTGGTCAAAAAGGCTTGATTCTCCCACAAGCTAGAGGATGCATGGCCTGCAGACCACCCTAAATAGTTCGCTGCTCGCAGGCAGGACACACCCCCAAGGTAACTCCCTCCCCCATTGGCCCTGGGTCTGCTAAAGAGAACTAATATAAGAAATAGCCAGACTCAAGACCACTAGCAAAGATGTACATACATTTCCCTTTAAGGGAAATCATTTTCAGACATTGGATGAAGTACATTTACATGTTCGACACAGTTCAAAACCAATTATTTTCCCATTAATAGAAATACATGAGACAAAAACTGTAGGATGATGTTTCATATCTGTGGATCCCTGAAAGTAGAAAGAAAGAAATGAGAAACAAAGCTATTGTACCATTGTTCACCAACCAAGAAAGAGGTGTGCACCAGAGATAAAATGCCTCAAAGTTCTCATCCAGAGAGTCTTGTTAATTTAAAAGAGGGGTTATCCGATTTACCAAACCTTTTCTTGTTTTCTAGTGCACATGCTAGGCAAACAGGGAACTACACCAGCTCAGCATACACAGCTTCAGAGATTCTTCATTAGCTGAAAATGGAATCTAAAATGTTGGCAGCTAAAGTCCATCCCCCTTTCATCCCACATTACTCAAGACACATTAACCAATCATCCTCAATCCAACCCAAGCTCACTTAAGCTCAGACCCTCATGCAGAGTCCCGACCAGGGGAAGAGGAAATCTCTGTATATACACTGATCAGCTCACATTGTGGGTTGTTGGGGAAAGAACTGGAAAGAAGAGTTTGGTAGCGGTTTGTGATTGGGGAGAATTTAGAGAGTAGAGCATACAGTGAACACAAGAAGAAGAGAATACAGCACAACGGGATGGTAAGAGAAGATGGAAGATTGGAAGGCTAAAATCAAGAGATGGAGATGGAGATGGAGGCATGCCGTCCCACAGTAGTGGAGGAGGAAGGTGAGCAAGACATCTTAGTAATGTTTTGGTGGACCAAGCCAGTCATCAGCAGTACTTTGGGGTGGGAGAAAGCATAAGTCATAGTTGGGTCACCAACTCTAAGAGATCATATTTCAGGTTCAGAGACGTAGTGAGTGAAACAGGGACCAGTAAACAAGAAGAGGGAGATGGTCAGACACAGGACCTTGGAGAAGAACCATCGAACTGGTTGAGAATGTGAGAGATGAGGAAGAAGTTGACATTCTTCTTTGCCTTGCAACATGAGGTCCAGCATTTGATGCAAGTTAGCTACCTAAGTTTGGAGGCCCAGCCAGGGGCATTGTATTGTTAGATAGTCATGGGGTACAGGCCCCACACATTTTCACACATAGCTGGTTTTCATCCTGGAGAGCAGAAGAAAGGACTGAGACTTTGCGTCTTCATAGTTCCTACACTTACTTTTGCCGAGACATCCAATTGAGTTTGTGAAAATAATCTACTCTTGAGAACTGAAATTCCATAGTCTGCTTCTTTATGTCTGACATTGCTTTGTAACAGTTGGGTGGTTAAATAACACTCTACAGGATTGTAGTTCATTAATTGGGATAGATTTTGGCAATATTCTCTGAGGAAATCTGAGAAATCTCACCTCAAGTCTGCAGCCTCTCAATTATTACTTTTTTGCTGACTTAAAAACCCAACTTTCCCCTGATTAAGTCAATCCTATATGGCCCCTCTGAAAGGTTATTGGCATATAAAGGTGAGGGGTCCTCAAGGAACTGTGAGAGTGAATGGGACACACATGTTGCTGTATATATAGTCATGGCATTTGTGGTCACAGATGACAGATGGTTTCAGAGTGCCTGGAGTACACATCTGTGTGGAAGCCACAGAGAAAGCTTAGGAATGTCCACATGTGGCAACCACCACATGATTGGGTGGCCACCAGAACTTTGAATGGATGCAAGTCTGTGAGGGCAGCTGAGTTGGTGTTCTGCTCCTAAGATTCCTATATACCCTAAGACTGCACACCCTTACAGTGCTAGATCAAAATAGCAACCCAAAAGCAAAGACGCAAACCCAATATGAAATGAAAGACAACTCTGCCAGGGTGCATGTCTTCCAAGTCACCATTCTGAGATGCAACACTGCCCGTATGTGTGTATACCTCTCTTTTTCTAATGATCACATGGGGGCCATCCTGGTAACTCCTTCTTATCTTGACCCATCATGCCCAGCACACTTTGTAAGATCCATAAAGCCTCTGCCCTGGGAAGTTTGACTATGATCTCTGTCTTGATAATGACCATTGAGTCAAGGACACCATATCTCTGAGAGCACTGAAAGGCTGTGGAATCAGTGAACTATGATTTTGTCTTGAACCTTTTGGGGAGCTGATATTATTATTATAATTGTTCTTTCATAACACGCTTAATACCAGTGAGTGGTTTCAAAGCGTGGGATCGGGATTCAAACCTGTGTTGCACTCTGCTGTATTTCTTCCAAGACCAAGGCGTTGCCCCTGAGCTATCCTTTCTCCCCTAGATGATCATGTGTAACTGAGATGATCGCATATCTGTTGAAGTGTGAGTGTGTTTTTTAGCAATGAAACACAAGTGAGATATATTCCTTTTACCATCACTATACACAGTACTTGCCAGAACACAGACTTTTAAATTCACAAGATCTAAATGGAGTTCAATCGAAAGAAGGCATACATGTATAGGCCATGCCATGCAAACAGCAGAATGTTGGCGATACACCATTGTTTGATACAAAGTTCCTTCCTTGAAAATAAAAATACCTAATAGTAGTATGACAGGGTCAGGGGCTTGACCCTGTTGGGGGTAGGGGGGGTACAGAGACCACTCTCGACCTGTGGTAGGAGTCCTACCAAGCATAAGTTAGGGCTGGTCCTACCCTTAAGGCGGGGTGAGGGAGATGGGAGAGTCCCAGTCCAGAAACACCTTGAATATGGCTTGATTGTTGACAATGGTACCACTTCCTATGACCCAATGTCATGCATCCTCATTCTGGCCAGAGTTGTCATTGATTCATTGCAGAACTTCCAGGACTTATATTTCATGATGTAATGGAGTGCTGAAGGATGCCGTCAACTGCAATGCAGAGCCTGACATTCCGACTTCTGTCAAACACTGATGAGAGAGACATAACCCATAGAGGGAGTGGAACACAAAACCAAAACAGAGTATGGGAGATCACTATGACTCTCAGAAATGCCATGCACAGGAAAGGGGCACAGCTAAGACAGTGGCACAGCTTTAAACAGTGATGGCCTAACCACTGGGAGAGAATACTTTAGATTGGGACCCAGTGTCAGGTGATCCCTTGACCCAAAGCAGAGTCAAGGAAGGGACAAAAAAGGAAGGCACCACAATGAAATGCCTGATGGATCCAGACAAAGTGAAATGTGTTTGGTTTGAGATTGGGAGGTGGAGAGATGGACCTAGAATCCAGGAGGAGTTTAGAAGGTGGATCACGGTGCTGAAGAGTCTGTGGAGAAGTTAGATGAGGAGTCCAGGTGAGGTTGCATGTGTGAGAGAGGGTGGAAACAAGGGCAGTGACTGAAGTTATGATTGTGAGAGGGAATGCGAGAATGTGAGTGCTAGTGGATAGGTGTGCTAAAATAGAAATGGGGTAGGGTGAGAGTGTAGAGGGTGGAGAGAAAAGAGTGAGAGTGACCAGTGAGGGTGAATTGTAGAGTGAAAGAGAGACAGCGGGAGAGGGAGAGAGACAGAGAGAGAGTGAGAATGAGAGAGCTGAATAGTATTGGGAGAGAAGGAGAGGATGAAGTTGTAGAGGGATAGGTTGGAGGTGTGGGAGAGTAGGAGGTAAAGATGGGGAGTGGACGTATATGAATGAGAGGAGTGTGAAAAAGCCAGAAGGAGAGAAGAGGAAAGAGGTGGCCGGAGACAGTGAAAGAGAGAGTCGAGAGGGGAGCAATAATTTGGGGTAAGAAGACCAGAGGCAGCAGGATGGAAGAGCAGATGAAGGGAGACTAGGAGGGAGAATACGAGAGAGGGAGCTTGAGGTGAAAGGGAGAATAAAGGGAGGACACATAAAATCAGGGAGAGATGTGGAAGGGAGAGAGAGAAAGGGAGAGAGAGAAAGGGAGAGTATCAGAGGGAACATGGAAACCATTTCTATCATCATTGAAATCATTGGAGTGTGAATACTAGAGTAGGGACCCTTAGGAAGGCAGAGAAGGAGAAAGATAGACAAGGCCTTGGCCTTCAGGCTCTCCCGCTGTAGATAAGCTACATTACATAGCTACATTACATAGCTGCGGTTCCCGATTGACGGGAAATCTGCGTAAGAGTGCTGGGGGCCCAGGGAAGGCTGAGGAAATAGTTTGGTTACTGTTACACTTGTGACAGTCACAGTGGTGACAGTAGTTTGACATAGGGATTCAATACTAAACTATGTTTTCGCATACTGAGGTATTCTTTGTAACGTAGATCACACAGAGCCATTGAAACACTCCTGTGCATCTGTCACTAATCTGGTTTTTATTTCTACCCTCATAACAAGCCTCACGCCTTTCAAGGGTATCCTTGTGATCCTCAACCCACACAGTTTAAAAGAAAAAGAATATATATTTTTTTTAAATACACACACACTTGGGAGATGGTTAATCAATGCATGGTACTCTTCCATACGGTATGTAACAAAGGTCTACCCCTAAAATGAAAGCTAAGCTAGGGCTATGGTAAATTTATTTATTTATTTATTAGATATACTTTTAGCCAAAAGGCTTTGTATAACACAAAGAACATACAAACATATACAGGTAATCAATACAGGCTAAAATCACACTATTCTTAAAATATATACCATCCAATAAACGTTAAAATACTTCATTCGATACATTTTAAAATCGCAACAATCTTTACATGAAATATAACAAAGTAATATATTAGATTAGTATCATTACCTCTCATAAAAGACATCCATAGTTCAGTAGTGTGTGTCATATCAATAGCATTGTTAAAAGATTTAAAAGTGTTGGTTCTAATCATGGTTAGACTTTCACAAATCATGATTAAGTGATAAAGTGACTCAGAGACATTATTGCCACATAGGCGACATTTTCTCATTTCATGTGGAATATTCATAATTTCGACTTTGGATGCTAGCGCTTCCATCATATTAAATTTCATTAAAAGATAGGTACGGAAAGTGCTAGTGCTCGGATATGCAACGATATATGTAGGGGGCATTGTTCTCGTTAAATACTCTTCAAGAAACAGACCACTATTTGACTTCGAGCCAACATTAATAACATTTTACTCATCCGAAAACTCAAACACTTTCTTTTTTATGTCCCTTTTTTTCGCAGTTAGCATTAACATTCCAGGAGTACTCCCAGGCATCCATTTATAGTATATTCTTTGTAATATGCCAAAGGTACTAACAAGAATTTTTCCTTCTAACCGAAGATATGCTTCTACCTAAGGCACAATAATTGTGTTGTTTTCAAGAGTAACCAACTTTTCATAGCTCAATACACATTGACATGTATAGGATTACCAAATTGTATTCAACACTCAGACGGTGTGGTAACCGAAAGAGCTTCCTCAAAAGTTTAGACTCAAATACCACCATACGTTTGGCAAAAGAATGACCCCATATCTCAACAGCATATAGGATCATTGATTGTTTTTTAGCCAAATAAATGTTTATTACCGAAGTGGCAGAATAGCCTCCATTGCGACCAATGAAAGCACTCAATGCATTCGTGGACACTAGGCAGCGGTTCTGAGCTGCTAGCCATTGAGATTCCCATGTAAGTTTATATGATGTAACTTGTTCCAATTGTTTTGAGGCTAGATACCACGAATATCTCTTGGGTCTTCGTTTTTTGGAAAATACCATAATTTTACATTTAACAATATTTTTAGTCAGACCATTTGCAGCGGAATAAGCCAGCAGTGTATCAAGCATATGCTGGAGACCGGCTGGCGTATAGTCCAGTATAAGCAGGTCATCCGCATAGGCAAGCCATCCGACTGTCACCCCATTAACTTTCACAGGGTGAGCATTGGTTGTGTTAAAGGCATTCATCATATCAGACAAATAAAGGCTTAAGAGGATTGCCGCTATCATACACCCTTGTTTCACACCACGGCAAGTACCCATATTTATCGATAACCTACCAGTAGCGTTAAGTCTTATTCGAACCGAGGTATCTGTTTGGAGCAGCATCAACATCCACAGAAGTCCTCGCGGAATACCCCATGAATTAAGTTTTTGCCACAATTTATTTCTAAGGATGGTATCAAATGTGGCAGAAAATCTATATAGGCACAATATACATCTAATTGCCGTTTGGCCCATGCATGCTCAATTGCCGATGTTAGAATTAGTAGGTTATGCGTGGTACTAGATTTATCACAAAATCCTATCTGATTTCGTGGAAGGAAGGATGGTAGAAGCGGCAATCCATATATTCAACTCTTGGAGCAGTACCTTGCTAAAAATCTTAAAGGAGACATCAAGCATTGCTAACATTCTAAAATTAGCCGGATTATCCCAAGATCCTTTTTAGTGAACGGTTAGAATATGGCTTGTTTGCCACGAAGGAGAGCTTACCAATGTTTTTAAATAACAGCAGAAGTGCTGCACCCCATAGAGCTGCCTGTTTTTTTATCACAAGGTTGCAAACACCATCAGGGCCTGCCGCCCGGGAATTTTTCAATGTATCTATTATCTTAACAATGTCTAAGAAGGATGCATTGCAATCCCAAGTGGCGTCTGGCAATGAGAAAGTGTTGGTTGGCTGTTCAATTTTGCTTAAGGGTTCTTTAATATGTAAAGCCCATCTTTCCTCAGATATACAATTAATAGTCACGTTACACTTTTTATGTTTTCTAAGGAGATGCCAGATGTCTTGGTTTTTATTTGACAAGGACATCGTAGCAATTTTTTTCCATAGATCCATTTCGGTTTCCCTTTTGTGTTGCTTAACCCATTTTTTGTAATTCATTTTAAGTGATTTGATATAACATGCAACAGTTTGAACAGATAGAAGTGGTTCTTTGTTCTTTACTGCCATTCTAATAACATGTCGGAGGTACTTTTTTGCTTCTCTTATCTTGTTATCTAGACGCACCTAGATAGACGTGGACCTGCGTCACATCTGGATAGGACTGGTTGAAGGATAACATGCCCACGCCTAGAAAAAACGTGAAAGCCAGCATGTGCCACACTTAGAGTTGTGAACACCAGCCTGCGTGGCGTTCGAATGGAGTTGTGAGTGTTGGCATGCCCACACCTGGACGGATCTCTAAACTCTGGCCTGCGCCGCATCTAGATAGAAGTATGAATGTTGGCATGACCACACCTAGAGGGAGTCCTGGACACTGGCCTGTGCCGCATCTGGGTGGGAGTGTGGGGGCCGGCAGGTGCCACACTCGGACGGAACTGTGAATGTTAGCATGGTAAAGGTCAGGTAACCCACTAACCAATATAAGCTCATACTCTGGATACCTATCTCACTCAAAAAACTCACACAACCATCTCTCGCACAACAAGATGCACGCACTTCACAACACTGCAACTACACATAAGCCGGAACAACAGCACAGGCGGACTGACTCCGATCCGATACCCGCACCAAAGCTCAACACCCGGTGTACACTGAGTTGAAGCCGCCAACAGAACACCACTTCTCTCACTATCCTACTCCCTCTTCACCTTACTAACCCATCCCACCTTTATCATTTACAGATCCGCCTGAGCGCCTGGGGACCAATTCTGTTGGTGACGGTGCGCGGTACAAATACCTTTAACATTTAACATTATCATTACCGACCCTATGGGGGAGTATGATATTAGTCCGTTCGCCGGCAGATATATATCCCCTGCGTTCGCACACATGTTCATGAATATTCAGCATTAGCAGACTAAATTTGGACAGAATTTGACTCGCAGACAAGAGACTAGAAGTTCCTTCCTTGGTGAACTCAGGTAGCAAGGCAGATACAACATGGGTCACATTTTCAAGATTTCGACAATGCCATACAATTCTGTTTTTACCTTTGTTAACATGAATCAACCCATTATCATCATGATTAATGTCAACATCACATTTACCCAGGAATGCAAACAGGAGGGAAAGAGGAAAATGATCACTCTCTTCACGTTCCACAATGCCCATATCCCTTATTGGGTGAAAGCCCAAATCATTAGTAAAGATATAATCGAGAATGGCTGCTGATCTTCCTTCAATCCTGGTGTATGGCATCATGGCGTCGCCTGGGGTAAATCCATTTAGTTTGACTAAACCATGGCCATTGGTAAGATTTGCCCATTTGTGTCCTTGCCTATTGGATTTCTGGACGGTTGCAGATTCCATCATCCCATTATTCGCCTCTTGGTTATTACTAAGATCACCGATTTTTGCATTAAGATCACCTAGTACCCAGATTGAATAGCGATGACTGTACATTTTTAAGATGGCATCTACAGTACGCACATTTTCTATTGTATGGACCATGTTGGGTGGGTCGTAATCATTGATAACTATTATAACTTCCAAGAGCCAGGTAAGTTTAGCAACTAAGACATATTGGGTAGACTGCAAAAGCTTTTCAATCTTCCATGGCGATTGGACAGATATCAGCAATCCCCCTTTAGGACGACCTAAGGGGCCCTTGGTGGCTACCTGGTGTACAGTACTCCTATTATCCAGTTGGATTTCTGAGGATAACCAGGTTTCCTGGAGAGCTATAATTTTAAAGTTCGATAGGTACTCGATCAGGCCCTCTGCCTCAAATAGATGGGAGTAACCTCTCTTATTCCACGAGTATAATAGTTGAAAGGTGTGCAGTCAGTTAAGGGTCTCTGCAAAGTGGGATTTAAATGTCAATGGCCACCATTGCCAGTATCCTTCGGGTATATCATCACTGCCACTTTTGGCTGCGTTCATTGGAGGGAGATTTCTTATTGGGGGAGCAGGTGGACTTGATCGATTAATAACTGGCCTTTCGCCGCTATCCACCATTGGCTCATATTCCTGATTGGAATGGTGGTGAGCACCGAGATCAACATGAATAGGCTTATGTGGTCGAGATTTCACAACTGGTATCATGACTTTATGAACATTATAGCCCATACGTAAAAGGCCTACCTCATATCCTAAAACATAGTTCAAAATGCCTTCAGCCTTAAAGCATATATTGGTGGTATATTTATTTGTTATTTCTAGTTGATCCACCAGACGGATATCGTTGGAAGTAATAACACGCAGGGACACAATCGATTCAAATATGCTCAAAATCGCTGATCGATTAAGCGGAGAAGGAGGTTTATCCATAAGCACCTGTGTTATTTGTAGCACAGTCATCATTCCAACATTAGCTACCTCCTTAACACTACTATGCGTAGCTCCATTTACAGGATCTTTCAACAACCAAGCATCCGGCAATGTCGTTTGCTGTGATGCAACAACCACATTAGTGTTTGACACAGGTGCAGCGGCACACGGCTGCTTCCCAACTTGAGTATTTACCAAGACCGAAGACGACATAGAGCCATCGAGCACACACATCGATTTGGACGCAGCATCAGTATTTTTACCGACACCCACCTGTCTCTGAGCATTATGCACATCAGTGATTGTGGCTGGTGAAGCCTCAGCAACACAGACATCATTGCTTACAACAGCACCGCTTATTATACATAATGGCTTGATTAACACGCGGGGGCTTCCATTTGGCAGAAGTGGGCTTCTTCTCTATATTAATATCAATAAATAATTTGGTTTGTTTTTTCACATTTGCTACTGCAGGAATTATCGCATGTGACTTCGCACGCCTACTGACAAACTCTTTACAACATGCCTCTTTTCATTTTGTATGGATTAGCAGTGATTGCACATCAATTTTTGTTTCTAGGTGTGAACACTTCTTGAGTAACATTGAGAGTAGGTTTTCCAAAGCATTGAACATATCATCAGAATTCATGCTGGTCTCTGCATCCTTTTCACTTGAACCTTCCCCATGATCAGTGATCACATTTCTAAGAGAGCGTATTGCCTTACCAATCTTACTATTGGAGCGAAAACAAAATACAGGAGGTGTACTTGAAATATGCTCAGACGTATTCTGAGGGAGAGAGTTGCTATTGAGGGCGTCTTTAATATTAGGCTTGGGAGCCGGAGCCATCTTAGATGGAGGGCTAAAGTACATAGGGGTAGCTACTGCATCAACTAGGGACATTTCAGGGTCAATGCCCCTGTACTCGATCTCTAAATCAACAAGCTCAGAGTTGGAAATATCAATGGCACTTGTAGTTTGACTATTAAAATCCCTATGTATGATAGCAGCAGTACTCCCATTACCATGTAGTGCATTGCTACCATTTGAAACACACTCAGCATTATTAGGCGGTATTAGCATCATTTTAGGCATGAAATCATTAGCTTTTGGGTCAGGAAGATTGGGAATAGATTTAATGCCAATATTGGAATCATTTTCGAGTACATTAATACTGTTGACATCTTTGCCACTGTCAACGTGGTCATATGGATTGTCTGCGACAGGAACGCATAACACGTCACATAATAGTTTGCGCTAACACACCCCAGGTTGCTAGTCAACTCAGAGGCCAAGTCAGCAGACGCTGAGGTGAGAGAAGCAATGTCAATTTCAGTGTCAACAATCTGAGCTTATGGCACAGCAGAAGGCATTTTCCCAAAATAATCGCTAATCGAATTTCCCTGTAATATGCCTTTTTTCGGGCACAAAATAATTTTGGGTACACAAATGCGGCGATTTCTCAAAATTTTGTGCATGACTAATTCCCTTTCATAGTCATCCATGGCGCCGTACAATTCAAAAGTGGTTATCAAAACAAAATGGAGCTGAGCTTTTAGGAGAAAGAGAGGTAATAAAAAGTGATATGGGCAAGTAAACGCTACTAGCTTAGCATGAGAGTGGATATAGACTGCTAAAAAAGAAACGCACATATACGTGGTAAATGGTACAATGTCCTTTCATCAAAATACTTTTTATTCAATGTTTTTTTAATGTTTTAATACATATTTTTCAACAAATAAAATCATTGGACAATATAGAGAAGGGTTGGGAAAGTGCATGTAACGGGTGTACGGGTCAGGAATATGGAAAAATAATAGGTGATGGCGAGCTCGGGAGGGGACCCAGTGTTTGTGTTGAAAAATATTCATTAAAAAACCATCAAAAAAAACCTGTAGATGTAATGACATAGAACTGGTAAACATACACCACAAAACACTTCTTCTAAAGTGCTAGTTAAACGTAAGAATTAAAGTGCCAGTGTAATTTGTCTCAGGCGGATAGCTCAGCGGCAACATGCTCTCCTTGGAAGCAAGACGACACAGTGCAACACAGGTTCGATCCCCGGGTCTGCGCTTAGAAACCTCTGGATATTAAGCAGGTTATAAATAACCTATCATATATATCAAAGGTCACCCCCTCCCACTGTCAACAAACTCAAACTTGAATGATTTAAAATATGTCTAAACTTTTCTTTCAATCACATGTAAAGTTATCATGGGTTATCATGGACAACACACAAATGACTAAACATCAGATATAACATGCAAAAAATAAACAAACCAACACTAATGCCTTCTTCTGAAGAGGTTATCTTGAACCTATGCCACACAGCCCACCAGAAATAGCATAATGCTGCCCTCCATCAATGTGTTCCAGGTATCTTTAAAAAGCCACACCATTGACGTTTGCTGGGAGAATTGTGGGGCCACTTAGGAGTTTGGACACACTTGGATCTATGCTTTCAGGCCATAAACAAGGAGGCCCCAGCCATATTTGTTAATTAGTCAATGAATTCAGAAAAAAGAACAGGAATCTTCCCTCCGTCCTTGAAATGTGGATCTTTAGAATGTCCATAGCATAGAATAGGCAGGACAGAGCAGCAAATATGTTATACATGTTCACTGTGGTTTAATGGACATTCCATCAAACTTCCCCCATGTACTTTCACCTTTTTGAGTTTGCTCCCCTAGGGAGTTATCAGACCTTGCAAGCACCAAAGAGTCTCCTTTGCCTCTAGAAAGGAGCTGCTGTTTGAGGTTTGTATGTTTTCATGGGAACATAATGCATGGGAAGGATGTGAACTAAAGCACTACAAATGCTTCAAACAAAGCAATGTTGAAATGCACGCTCACAAAAAGCAAAAGAGTACAGAGAACAACTCCTACTACCACCACCTAACAAAAAAACTTGAGCAACAATTACACATCTATTCGGAAATGTGCTTCTTAACCGCTCCAAAACCCACCAGGTGTGAGTCTTAAGCATCAAACCAACGTTCCAAAGCTTAGCAAAACATAGAAAAACACAGACGACAATATCCGTGCATCAAGCTTTGGCAATTTAAGTCTTCTTACTGGGTTCTTAAATGCCTTTCACAATGATCTGGAACCCCTATTATTACAAGACTCAAACTCTACTTCAAGAGCCAAATAAAACATCTGGGTTCAGTCAGGCCCGTTTGATCTCCCTTTAACTATTCAACGTACACATTCAATCATGCCTATTATACATTTAAATGACAAGTGAATACCATTTCAAAATGTCAAACTAAGCAAGCTTTCATTAGAAAGACGGCTTGGCTTATCCTTGGCGATAAGCTTCCAACATCCAGAAGGAAGTTCTTCAGTAGCAAGTGACAATTCTACAGACTTCTGTTCAGGATGTAATAAAAATGCAAGTTATGCGCAGTGAAAAGTTGCTTATCAATTCCGAGAGTAGCACTGTAAAACGGTAGGCGGCTCCTTTTAATCATTACACAAGTCAAGCCCAAAATAAAAGTAACACAAAATGCAGGGGCACACAAGTATAACCAAACTTATGAGTAGGATGAAACATTGTAAATCGGCCTTACAGCCTACTTTTGCTGAAAATGTGTGTTAGCTTTTTGTTAATCTGAGCAAAGCCGCAGTGACTGGTAACACTTTGCAGGTCCCATGATCCCATGCTGGTACCGTAAGAAGTAAACAATAGTTGTTAATCTTTCAGGGTGACAGATTAGACGTGACCACAGGCAAGGGGGTATAACATTTTATAATTCAAAATGATTTGTAAGAGAACCACAGCGGTTTCAAATTGCCCCTTAGTACAGTTTGCATGGGAAGAAGGTTGAAGAGTTCGTAATATGCAACATTTGTCTAGCAGTATGTCTGTGGTCCAAGGCTCGGACAGTGCCATGATAGACAGCGTTTCTCATGAGAACTTAGCTGAGATGACCGGGACCGATGTGGGGGCCTCTGTATTGGTGCAAAGTCCCCTTGATTATCAGAGAATACGGAACATTTGGTCAGTCAAACTAAGCAAAGTTATAGAAAAAATGGTCTCCCTTAAGGACAAGCTGTTGATAAATGTGTATTCTTGTCCAGGCGGTCGTGAATTAGAGGAGATAATGCAGCTTATTAGGGCCACCATTGATGGTTTGGCTATGGAATCGCCAAAATCACACGTTATGTTGGTACCAGATTTCCACTGCTATTGTGATGAAGCCTTGGAAGAAATGGCGGCTTGGAATGATTGGTGTGGGGATTATGAGGTTGCTCCCCCTGTTATACTAGGCAATATTGGTACTGGGTTTAAACACTCATCTCAGATTAGAAATGGAATAGTATTGCTTAACATGATGCAGAGTTGGGGTTTAGGTTTCCTAGAACCAGATGAGATAGGAGAAAAACAACCTACTTGGGTCAATGGTAATGTGAGTTATAGACTTGATTACATGTTTGTAGATAATAGATTGGTTAGTAAAGTGAAGACATTTGAACACATTGTCTTCTCTGAGTGATCATAACATTTTAAAATGTATATTGCAGGGACATATACTTAGAGAGGATAGAAATGGAGAAAGCCTGAACATTCAATGCAATGGTGCAGCCAACAGACTATGCTGGACAGAGAGATTCTGGCACTTGTACAGACAATATCTCACTGAGGAAGGGGACTCTGACGTAAATACTATCTTTAGATATATGGACGGAGTTTATATCCAATCTGTATTTTGTAGAACATTTGTTAGACGTCACCCTGGAATGCAGACTGGATGGCGAGAACAGATTCTTTCCTTTTGGTATACAGGATATCTTGAATATTATAAATAAAATATGAAATTGGCAAGAGCTCCAGGCCCAGACAAATGAGCAAATATTGTGATTAGGCGAAATCCGGAAAAATGGGATGGGATACTGTTGGAGCTTTTTTCACATATTTGGACTAGCAATAACATTCAGGAGAGCTGGCAGAAAGCAACTTTCATACCTATATACAGAAAGGCTATTGGCTATGGCCGGCTCAATCTGTAAAATGTTCTGCTCACTTTTACTCCAGATTGTAAATAGTTGGAGTAAAGATCAAAAGCTTCTCTCACTGTTCCAAACAGGTTTTAGAGCTGGCTACAGCACACTCGATAATATGGTTGAATTAAATTGTATGATTTCTGACACGCAAAAAAGTAGGGATTCCTTTGTCTATCTATGTTTTATAGACTTCTCCAGAGCGTTTGACTCTGTGGTCTGGGATAAACTGTGGAGTAAGTTAGCAAATTGGAAAATAAATCCACTTGTACTACACCTCGAAAGAGAGATGTTTAGTAACACTACGGTCACCATCTCTCTGAATAAGGGAATTATTAGATCTCCTCCTATATTAACAAACCTGGGCCTCAAGCAGGGCTGCATTACCTCACCTTTATCATACAACCTATATGTGGCAGATATGGGGGCGAGGTTTGTTGGTATTAATAATTTTCCACCCAAGATTGGTGGGTCTCCCATTGGTTGGTTGTGCAGGCAATACCGTTTTAATGGATAAAACCCTGATTGGCCTGCAGAGGTCATTGGATGAACTACAACTGTATGTTTCAGAAAATTAGTATTAATGTGGAGAAAACAAAAATTATGATCTTCGGTTGAAGAAAAATGAAGAGGAATAAACAAAAGTTTAAATGGCAAATTGATTCCAAACCGATTGAGGTCGTAGAAGTATATCCATATTTAGGTATGACAATATGTGTCAATCCACCTCGTGAATATTTTTATGAGATAATAGAAAACAAGGTATCAAAACAATTGAATGTTATCAGGGCATATATGGCAAAAAAGGGAGGGCATTCAGTTGAGGGCCTGATTGAGATTTATAAAAGCTGTATAGTCCTTGGTGCCTTATACAATTTGGAGTTTTTGGATTTGAGATTTTTGGTAGATCTGGGAAAAATGATAGGGAAATTGTGGAGACCCGAATTGAGATTACCCAGTTTACCAGAATTGGGTCTTATTTCCTTAAATATATTATGGAAAATAAATTGTTGTAAGCTATATATCAAGATATTATCCCATAGTCGTAGTGATGATAGTCTGCTCAAATTGGTAGGAAGATGTATGTTGGAGAAAGAAAAAAAAATGCATATTTGAAAGATTTATTGAATACTTCGCTCTGCTTTTTAAGTTTACCTCTGCATTTAATAGATACAAGATACTTGATTAAAACTTTGAAAATAAAAGCTACACAGTGGATGTCTGCAAAAACTTAGAGATGCTTGGATGCAAGAAACAGTATGTAGAATACTGTAGACAAGGTATAATAGCTTCTAAGCCTCGTAGCTACCTTCTAAATGTAAATGATGGTGAGTTAACTAGGTTTATTACCTTATTGAGATTTAATATTTTACCATGCTATGACTATGTTGGTGGCTGGACAGGCATACCAAGAGAAAAAAAGATTATGCATATTATGTTATAGGGAGGTGGAAACGGTCAGACATCACCTAACAAATTGTGACAAACTACTAGAGAGCTACTATAAAGGCTTTAAGGACCTGACCTACGATATTAGAATTGTTGTAACAGATGAATTTTGGTCGAGTATTTTCATGGCGGATCCTATTATGTATGTGGCTGCGGCCTATTATATATGGAAAAATATCTTGAAAAGATGTGAGGAAATATCTGTAATAGCAAGGCTGTAAAACAATGTTAAGAAAAATATGTTAAAAATGCTAGTAAACATCTCACTATATAAGGATTTCTGGAAAGATACTTACACTTTTCATGGTCTCATTTTTAAATTGAGTTTTAAATAGGATTGGAATCATGGAGCTGTATATCTATATTTTGTTTAGGCGTTTTGGTGTTTTGCTATGAAAATGTTTCAAGGAAAAATTTAATTTTAATGATTGCTTATGTTAACAAACTTGATGTAATATGAAAATGAATTTTATGTTGATGAATTGTATAAGTGTTTAAGGTTTTAATTAACCAATTACACTTTAAATACATGATTCAGATATAAATAAATAAATAAAAAACAATAAACTGGAAGGTTGGCACCGTGGCTAAATGTGGCCATGATTCATAGTAAACCAACGCTGTGGAATTTTTTAACAGTACTGCAAACAGACCAAGGGTTGCAAGAAATTTGACTATTCAAAAATAAAGTGGTCAGAATCTACAAAAAAAAAACATACAAAATATAAACAGACTGAGAGAAATAGCTGAAAAATATGAAACACTGACTCTTTCAGACTATTTGTCAATCATGTCATTTTCTGTGAGTTTGATTACAATGTGAAAGCAGATGTGAAAATTGTATAAAGTGTAACTTTGGCAAATTGTTTGTTTCACAAGTCACTAATTACAAACAAAAGAAACAAAGTAAATAGTGAAAGAGGGAAGATGATCCAGGTAAGTGATGTTCATTTTAACCAAAAAGGTCAATTTGAACTGCTCAAAAAAAGGTCAATTTGGACTGCTCAAAAAAGGTCCATTTGGTCATTAGGTCAAATGTTTTAGGTCAAATAGACTAATACCCACGCATTTGGTATAGTTGCGTCTTTTTATTTTTTTCAGTGAAAGAATGTTTTGAGGGACATCCGCGCACGTCGTTTGTGTTTAGCAGCAGTTTTTTTTTTTTAGTGTTGTAGAAAGTGTTTGTAGTATTTGTTTAATGTGGTTATGGAGATGACAGAAGGGCCAGCGCCGAAATAACGTGTAAATATTTGCATAGCTGTGGAGCACAATTTAAAGGTGCAGTCAACTTAAGGGAGGAGTAACTGCTACTTTTAACATACTAACGTAGGGCACTGTTGTTAAGGTGGTAGGCCAGGGGAGAAGGCCATTTGTGTACTAATACAACCTAACAAGAAAGGCCTGTGGAGAAGGCCAGTGTACATAAGCGTGGAGTGCGAGGTGTGAAAGGGCGGGGCCTGTGGAGAGAGCCAGAGTGAATGAAAATCGGGTGAACAAGTAAGTGGTAAGCATAAAAGTGAGACAGTGAGATTGATCAAATATGATTTGAGAGTTTAAGGAAAAGAGGAAAAAGGAGGGAAGAGTATTGTGACAATACTTATTAAGGTGAGATAATAACAAAGTACCATTTTGATGGGGTACATGATACTATGGGGAACTGCTATAAAGTATGGCCTGGAAAGGGAATGTTCGATAAAATTATTCATATTTGTCGGGTACATACAAAGATGCAAAGCTTAAAAAGAGGCAGGACATTTTAGGACTTTTGAAGTTGTATGAAAAAAGGAAAATGAGACAGAGAAGGGGACAGAGGAGGAGGAGCAGGGTAGTGCGCCACCCCCTCCATACACGATATACCAATTACTAAAACCAGCTGCAGGATATACAAATCCTAAATGAGTGTCCCACGATAAGGAAGGAACACATAAAAGGAAAGATGAGGGTGAAGCGAGTGCCATTAGTAAGGATAGGAAGTGGAGCACCGGGCAGCAACTTGACTCCATGTCCAGGGAAGCTGAGAAAGCCATGGAAAGGGCGATAGAGAAAAAGAAAAATAACAAAGAAAGGCAGCTGGCACACAGGGGTGGACAGCAGGACAAATCCAATTGGAAATCGACAAATGGGAAGAGGACTTGAACAATAGTGAAGATGACATGATAGAAGGTGTGTGCACTGCATCAGATTGGGAGGACAGTGGTGACAGCGATCATGGGGATGATGAGTTAGAAATGAGAGAGAAGAAGAGGAAAGGTAGGATTCATTGGGAGATTGGGGAAATAGGCTTTGGATTAGAAAAAACAAGAATAGCAGTCCCAACAAGACCACAATGTAATAATAAATGCAGATCTTGCACGCAGGCAACCCTTTTACAGAGAAAGCGGGGGTGAAGTTCACTACATACCATGGAAGACAATGCATAGGGACACTTTGGTTTACAGTTTACCTTCATTAGTGGCAGGGGCGAGCAAATGGATGTATGCTTTTGAGAAAGAAACAGCCGTAATTCCATTGGACATAGGAGATATAAAGAGTTTATTGGCAGTGTTGGATGGGGAGAGAAGTGACAAAATATGCCAACAGGCCAGACATGCCAGGGTAAAATTTAGCGCAGACATACATGATGGAGCACCCTTTAATAACTATCAAGGACATATTTGGATGGCTCTAAGGGAGCTGTATCCAGATATGTCAGGCATGGGTTCAATATTGGCTTGTAAAAATTAAGCTGATGAGGACCCCACAGAATATAAATGGTCTATACAAGAAATGTGGACACAGGAAAAAAAAAACAATCTTGGGATGAGAAAATACCTTTGTTTTACCACATCTTCATGCGGGGGATTCCCGCAGCAGTCCCTAGAGAAGATAGTGGATAATGAAGGCAAAAGTATGATCTGAGATACAGGCAACAATTGTACATTATTGCAAAAGAAAGCAGGAGAAGGATAAGGAGACAGATGGCAATGCAACAAGAGCTGAAAAGAAATGAGTTCAGAAAAAAACTGGCTAAAATAAATATGGCAGGAGCAGTGCTTACAGGGCCATTTGTCACTCCACAGGCACAGCAAGGGGTCGGAGCGGTCCCAGTGGCAACTGTAATGCAATCAGGAGGGCACACTCAAATACCACCCAATCAGCAGTGGAGAATGATTCAGATGCAGCAACAGCCTGCTTTATAAACATGCAGAAAGAACCAGGGGTTGTGCAGACAGGTTGAGTAAATGGTTACATGGGATCATATCAGACAGGGAGAAGATATTACACATGAGGACAGGGCATGAGGTACAGGGGCATGGGGCCACAGGTTTGTGGGACAGTGCTTTGCACCTGTAAATTGTGGTCACTTCGTATGGACATGCCCACTAATAGCACAAAAATGTCAACAACAGCAATCTTATACACAGGCACCTGAACAAATGCAAGTAATACCACAGCAGCAACTACAGATACAACCCACACAATTACAATGTATATCCACCCAGGAATAAGTGTAAGTTAAGGGTGGGGAGATGGCAGGAATCCCAGGTGCAGTAAGCATACTCCAAACACCAATACAGACACAAGTACAAGAAGGTGTAACATTACGGGGACAGAACAGTGTGCCCCAATACACCGGACTGACCACAGTGGGCGGTAATTAATTTACATCATCCATCAATACATTTCCCCAATCGGGGTGCCCATGCGGAGTGCGAGTGTGTCCTCTTCTAGCAGTAAGTGAGGACCCCGGGCCCGAGGAGGAACCGGACTTAGCAGTTCAGATAGGACAGAGGGGAAATTCCTTTCTTATAGATACTGCAGCAACCAGATCATGCTTAAAGGAATAAGGATTTCCATTATATAACAAAAGTTTGAATGCACAAGACTTTTTGGGGACACTTTTGAAAATTCCACTGACAAAAGATTTACCCTTGACAATAGGGACACAGAATATTGTAGCACCATTATTGTATTTGAAAGATAATCCCATCAAAATTCTGGGAAGGGACTTGCTCAGCAAATTGAAATCCACAATCTCATTTTCAGAAAAAGGGATGGTGTGCTCCACACCAAGAACAGCTACAGTGGCAGTGTTGATGTCGGCATGCATACGGGGTGTATGTGTTTTTGGGATGGATGCCAGGAATTGGAGGAAGGGTGTTTTTCGGCTGTCCAACACATGTTGGCTCAGGCCACAGTGTCCCTCCTCTGTTAGTTCAGGCACACACACACTTCTGTTCCTAGAGGAAGTAGCAGTACAGAAGGACATGATCGTATTGGTTTGCACTGATTAAGACAACACGGGATGGCGTTCAATATTATGTATTGAACCCACACTGACATTGAAATGAGTACGTGACACAGAGTTGTTCACAACAAAAGACACTGAAGAGCGAGAGGTAGTGTTTGAATTTAGCATCGTTTGACCAGTACACATACAAGAAAGTGCAGTTTCCCAGATGACTCAGATAACAAAAACGAATACACAATATTTGCATGAAGATTTGAAAAAGTGCCCAAAAGCTTATGGACAACAGGAATCCATGATGTAGGGATGCAGAAAGGGGCCAGACAGTACACATCAAATTAAAAGAAGGAAGTCTATTGCCATGAGTAAAGCAGTACCCCCTTTCTTAGGAAGCAGATAAAGGGATTCATGAGACACAGCACACCTTATGGCAGCAAGGCATAACACAGTAGAGCACATCACCCTGCAACATGGCTATCTATTCGATCAAGAAAGCAAAAGGAGGGGTGTGGCATTTTATACAGGATTCACGCCCTCTTAACAATATTATTGAGGCAGAGTATCCATTGGGCCCAAATCCTGCAATGATTTTTTACAGCATTCCAGTGGAGGCACACTAATTCAATGTGGTAGATACGAAGAACATATTTTTCTCCATCGCACTACACCCAGACTCCAGGTATCTCACTGTGTTTACGTATCGCGGGACCAGGTTTGAACACACTAGAATGCCTCAAGGGTACTATGGGGGACCTACTATCTTTAACAGAGTTATACAAATGGATTTGAGCAATTTACAGGTTGCTTGCACAGTAATAAATTATGTTGATGACTTATTGATGTGTAACTCGACAGAAGAGGAGTGTAGTAGAGACTCTGTCAACTTTGTATCCTTTGTCAGCTTACAAACATTTGGTAGTGCCACTAAGAGATATTGCAGTACTGTCAACAAGAAGTGGTGTACTTGGGTTGGATTGTGTCAGCAGACAGGAGGGAAATAACACCAGAAACAGTAGAGGCCATACATAAAACTCCACAACCGAAAACAGTGAAAGTGATGTAGCAGTGCCTATGCAACTACTGAAGGACATGGGTTTTTGATTTCTCCACTTACCCCAGGCCATTTCTGCAAGCATTAAAAGAAGTTCAGAAACACAAAATAAACATAACATGGGCAGCTGAAATGGGTGAGAGCTTTGATGAACTAAAACATTAGTTAGCACATGCACCAGTGCGGCTACAACCAATTACAAAGAAACGTTTCACTTGTTTTCCCATTCAGATGGAGAAGTAATGACAGCTGTATTGACACAGAAGAAGGGACAGGGGCACAAACCACTTGCACATTACAGTGAATCTCTAGATGCAGTGATGCAGGGACATTTCCCATGTGAGCAGGTACTTGCTGCCAATACATTTGCAATTGTGAAGGCTTCCACAATAACTATGGGTTACCCCATAAATGTGTACATGGAGTATGCTCTGTACGAACTGTATGAACTGAATGCTCTGCTAATCTGTAATGTTATCGCTGTGATACCTCCTGGTCTGGGCGCTACCAATAAATACAATAAATAAATAAAATGAATTATTCGCATTACTGGAAAAAACATGATCAACATTGACAACTCAGAGATGTTCAGGGTATGAGGTAATGCTATCGAACCCAGCAATAGAAATTGTGAGATGCAGGTCTATAAATCAGAGTTAATTGCAGAAAGAATAGAGGAGGGAGATTACATACATGACTGTATAGCGTGCATAGACAGGAGCAAAGGTAACCCCCTTGTTAAAGAAGGGTTGATTAAAGGGGAGGACATGAGTTTCATTGACGTAAGTTCCAGTATTGATTAGACCCCAGGACAGAGGCATTCAGGTTCCACAGTGGTAGGGCACTGACACGGGGTACACAAAGGGGAGGCGCTGATCGTGTACTTGTGTACTCACAGACATGACCACCAGACCACTACTCTGTACAGGCAGCAGAAGTGATGGCCTTGATTGAGGCACTAAACATGTCAGAGGGCCAGGTAGTGAACATTTTCTCTGACTCAGCCTACGTTACTTCCATGGTGCACTCAGGACTAGCAAGATGGGAAAGAAGAGGGTTCAAAAAAAGTGATGGTACACCTGTTCAGCATGCAGGATTTATGTGTAAATTATTAGAAATGTTACCACTCCCAGTAGAACTAGCTTTAATAAAGTGCAAGGCCCACACAGGAGGGCAATATTATATTTCATTAGGATTTGAAAGAACAGACAGAGCAGCAAAAGAAGCAGCATATCTACCAGAAGGATCACGTGTGCTGTTCCCTGGCGAAAAGGAAAATATACACCTACTAGCAGTGCTAAAAGTGAGCAAAGAAAAATATGCATTTCCAGAAAACTTTAATGTAAGCCCAATAATGCATACATTTGATTTGCAGGGAGAAGCACCAGATGGTGAGAAAAAGTTGTGGAAGAGGAGAGGATGTTCTTTATCCCCAACTGATTTAGTACTGGAGGCATGATAGCACAGGAAAAGTGGTCATGCCAAAGAAATGGTTGCGGGTTGCATTGGAACAGCTCCACTACCCTGCCTATGTATCAAAAAAGCATGTGGCTTCAGGGATATTTAGAATGTTATAGGTGATATATGTGCCTGATGCATGATTTCGTTGCACCTGAGTACACCCTATGGATTCCCTACGTAGGGAGACAAAGAATAGGGGCAATCCTTATTTGCACATAGCCATGATTGACTTCTGGATAGCCTTTGGCATGGTTGATAGAGAAACACTGTGGTCGAAAATGGAAACCTATGGCTGCCTGGACAATCTTCTGGAGGTTGTGAGAGAGCTACATGAGAGAACAATGGTGCAAGTGTGATTGGAAAAGGAGCCGTCATGCGCCCTTTGATGACCCAGAGAGGAGTCAAACAGGGCTGCCTGTTGTCTCCCTTGCTCTTCAATATGTGTATACCTGGATGCCTTAATAACTGTCCTTCCACCATAGCGGGGGAGCAAATAGTATGCATGATATATGCAGACGATTCTGCTACACTTGCTGCCCTCAATTACCCCCTCTATAACGTATTCCATGCTCCCCGCCTCATGGGTAGGTGTGGTGGGGTGGCTCTATTTTCATGTTCTAAAGTCCCTATCTCTGCTTCACCCCAATCCCCTACCAATTCTCCCTCATACACTACCTCTACTATCGCTGTACTTTACCTACGGTAAGCCAATTCTTTGACCACCTCTCCCACTAATCGACTCACTCTCTCCAGATCTGCATTTCATTGTCTTTAAAGTCTTTAACCTTTACTCTCACTCCACGGGCACATCCACCGACTTTACCTCCCTTCTCCATCATCACTCTTTCTCTTCCATCCACTCCTTGCCCACTCACAATAATGGGAACTCCCTCAATTATATTCTCATCTCTAGTTTCAGCCAGCAAAGTCTCTACTGCCCCCTCTCAATCTGGCCACTCAATAGTCTTTGCCTCTATCCTGACACCCTCCTCCACCTCCTCCTTTCTCCTGCCACCCTCAATGACGGTTACTAAGCGCACGTTTCCTGCCTCTGAACTCTCCATCTACCTCCCCAACCTACAACACTTGCTTTCCTCATTTACTGAACTCACCCCCGATGAAGCCTTCTCCAACTTCAACACTGTGTGGCACCACCAACTAGTCTTGTTAGAAGATGGAAGTATGTTAAGTACATCATGGAATCCAAACCAATTTATTCATTTTTACCTCTGCAGGTTCCAAATCCCATACATGTAGTCACCATCAAAGAGATGGCAGTGTTGCAAATCCAAGCTCCCATCAGATAAGTAAACTGTCCAGCTAATACCTTTACTCACTTAAATTACTACTTTCGCATGTCCGATGCAGCTGCACAGTGACAAGCTTTTCTTTATCTGTGTTTCCTATAAATTACATAGAAGCCCAGCCAACAAAGGACTCTCTTGTTGACCCTGACATCTTTGGTATGTTTAAAATAATGTATCTTTTCCCCTTGGCAAATACTGTGGGCATTACAAAAAAACTTGGATTTAGGTACTAAACTTAGGATCCCTTGTATTCCATCCATACAACCCCATGTAATTATACCACTGTTCTGTGCACTGATAAACACAGTCACTCATCCACAGGTTCACCCTGCTGTGGCAGGAGAAGTAGATTAGTGCCATGGGGATGTTTTTGTATCTGCATGAGCAATGTGTGATGTGTGTACATTATTTTATTAAATTCTGTGCCATTACATGTTCATCTCAATTTCCACATTCAAATGAGTTTCTGCCATCATTGGTAATAATGGTGCTTGCTTGTTATTTTTGTCAGGCTTTGCCAATGAAGCGGCAGTTTGGTGTGGCACCAGGAACAAAATAGTGCGAGGTCAACCACACAATGTGTGGCCTGAACCTTGCGGAGAGTTTATCTTGGCAACTGGTGAAGAGTCGTATATGTACATGGGTCACATGTAATGTAAGAAGAGTGGGGGAGGGCATGTTCACCAGGTATTCCATTATTAGCAGCAGAATACAATCATCATTTTAGATTAAGCAAGATTGCTGCTTGCTACACAGCTCATCTCTGAGGCACCAGAATCCAGCAAAAACTACTGGTATTACTTCCGACAGCCGCCCCAAAATAATGTACCTGATAATCAGAACGGGTATCCAAGGCAAAGTCATAATATAGAACCCCCGATGCCCTTCCTGTGTTTGGCTCTGCTTGATTGATATGATATGATATGATAGTTTATTTATATAGCGCCTATACACAATGTGTTTCAAAGCGCTTCAAGGCAAGGGAGGGAACAAGGGAAAATACAACGACATTCTTACAGGCCATGAACAGTAAGGATGTGAAATTAACTATCGTACTCGGTCTGGCGACATTTCAGATGCAAGTGCTAAGACATAGATAAGAAGGTGGGGGAGAGTTGGAAGGAAATGGAAACAGACAGGCAACTACTGTACTAGGCCTGTTGACATTTCTGGTAGAGCCGAAGGAAAACAAAAGGTGGGGGAGAGGGGTACAGAAAGGGAGGGGAGGAAAAAAACAAGTGACTATCGTACTAGGCCTGACAACGTTTTAGTGCTGGACGGAGGGGGGACAGTAAGGGGATAGGGGAGCGACAGACGGGGTTGCTATCATACTAGGTCCAGGGACAATTCTGATAGAGTAAGTGCATAGAAAAAAGTAAGGGGAGGAGGGGTGGAGATAGGAAAAGGGGGAGGGGAGGAGAGAACAGAGAGTAAGCAGTCAAAAAGAGTGGAGAAGCAAGAGGGGAGAGCGAATACAATTGCAGAAGTCAGTAGTAACACATAGGGCCTCATTACGACCCAGGCGGTAAGGGGTTTACGGCAGCGTTAACAGCGCCGACCCTTACCGCCTGAGTACGAGGTCCCTTTGCGCCATGGCGCTTTTAACACCTGCTTTTAGCAGGTGTTAAAATCCATGGCGCTAAGGGACCATGGAGTTAATTACGCCACCGTAATTTACGGTGGCGTAATTAACGCCTTCCCCACTCCCATTATGCCCTATGGGGCAAAAATGGGAATGGGGAAGGGTAAATGGGGATTGGGGACTTACCGCCCCGCCAAGGTCGGAATGGGGCGGTAAGTCCGCCAACCACCATGGCGTAAACGTAGTTTATGCCATGGTGGTAAAGTCACGGCCCAGGCGGTAACTTACCGCCTGGGTCGTAAGGAGGCCCATAATGTTGCAAGCCAGGATACAAGATGAATCTGCCACAACAACGCGGGGCCTGGTAAGCGGCGGGGACATCGTGAGTACTGAGTCAGAGAGTGACCAAGAAAACTTGGGGGTTAGTGCCTGAGCCTGGTGCAGCAACGCAGGTGGGGGGAAGAGCAGTGCTCAGATCCTTGATGGAAGGCAGTGACTACCGGAGGAACAGGGGAGGGAGCAGCTTGCCACAAGAGCATAAGAGGAGGGGGGAGATAGGAGGGGGTGCCGCAGGACTTCCGCGCCGCTCACAACTGGTGTTCTCGCCTTGCGTATATGAGCAGTTGAGTGCTCTGCCTCAGGGTAAGCACTGTTACCAATTGAAGCTGCTCATGCCTGAATTGGAAGAGAGTGGAAAGCGGGGTGACCGCTCAGTATAAGGCTCCATGGAGCAGTCATGCCCCCCATTTTGACTAATGGCTGTGATCAATGAAGGTACAGCTTCACTCATAACTGCCTGACTGGACAGCGGTGCCTTCGGCAAGATTTGGAGATGGATGGCATATGAAGGACAACATGGTGAGTGAGCGCGAAGCCAGGGAGCTCACAGTGAGTGTCCAGGGAAGAGACGTGCATCAGAGTGGGTAGCCACTGACTGTTATAGCGGTCTGGAACTTGAGCAAGAAGCGGGAGATCTGAGTCGAAAGTGAGATGGCTATGGGGAGTGCATAGTGCACAGTGCAGCATCCAATACATACAGTGTTCAGGGGGAGCTGAGACTGATGATCCCTGGCCTCCCAGACAACCAGAAATCATGACAGGAGGACACTGGGGGTGGGGGATGTCATGGAGGAAACAGGCTCTTACCTTTACCCTTAACATCCGGGCAAGTTACTTATGAGCGAATTGAACATCCGAACAAGAGGCTCAAGTACCTGAGTGGGAATTATCCATTGTTCTGGCTATTGCAGTGTTTTTTTAAGTGTTCTGACACCAAAGAGTAGTTGTTATATTGTAATTTTTCGAGCAATGAGGCCGTCCGTCTGAACAGGAGTCCCCTACCTGAAGAAGCATCAGCAGGCAACTGAGTAGGTCAATATTGAGGCCTAATTTCAGGACCTTTGGAACACTTGCTGGAAACGAATCAAACCCAGCGACACCATGGCAAACAAACAAATGGACTACTGCAAAAGCCTCTTCCTCAATCTACCTTTATCCTCCCTTACCAACTTCAACTTATCCAGAATAGGGCGGTTAGATGGACCCCATATCTCCAGCCTAAAATATCTCCGCTGGCTCCCTGTGGCTGTAAGGATCAAGTTGAGGACCCTCTGCAACATCCACAAGGCTTTCTGGGGCATGGGACGGCACTACATCCAAATCTCTCTCCCTAAATACCTCCCTGCTAGAGCCCTTTGGTTTTCTAGCTCCAATTCTCTGCAGATCAGATGCTTTTCTAAGCAGAGAGCGGGGGGTAGATCTCTCTCTTCGGCCAGATCCTCCCTGTGGAATGGCCTCCCTGCCCCTCCCAGGCTTGAGCCAGATCTCCTTTCCAGAAGCTTCTCAAGACCCTCCTTTTCTCTTCTTCCTTTCCTCTCCCCCTCCCATGCTAATGCCTCCCTCTGCCTCATGGACTGGCTGCCTGATCCCGTCTGAGTCCTACAGGGCACCAGGCCCTCTTTGCCCAGTCTTCCCCAGCACTGTGATCTCCCTAACTGCACATGCCCTTGTGGACACCCTTCCCCTCACTAGCCTGCCGGGGTGTGCATCCCTACCGAGCCTAGTCCACCCCGTCCTCACACTTAACATGTGGTCCTCACTTTCTGCATCACCTGCCACTTGCCCACCTGACCTCCCCTTGGCACTTGCCTAGCCTAATGAGCCCTCCTATTCACCTCCTCCCCCTGAACTTGTATGCCACCACTCTACCCTGTAATTCCCTCCCACCCTCGAATTTTCCCTTACCCCCACCTGCATCCCTCCACACTCTCCTCTTCCCTGCACTCCTTGTTACTGCACTGGCACAATGCAAATGACACAAGGCCTAGTAGTCCCTGTCTCCCCACGCACACACTTTTTTGTCTTGTGGCGCCTTGAAACACCATTTGATGTATAGGCGCTATATAAATAAGCAGTAAATAAATAAAATGTATATTTTGCATTGTGGAAAGTGCAACGCTTTGAGCCATATGAAATATGTTGGCACCATGTGCAAGACGGACCATTTTGTTCTCTTTTGCCCTCCTCAAATGGAATGCAGCATGTGAAATTGCTCGGAGTTACTTATCTCATGCGTGTAGATTCAAAGAGCCCAGTTAGCTTGACACCACGCAATAACGGGAGCTACCGTTGACTCCCTAGTCAAACCAGTGCTTTTTAAATATACTTATGTGAAAATAACCAGTTTTGGGAATGTGTATAAAGGAGCATAAAACCTAGTGTATAGCTTAAAATAAACTTTCCACAAAACAATCACACCATAACGAAAACAAACACATTATCAAACACAATTCCAATCACATTACAATGAGGCATACATAATGGACAATTGTTTGGATCTCAAATGAAAGTTACATTTGTGGCATGCCATGTACTTACTAGCTGCTAGTCCTCCAGATATGTTTCCTGTATACTAGGTGATGCCGGATATCTTGGAGCTGGCTATAGGTGCTCCTGCCCATCACATCTTTATTTTAATTAGTAGGAACATGTCCCCACTCACAATCTCATAACCTCATTGATGGTAATAACCGGTAGAAGATAA
The DNA here is from genome assembly GCF_040938575.1 of Ambystoma mexicanum. Taxonomy (NCBI): domain Eukaryota; kingdom Metazoa; phylum Chordata; class Amphibia; order Caudata; family Ambystomatidae; genus Ambystoma; species Ambystoma mexicanum. Next base: position 68,102,784 of record NC_090925.1, on the reverse strand, counting down.
TCAGATGACTTGAGTTACAAGCTAGATCGCCTTTAACCCAGTCTATTTTCCAACAGTTACTTCTATGCCATTCCAGCTACCCTGTAAGAGAGCTAGACAACTGCTAGTGTAAGGATGGGTACTTGGAAACGGATGAAATATTGTTGCACACCAGGGTTTTGGCCTGCTGCATTTTACAAGCATGAGTTGGGTTTCTGGAAATCTGATTAGGTCCGAGGGAACAGCAGCACCACACTGACTTATGTTGGTGATGGATTTTAATGCTAACCCGGATTGGTAATAAATAAATCCTCTTTATTTTGGGATAGCTGTTCAAATTTGGGTATGAATTTATTGGTAGTTGAATATAAGAAGCACAATATACACATCTTTCACTGAAGAAAGTTTAACATCTAAGGGCTATTTGTTTGAAGGGTTAGACGTTTTTAGACTTCACACACATGCAAAGTAATAAACAGCCATTGCTCAATGTCTGACAATGCATAGGCATTTAGGCTTAGTGATGTAAACTGCACCAGTGTCCCAAATTGTGAACATTTTTAGACCAGCATTTAAAGTTAGGTCTTGTTTGTGCCCTCCTTGCGCAATTCTCTCTCACCTCTAGCTTGTGATTCTCTGTCCTCCCTCCACCCCCTTAGATCCCAAATAAATATCTGTCTCTAATCAGTCTTGACCTATTCTAATGGTCATCTTCTTCCTTTCTTTCAATCTTCTTTCAATCAGAGCAACTGTGGAGATGCTCGCTCCAAGCGGTCTGCCTCTCATTGCTAATGGTTAGCCTACTTTCTTACAATCTGCCATGGAGGAGGCGCTCGATATAAGCGGTCTGCCACTCTTTGGTAATGGTTGTGCTTCTGTCTGTTTTTTTCTTTCTCCCTATTTTTTCTTTCTCCCTCTCTCTCTTTCTGCCTTCTCATTATGAGCAGTAAGTCACAATTAGCTAATAGTCCCCGTTTTGCTTTTATTGAAATTTGAGTTATGCATGTGTATGTTGTAAGCGGATTCAATTCAACACTACAGCTAAGTCAATGCCTAGTCTGGGATGCTGAGGGAAACCCTTATTGATATATTTTTATGTCCAGTTTGTTTACTCTGGATGACAACCCTTATATAACACCCCTCTCTTAGAATCCCCCTGACCCCACTGAGCCAAGAAGTAGGTTTGTTTTGCAAATTAAAAGGTTTATTTGAAAATTAAACAATATATATATATATCACACTTTTATAATAAATTAATGTTTGATAGCACACTTGTGAAGATGATAGTGATCAACAATGGATAATGTTACAGTGGTACACTCTTTTTGATGGCTTAGAAGTGATATAGAGAAGATAAAGTAGCTGAGAATGCTTTTATGGCTTCATGGACAATGCAATGATGAATGAAAAGGCAGTACAGAAAATAATCTTCATATGACCTCAACAAAAGACAATGTAATCACTTTTCCTTGACAATTCACCCCTCCCCCCTCTATGCAAGGTAACGAGATGGGAAGGAAAGCACACAGTTCTCAGGAATGCAATCAAATATAATTCAGTTCCCCCCTAGCAAGCTTAGAGGAAAACAGGTATGAGTTTTAAACACAGGCAATATACTTTGATGTGGTATGCAGAGAAGTTAGACATATGCTAAAATGATTTTAATTCCCTCTGGAGGTTCAGGGTGGGTGCTAATGGTTGTCTTTCTCTCTCTCCCTTTTTCTCTTTCTCCCTCTCTTTCTCTTTCTTCCTTTCTTTTCATTATAAGCAGTAAGTCACAATCAGCAAATGGTCCTCGTTTTGCTTTTTTACAAGTTGAGTATGCATTTGTATGTGGTCATTCACACCATGCTAATGCCATACCCACGTTCACAAGGGGGATACAGGGCTTCACAAAGTGGCTAAGGGAACCATAGTTCCGTGATGAGGGCACAGAGAAGTAAGACCTTCACAATGGAGAGTCCAACTTTACAAAGTGGGTGTGGGGAACACATTGGTGTGGGCACTTGGTTCTGAAGGAGTACGTGACATGCCTCAATAAACTGGAGAATTAGCAGACTTTATTTTTAAAGTCCCCCACTTGACAAAACTCTGATCTTGGCCCAATCACTATCTCTAATGCCTTTTATGCCGCAAATGGTGTTGCTTTCCAACAGGACATATTCTTCCAAAAAACTATTGAATACTCTCTAACCCACTAACCTATTGGTTCACATGGCTGTAAACATGATTTGTAGCTGTTGCTTACATTAATTCGCCCTGTGAAAGTTATGTTTTGGTACTCTGGCACACTGAGGACATTTATGAAATTTGAGCGACTGCTGAATGTGGATTAAAAAAGACAAGTAAAGAGCCATAACTGGAGGATTAACCAACAATTCAAAAGACATTTAGGTGTGGTGTGGCAAGACTCTAGCATCCTAGAGAAAATTGCTGGTTACAATTGTGGGGGTTGAAATTTGGATTTCTTGACCAGGAGCAACATTCAGCTCCTATCTTCTATTTTGTACATTATGTCTACACCAATTAGGCAGGCGCTATGCAGGGGGAACCAGGAGCTAGTGCATAGAGCACAACAAATGTAACCTTTGCGTAAGACACAAACTCTAACTTATTGTCCATTTATATACAATCCAATATGCCTTAAATGTCTCTTAAGTGTGTCCATGATTTTCTTTTATACACATACCCAAACCTACCCAGTTAATATATAACCGTATTTGTATAGCACCACTTGCCTGGGGTGTCAGAAGTAGCTCCCGGTGGCTCTTCATTTCGAGGTAACCAGGCTCTCCTTGGCTATAACCAGGAGCTAAATGACTCCTAGCTCCTGGCAATCACATGGTTGAGAGGCTTTAAATATTTGTATAACCTTTTGTTTTTTGTTGGTGTGCTGCCAGTGATGCACAAACAAGTTTTATTCAAATCATATGTGCCTTTTCTAAGTTTCTAAGTTGTGTTTTAAGGGGTATACAACATTACTATTTAATAAAGTAAAAGTGCACTCAAAAGACTGAACTGAACACTATTTGCCAAGGTTTATATACATTGTAAATTCTGTAAACCAAATATTAACTAATAATGACAGTTTTGAGGTGTACACTAGGTTTACAAACAATATTACATGGTGATGTTTGCAAAGGTTTACAAATAAGTTGTCTTTGTAAATGAAATGTTCAATTGTGCATGAGATATTAAGTATACATTAGGTTTACAAGGAATTCATTATTTGTAAACCATGGCAAACTTAGTGTTTACAAATCTCTGTAACATCAAGTCCAAATGGACTTGCATAACTACACGGTCTACTTATGTGTAAACACAATGTAAACCAAAGGTTTACAAAAAGGTTTCAAACACTCGTAAACCTTTGTGAACTTATAGTTTGCATAGGTTTGCATACAGTTTACCAAATTTGTAAACCATGATTTTCATGCAGTGTTAGATACAGGCATCCAGACCAAAAAAACCAAACATTTTGAAATTGAAACATAAAACTGAAGTACATCATGGATAATTACAAAGTAATGTCTGAATTTTTACGAAATGTATAAACCCATAAACCCATGATGATCGATGAATAAGCTGTGTTTTAGATAGAGATTTTGATAATTAAGTTGTGAGGTAAGATGTACAATATTATGAAATTTGTAATGCAAATATTTATGTATGAATAATTTTGTAAAGATTTGTTATTGAATCAATACAGATAAAAATAAGATGAAATAAAAATTGTGACCACCCCGCCAACCAGCGAACATTCAATACCTTATACAGAATTGCCGATCTCCCAAATAACTGAATTGCAAGGAAGGGCACCAGAACAGGAGAAAGAATTGTGGTTACAAAGGGTATGCAAGCAATCCCCAACAGATCTATTGTGGAGACAAGAGAGCTCCGGGAAGACAGTAATGCTGCAGGAGCTGCTAACAGTAGCCTTTGAACAGTTACATAACCCATCCCACAGTTCAAAGAAGAACATCGCAGCAGATATACAGGAGGACTGGTTTATATAAAATATTCAGGAGAGCATCACAGAAATGGTCGTACATTGCACCACATGTCAACGTTTCAGTACAGGGATGACACTACGGATGTTAGAGGGCACATTGCACCACCCTACTGGGCCATTCCATGAATTACACAAAGATTATGCTGATATGGGTGAGCGTTGCAATGGCTACAGGTACCTCATATTAGTGGTTGGTCCTTTCTCGAGGTGGATGGAAGCAGGGATTTGCACAGGGATTTGCACACATCCAGATGTCAAATATGCTGCTAGATTCTTGGTATGCAATGATGAGGTATGTGTGAGGTTTTAAGGTCAGAAAACGCACACATTTTTTCAATGCCACGTTTCAGCACATCACAGCACTACTTGCCATTAAGCACCAGATGTGTTCAATTTACCACCCACAGGCTAACGGCGTTGTGAAAAGGACCAACAGTCACCTCAAAAGCGAATTGTCCAAAATGTGTACCATGTTGAGGAAAAAATGGGTGCACTGTTTGTCCCTGGCCCTCTTCAGTCTACGCACACAACCCAGCAAAGACCATTTGTCACCTCACAAGGTGGTCCCTGGTTGGCATATGAACATCTCCATATCCCCTGTAAGAAGAGCTTCTGACGTACATAGGGCAACAGCGGTGTGATGAGTTCAAAGATGAATTGGCCACACTAACGTGGGCAATTAAATGTGTTTCCTGACAGATTGCACCTCCCGGACACATTGGATGTAGCAACCATGACGGCGACAGATCCTGAGTGCATGAACACACAACTGCTGCTGCCTGGTGACTTTGTGTACATTCCCAATTTTGTGAGTAGGTGGAACAAGGCTCGGTTCCATGGGTCCTATGAGGTGGTATTTTGCATTCCCCTTGCTGTGAAGGTAAAGGGGTTGCGATATTGGGTCATCTTCTCTGATTTCTGCAGGGCACTTCCAGACTGCACATCAGCACTTCATTTATCTTAACGCAGTGGCAGTAGTATCTGTACCCTATCTACCTCACCAGCCTGTCCAGGCACAATATGTGTACAGTGTCACACATTGTTGACGGGCCGAAGCTCAGCTGCTAGTTCCATAGTCTTCTTTTCTGGGAGCCCTTTTTCTCTTTCTTTTTCTTTCACGCTCTCTCTTTCTCTCTCTCTATCTTTCTCTTTCACCAGCAAAACACATGTTTGCTGGTGGGGCCACTGATTTACCTACAGCCAAGAGTTAGAGGTAAATCTTGGCCCCTCCAGCAATAAAATGCCAGCACTAGTAATTCCAGCAATCTCCTCCATGGAGTCCTATGGATCTACATGGAATGGGGATTTACCATCTTTGCAGGCATATGGAATATTCCGGAATTCCATGTGCCAGTAATGTATTACAATTTGGTGGCCTCCCACTGGATTTACCTGCAGGACACTACCAAAATTGTAATGATCAAATATATATATACTCCTTCTTCCTCTCAGTTTTTATGAGAGTTTAGAGAGAGTTGCCGCATTCTCAGCATGAGGAGAGAGAGTTTGGTGGAAGTCATATAGGGGGTCATCAAGGGTTGGGCGGAGCAGTGAAAATGCAGCTGTAACGCTATTACCACCACATAACCGCTCCGCCCAATCCCGAGTTTTGCCGGAAAGTGGGAGATTTACCTCTTGCTATTTGCCGGAGGTAAATCTCTGCACTTTCTGCCCATTATCAGTGCTATAATAGTATCCAGGATGTCCCATACCTCCTCCCCACGATGTGGTATCCAACGCTAATAGCACCAGACCGAGTTGCGCTAACCCAATGTGCATTGGTGGTATCCCAGCAGATTTACCACCAGGATACCACCATGGTCCTGATAGATCCCATAGTGACTTGAACAGAGGAGAGTGTTTCCAGAGAGAAGGGTGAAGAAAGAGTTGGAGAAAAAGGGGGTGAAGGAGGTCATAGATGAGTTGGAGACTGTTAAAAAGGGATGGGATTGGTTGACAACATTTTCAGGACGACGACAGTCATAGTGCGGAGACTGAGAGAGTTTGAAAATGGTAAAATGACAGAGTTGCTGGAGAATAAATTGAGTAGGAATTTGGTGGAAAAACCTGGAGAAGAAGTGGGTAGGTCAAAGTGAAGGGGTTGGTGAAATACTTAAGAGGAAAGAGGTTAGGATGACAGATGAGTTTGGTAGCATATATCAAAAGAAGGAGTCTGGTTTAAGTGAGAATGTTTGGGAGGAGTAAATAAGGAGAAGATGGTTTGAAACACTGAAAAGGAGGTTGGAGACATTGAATTGTGGGGGAGAATATCAAGAGTTAACAATTATGGAAGGTGGTAATGTGGATTGAGGAAGACACCAGGAGGTTGGCGGAGGAAAGAGCCTTGTACACTCTAGTAAGGGAGAGTTGGCAAGGAGGTTAGAACCAAGAGGAAGGAAATAAAGTGACAGGAGTTATTCAGAGCAAGAAGCCTCTGGTAGGCACATTTACCATTAGTTAGGTATTAGAGGGGGGCATATAAACAATCAAACAACCGAGAGTTGACTTTATGGTACAATAGATACATAAGTGAACTTAAACCAATATATTATAAGGCAGGGACAGACTGGTCTAGTAGCCTCAGACTTCAAGGAGGCCAGAGGACCCTCCTCCAAGGCTCTGGCAAGTGCAAGGGGGAGGACATCCCTATCAGGCTGCATTTCCCAAAGAAGAACTAGATACATTCCTCATTGAGAAGTTGCAGATATACCTTTCTCCTAAAAGAAACGGCAAGGAAGAGAGGGACCTATCTGTTGACATTAAGAAGGAGATATTTTCAGTGCAGGAAGAAGGGTTTGAAATGTCCCCAAACTTACAACTGGCATTGGCAAGAAGAAGGTTTCAGGACATCCATTTACACACAACCACAATAAGTTGGGCCCTCTTCTAAGAACAGAGCAGGACAACTGAGAATCGGGGTCTGAGAGCCAAAGTCCAGAAAGTTTCTTTGGGTGTTATGACACTGAGTTAAGTTGGTTTACTTTCCCTTTCCTTAAAAGCACTTTGCCAGGTCCCACACCTAGTCCCCAATATTTCAAATAAGAAAAAATGAAACTGGACTTAGAGTATAAAAGAATTAGTGCTCAAACAGAACAAAAGCACCAAGAACTAAGGCTACGAGAAATGGAGCACAAGCATGAGCTAGAGATGAAAAAATTGTCTGTTGAGAATGCTTCTCTCTCTGGCTCCTCTAGAAGTTCCAGTCCAGCTTGCCTCCTTAGCCTTCGCTCAAGAAGAGGAAGTCCAAAGGGCAAGTGGAAACTTTCTACTACTGGCTGATGAACCCATTGGTGTCTCAGTCAGTGTTTCTTTAGTCTCTCTGGGGTTGTGGGAACAACAGAATTTAGATGTGTATAATTCGATCCCAGATAATACTAAAGAGTATTATAAGGACAGTGTCCAGGTGAATGGTCAGGAGACTCCTGCCCTTAGGGACACTGGGGCCAGCATAACTGTGGTAGATGAATCATTTGTCAAGGCAGAGGATGTTGCTAAGGCACCCAAATGCCTCACCAAGTTAGCTAGAGGGCCTGTGCAGATGTGTCCCCAGTTAACAGTTCTCATCCAGTGTAATGATATGGCCGTGAAGATACCTGTCAGTATACAATGTCTAGTACCAGGTAGGGTTCTGTTGGGTAATGACCTGAAAGCTCTTGGAGTAGTTTCACACACCCCCAGACCTCCTAGTAAAAGGTTACAGGAGCTCACCAAACCTGCAAGGGAGAAAACCATGCGAGGGTTTTCGCAGGAGATGATGACAAATATCACTCCTTCTCCCCTGGAGAAAACTACTGCAGTCTCTACCAGATCAGGAGCAAAGGGGCAACCCAAGACTCCAAGGAAAAAGCCAGCAGCAAGCACTCCAGTGCTTCCAACAAGGACTTCCCCTAGGTTGTCCAAAGTTACACCTGTAACTCCACCTCCAGCTGAGGCTGAGAGGGAGGTACAACCCTGTGTGGTTGAACTAGACTCTGAAGAAGAGCTAGTAGGAGGCCAAGAACTTATTGGAGATCTGGATCCAGCTGAACATTCTGAGCTGCAGTCTTTACTGGCAGAAGGTGGGCCCAGCAAATCAGCTTTTCGTTAGGGACAAAGAGAATGTCCAACTCTGGAAGGTCTCCGTCACCAGGCAGCTTCTCAGTCTGATGGGCAAGAGCCTGGGGAGTACAGGTTGCACTGGGAAGATGGCCTCTTCTACAGTGAACCAACTGAGTCTGAACCTGGAGACTACAAATGCCTTATAGTGCCTCAAGAAAACAGACAACAGTTCTTGCACTTAGCCCATGAGATTCCTTTGGCTGGTCACTTGAGCTTCAAGATGACTAAGGAAAGGCTCTCACTCTACTTCTATTGGCCAAAGATGGGGGCTGAAGTAGATACGTTTTGCAAGAGCTGCCATACCTGCCAAACTTCTGGTAAGGTTGGCTCCAAGAATGTGGCAACTTTAGTGCCTCTCCAAGTTGTGGGAGTCCCATTTGAGAGGGTAGGGATTGACATTGTTGGCCCCCTTGATCCCCCAACCTCCGCCAGCAACATGTTTATCCTTGTTGTAGTAGACCATGCTACTAGGTACCCTGAGGCAATTCCTATGAGGACTGTTACAGCTCCGGCTGTGGCTAAGGCCCTCCTTGGTATTTTTACCAGGGTTGGGTTTCCTAAGGAAGTAATCTCTGACAGAGGATCACATTTTATGTCCAACTACATAAAAGCCATGTGGAAAACCTGTGGAGTTACTTACAAGTTCTCAACTGCATACCACTCTCAGACAAATCGGTTGGTAGAACGGTTCAACAGAACCATGAAGTGCATTATATGTGCTTTAGAAGAACCCCTTAAAAGAATGTGGGACCTTCTACTGCCATGCCTTCTCTTTGCTTATAGAGAAGTCCCTCAGGAGGGAGTAGGATATTCTCCCTTTTTAACTTCTCTATGGCCATCCAGTCAGAGGTCTGTTGGCCCTGATTAAGGAGGGATTGGAAGGTGCTCCTCCCCTCAAGCCAGTCAGAGTGACTGACTATGTGATAGGTCTTCAGAGGAGAATGTCACACATGATTGCAGAAGCTAGTGATAACCTGAAAGCTGGACAAGCTTTGGTCAAGCATTGGCATGACCAAAAGGCTAACATGGTTGAGTTCACTCAAGACCAGCTAGTTCTAATTATGCTTCCAACAAGGCAGAGGGCCTTGCAAGATAAATGGATGGGACCCTTCAAGGTTGTGGGAAAACCTGGAGAGGTAAACTATCTGGTGGATCTGGACAGACCCAGGGAAGCTCCCAGAGTCTTCCACACCAACCGACTAAAAGTGTATGTCTCTAGAACTGAAGTAGGCGCCTTGCTTCTAGCTTCATCAGAAGAGGAAGAAGAGAGTGAAGCTCTCCCTGATCTCCTCAGAGGCTTACCTTTGGATGAAAAGATTGAAGGAGTTCATCTCTCTTCAGATCTGACACCTGAGCAACAAGAGGAGTGAAAATCTATGTTAAATCAGTTTGCCCCTCTGTTCTCACTTTCACCAGGCTTGACCCCTTGGGGACAGCATGATATTCTCACTGGTGACTTTCTGCCAGTCAAAAGCAGAGGGTACAGAATGGCAGAACATGTCAGAACCCACATCAAAGGTGAGGTCAAGAAGATGCTTGATCTCGGGGTAATAGAGCCCTCTACTAGTCCATGGTCTAGCCCAGTTGTGTTAGTACCAAAGGCAGGATCCAAAGAATTGAGATTCTGCGTGGACTATAGAGCTCTTAATGCAGTCACTAAGACTGATGCCCACCCTTTGCCAAGGACAGATGAGTTGGTGGATAGACGTGGCTCAGCCAAGTACCTCAGCACATTTGACCTTACGTCAGGCTATTGGCAAATAGCCCTGACAGACCATGCCAAGGAGAAAACTGCATTTTCTACCCCAGTTGGCCTATACCAAATCAAGGTTATGCCTTTTGGACTGAAAAATGCAACTGCCACATTTCAAAGGTTGGTAAACCAAGTTCTAGCTGGGATGGAGGACTTCTGCATGGCATACTTGGATGACATTGCAGTCTTCAGCCACTCCTGGGAGGAACATGTGAACCACCTAGGACATGTGTTGCAGGCTCTTGGGTAGGCCAATCTGACCATAGAGGCTAGTAAATGCCAGATTGGACAGAGTAAAGTGGTCTACCTTGGGCATGAGGTAGGAGGTGGAGAAATAAGGCCTCTGCTCGGCAAAATTGAAGCTGTGCAGAATTGGACAACACCTACTACTCAAACCCAGGTGAGAGCCTTCTTAGGCCTCACTGGGTATTACAGGAATTTCATAGAGAACTATGAGACCATAGCTTCTCCACTGAATGTAATCTCCTCTCCAAAATTCCCTAAAAAGGTCAAATGGAATGAGGAGTGCCACCAGGCATTTGAAAGCCTAAAGGAAGCTCTGTGCCAAGCACCAGTACTGAGAGCTCCTGACTACCACCAAACTTTCATTGTTCAAACTGATGCTTCCAATGTAGGTATAGGTGCAGTTCTTAGCCAACTGGATGAGAAGGGTAGGGAGCACCCCATTTGCTTCATCAGCAGAAAGCTGAAGGATCCTGAGACAAGGTGGGCAACAATTGAAAGAGAGTGTTTTGCCATTGTGTGGGCACTGAAGAAGTTTAGGCCATACTTGTATGGTTCTACTTGTGTCATTCAGACTGACCTTGAGATGGTTAATGCAAATGTAGGGAGAAAATCCAAACTATTGAGATGGTTAATCTGCCTTCAAGGGTTTGATTTGACCATTGAGCACAGGTCAGGGTGTCACCACCAAAATGCTGATGGTCTCTCTAGGATGTATGTCATCGACTAGAGGTATGAGATTCATCCAGGAGTGGATTAAATCCTCCTGTCCCTTAGTCTGGGGTGGGGCAAGTGTTAGGGAGAATTCTCTGTAAAGTCTAATTTCCCAAACCTAGTGAGTCCCCCAGCAGCTTTGCTGGATTTTTGGGGTTTATTTTGTTCTCCTGCTAAGAGTGAGACTCTTTTACTCCCACTCTTAGGCATGATTTGAGTGTATTCCTTTGGCTTTAGATGTGTTTTATGAGCTATGGGGTCTTTTACAATGCAGTAACACAGGGGTGTCATAGTGACCCCCAAACATAGACTCCATACCCTGGGACTGACTACTGTCTCCAAGGGCATGTAAAGTCACCATTGACTTTACTAGTCTTACATTCTGAACAGAACCAGAACAAACCATCATATTGTGGACGTACTGGTCGGGGCAATTCAATTGCCCCGGGGTCTGTTGTTCGAGGGGGCACATCTCCCTCCCCCCTGATCCAGTTTTGGCTGGTGGCAGTGGATACTACTTTTTATATTCGACCACGAATATATCCCTATGGGATTTTCCCATTGTTCGAGGCTACCAACTTTAATAATTAATTAATATAGTCTCGAACGTACCGCCGGTTTATTTATTTAATAATAATTCACCGGTTGGTATTTTTTGCCAGAACTCGGTTCCAAAATGGCATTTGTGTTCACTTCTGTGACTCCAACAAAGGTTGAGCCCTTTGTTCCACTATTTTGGCGGGCTTCTCCACAGAAGCCCCCAAAGTGGTGCCACTCTGTCTGGGTTTCTTAGGAGGGGTGGAGGGGGGTTTAGGCACCCTGGACTGTGTTGCCTTGGCAACACAAGTCGCACTCTTCTCTGGTTGTCCCAGTGGTGAGCCGCCCGGCCTGGACGAAACACTGACTTGCACCCGCTGGCAGGAACAACTGCCCCCGCTGGAGCGTTCGCACCATTTCAGGTACTGTGGTCCGCCTGGCTTCCCTTGCAACAGATTTCATGGGGTGACACTAAATCCTTGGCTCTCTAACCTGGGTTAGCCTGGGGCAGGTTAACTAACTTTCACTGAACTGATACCACTCTTTTTGACATTATCTACAAAGTCTTTTTGTGCATAACCCCACTGTGTGATCCTGGGCACATTGCACCTTGCTCTCTCTAAGAGGGGACTGGCAATTGAACTTCCTTGCTCTCCAGTAGACTCTGCATATCCTGCCTAACTGTGGTGCTGTTTAAAGCATTGGTATTATATGCTTCCATGACTTCTGCCTTTTTCCCTCCCTGTTTGTGAAACTTATTAGAGTGCCATCTTTAGTTAAGCACTCACCTCTGTCTGGAAATAAGTGGTGTTAAATAAGACTTGTCTAATTAAGTAACCAGGGTTGTGGATTTATAAAAGTGACTGTGTGTTGAACTTATTTACCTTTTTTTGTGCTAGTGTAAATTACAAGTTTGTCTTTATATAAATAATGATATACTTTTACACCAAAGCTCTGGTCAGTGTTTGCTTGTACTACTGTATCTCTGTACTATTGTGTATGCACTATATACTGCCTAACTCTTCTTGAGAGAAGTCTGACTGCTCAGCCACAGCTACCAGGTAAATCTGGGTGGTACAGATTGCTACCAATTGGGTTTACTGCCAACCACCTGTCGTCCTAAATCTTTTGCAGTGGTCCCTAAGGGAACTGCACAGGTTTCTGCCTAGCATAACTTGTTACCTGGACCTTTATTCACGGACCGGCTCACTTGTAATGAAGGGCCCTTGCTCTTGATACTTCTTATCCCATTGACAGTGTATGACAATTCTAAGAAACGTGAACTTCACCAAAGAATCATGACAGAAACCCTTTAAGTCAGTGAAGATTGAAGTCACAACCTACACTAAAAATAATGAGGCGATGCATGTCTGGCCCCAATCATTAAAGAGGCCGCACACAAACTAGCTCCCTTTATCACCACATTTATTAATGCATCCTTTAAATCAGGGTAGGTCCCTGACAACCTTAAGGACACCTGGATCATCCCTCTAATCAAAAAACTCACCCTTGACCCTAACAACTTGGCCAATTACAGACCCATTACAACTGTGCCCTTTTTACTGAAAATTCTCTTGATTATCCTTGACTATCTGGGTGTCACCTGCACGAATTATGCGGATGACACCCAGATACTCATCCCTATCACGGGTGACCATGTATCTGACTCAAAAGCACTCAACAAGGTGTATGCGATCATCCAGGCTTGGATGGCCCACCATGGGCTTGGTTTGAACGACAAAAAAATGGGGCTACATATTCTAGGTTCCCGCCTTAGACTGAACAAATTAAACCCAGCCTTTAAAGCATTCAGTATCGATGGGAACACTATGAATGTGTCCAATGATACCAAAACCCTCAGTATCTATCTTGATTCCACCTTATCCTTCAACAGACAAACCAATGCGGTGGCCTCAGCAGCAGCTTATATATGCAAACTCAAAACAGCTTGCAGACCTTTTCTCTCTACCTCTAATTGCATCACCCTAGCCAGAACCCTCATAATGTCCAAGATAGACTACTGCAATGCTCTTTACCTTGGTACTATCCTCGGGAACATCAATAAATTACAGGTAACTCAAAACAACGCCATAGGGCTGCCCTCAACATCCCTAGGAAATCTCATATATCTGATACCAGATGCAACCTCCGATGGCTCCCTATTGACTAAAGAATAGCATTGAAAACACTCACCTTGACTCATAAGTACCAAGCAAACTGCGCACCTGAATACTTATCAAACCGCTTCTTGGCTCACACATACACATGACCTTTGAGATCATCCCAAATCCATTCTTTGCCATACCCAGATTTAAGCTGCAAAAAGCAGGGGGGGGGCAGTTTCCCAGTCCTGGCAGCAAAATTATATAACACCCTCCCTACTACACTGAGAGTTGTGCCCTCCTTTTACTCCTTCAAGCATAAAGTCAAGACATGTCTCATTGACAAGGATAACTCCCTTGCTGCATGCCCTACTCCATTAAAATAGCTATGCCTTTGTTGTAAAATGTGTATTTGTACTTCTGTATATAGCTTATGGATATTGCACTCCCGTAAAGGGTAACTATATAACTGTATATACCTATATGTAAACTGCTTTGTCTCTGTATATATGCTCCTCTAAGAACTGTTTATTCTTGTAATGTATGTGAGCATTTCATCTACATTATGCGCCCAGATGCCCACGGGCCTGGATGTGCTATACAAATAAAACAAATACAAATACAAACTAACGCAACAGCAATAGGGGAGACAAGTTGACAACAAGAGAAAGCAGGCAGGGGAAATTAGGAAAGGGTAAACCAGAATTTTGGGTGTTTTTTTTCTGGGGTTAGGATCAGGGAAGGGAATGTTTAATTTGACATTTACGTTTTTATCACAGGAAACAGAAAAGGAATTCGATAAGAGTACCGTGCAAAGTTGTTTATATGGTTGAAATGAACACATTACTGAACGAAAACTAAGCAGACAAATAGAAACAAAAATGAACAACAAAAATACTCCAAAAACAGGAAAATAAGCAATATATAAATCAAACCTCTTCAAACTGTTTCTACAATTACTCAAACAACTGCCCAAAAGTGTCCATATGTACCAGAAACCCTCTCTGTGGGAGCCTGCCCAGTCTAAGATCTTAATCCCACAAAGGAACAGAGCGTGCCATGATTTAGCAAAACAAACTCGACAAATCAGCCCTAACAGGGCTTTGACGGGCTGAACCAACCTGACTGATAAGCTCTAGATTTGGCCTGAGAATAAAGACTCTTGAAATCATTGTGCGATACTGGGAAACCACAACAAGTTCGACCAGGAATTTGACCATGCCAAAAACACATTTTGCACTCAAGGTATAGGTCGAATCGTGCCAAAAAGAAGTGAAGGAGCCATGGGTCATATTTAAATGAGTTTTTCTATGCCTACTAAGACCATCAAAGGCTGCATCGGCCTTGATGCAGGATTTAACTTGCTATGTGCAGGTTTGCCTGCAGTCCTAGGCGAGTCTCTGTCAAAATAAAAGGGCTTATACTCATAAACCTATTGCCAATCGTTACTTCGAAATACAATATTTTGTGGGACAATGATGTATGCATGAAAGAAAGGTGTTCAAGAAATAATATGTCAGGATAGTGGAGCAGTTGGCTTCCCTTCCCCACGTTTTCAGCACGGAGCAAGGCGGCAGGTTTGAGCTTTGCACACACTCTGGCTTCTCGACCATGATGATACAGTTGAAAGCATAGGTTTCAGGGTCTTCTGCCAAAGCCTCTTTTCCAATAACAGTCTCTTACTGCAGAGGGCCTGTCGTAACAAACAAGCACCAAAGTTCCTTTCTTATCAGGATTTTTACATGCACAAGTTCTCGCTTCGAGTGTCCAGCATGGGTGTGTCTCTGTCAGGTTTAGACCCCTTTTTACAAGAATGTTCACAATTGGTCTCCCTCGTTTGGGCTCAGACCATGGATCTCCCTCATTCGAGCTCAGATCCCTTTAGCACAATATTCTCACTTGGTCTCCCTCGTTCGGGCTCAGACCCCGCTATCACAATATTCACACTTGGTCTCCCTCATTTGGGCTTGGACCATGTAATCTTACTTTCTAAGTTTTCCTCTTGATATTAAAAATCAAAGTCGTTCGATTGTGCAATGGGTTTTGCTTAAACCGTTGCACGATCACTTCAATTCACTTCACTCAATGTTCTTACTAATCTTCTACTTTCGTTTCTGCCACTTCTTGGTGTGATACCTCACAGAGACCTTTGATTGAGCACCCTCAAGGTGCCAGACCACTATGTCACTGGTATTGTATCTCTCTCCTCTCTCCAATGGTCAAACATTTGTCAGCAATTAAGCTTTTTCATGTCTATCCTCAAACATGTTTCAATCTTCATTCTCGCGCTCTTTATACAATGTTGCCGCTTACAACCTTGACTTAAACACAGACCGGTCTTGCATCGGTCTCCCGTACTCACCAGCTGTGTTGAACTCTTTAGTGCTGCTTTTAATCTTGTAGCCAAGGATGGTACCATGGCTGCTGCTTTTCTTCCCTGACTCACTCAGCCATGCAGGAGGGCCCCGGGTATCTCCGACACACAATACAGGATTCTTCGGTCTGGTTTCCTGGATTTAAACTTTCCAATCTGAAGGGTTCTGGAAAGTAATGCCTTCTCACGGATAAGATCAAAGGTATCTCCCTCCTTGCGTACCCTTAATGGTTTGCAGTCTTCCTTCCTTTGTTCAGCTGCCATTCGAAAAGTACTGCCGTGGAGCAGACCCCCTCCTTCACCAGAGGAGCAGGAGCTCCCCCGGACCCTGCAGGAGCAGTGGTCTCCCTTTCCTGGATCTATCCTGAATTGCCCTCGAATTCGGGTAAGAATCATTATTCCGTGCCAGATTCGTTTTTTCTCGCTGCTAATTGCACCAGTGATCCGCCGACCTGCAAGAATATCTACACAGCCTGCATGTTTTAAACTTGATGCCAACAGCTGCTGTGTTTGCCCCTGCCACCATTAGCCACCACAAGGTTTTTACACTTCCAAGATGGCCGCCCGCCATGTCTCAAGAAACCCCAGTGCCTAACTGAGCACAGCCGACTGTCCTCGCATCCGATTGGCCATTGAGCCACCTTAAGCAGCCTATCGCCAGCCGGTAGGCGAAGCCGGCCCACTCCCAGCAAGGCCCAGGATAATAAGGCCAATACCTGTCTTCACCTGTCCCAGCCTTCCTCGCCGTTCGCCCGGACCCCCTGCCGGATTCCAGACCAACCTCAATGGTAAACGCCACTTCGCTTTTAAATTGAACTGCCTAGACTCTGGAAAAGGCTTTGTTACCACAAGCTACTTATTGCCACTCTCGTGCACTCAGGCCTTATTGCATGCTGTATCTGTGCCCAAAGTTGCTGCCATTTCCAGTACATAGGTGCTCAGTCGTATTTAGACTATTGTGTTGCTAGTCATCCCTGTAACATATAACTGCACTGTGCCTCACTGCTGCTCGGCTACCCGATGCAATTCTAGTTGCCATTTTTAACCGCATTGTGACCATCTGCTCTGTTCTGCTGATCTGCTCACCAATTGCCTCTAGATCTGTTGACCTGCAGCCCAATGTGTCCCCGCTCAACATACTTTTATAGCCACTAAACTCAATGTTGTGCTTAATCTGCTCTAAGTGCTATTCTGAAGTTAGGGGTTATTCTGATTCTAGGTGTTATCTTGAACTAAGAGCTACTCTGAACCTAGGTGCTATTCCCAATCCAAGCGCTATTCTGAATACATGCTACTCTGATCCATGATGTTAATTGGTACACTGCGCAATTCTAAACCTAATGCTGTGCTAATTGACAAACGCTTACTATGACCCTTTGCTTACCTGTACCTGAGTCAGATGCCAATCTGCAACCTTGCACTACATGGATTAGGTAGTATTCGGCTACTCCAAGCAGGCCGCACTGTCCACTGCTAGATTTAGACCCTAGACAGGACACACACTGCACCTTACCCCCCTCACACAATGTTCCTCCCGGGCCTTTACTCTATACTACTGAGAACCATTCTCCACATCACCAATTCCGCATGCCTGCCCAGCTCACCCCTTAACTTGACCAGCCTAGGCACCGCATCACCCACCCTCACAGAGCCCAGCACCACAATCATGCTTACCCTACTCGCTCCCCCATGCTTTTCGGACAGGCTGACCAGATTACGATCCAGACTTCCCAAAATACACGAGCCTAGAGCCAGGGACTCCACACAATCCATACTCACACACCGAACATCCATTAGCTCCTGCGCTAACCTTACGCTAAAAAAACCTGAACCTAAACCCGTCAACTCCACTACAACCAACAATAGAGCGCTCAGCACAGCTACCACCCCCACCCCTGCCAAAGCCAAAACCCTACCTATAAAAGGTGCCCTCATCAACGCACGCTCCATGATTGCCCATGCCACGGACATCGCTGATCTCATTTTAGCTGAAGATCTAGACTTCCTAGCCATAACAGAGTCCTGGCTTCATGCAGCCGCAGGCCCAGCCCTTTCGCTAGCCATCCCCACTGACTACACTATCATCCGAGCGGACAGAACTGAAGCTAAAGGCGGTGGTTTGGCCATCATTGCCAAGACCCACCTTAACATCAGACTCAACTCCGCCACACACCTCCCATCATGTGAATCACTTACAGCCAAACTACCCATCGCTAACTCCCAAACAATATCCATTCACTTACTATACAGACCGCCCGGACCCCCGGGATCTTTCGAGGAAGACCTCAAGGCCATCCTTACCGACAACCTAAAAAACTCCTCACAATGCCTTCTCTTAGGAGACTTCAATTTAGGCTACAAAGACCCCAAAGACAATCAAGCCACTCTCATCAGTAACACCCTGTCTGAACTAGGCTTCACACAAAAAGTAACCAGCCCCACCCATAACAAAGGGAGAACCCTTGATTGGATAGCAGACTATAACTGTGCCGTATCGATCACTAACAACACTCCCCAATCTTGGACCGACCACCACCTCCTCTCCTTCTCACTTGAGGCCTCAAGCCCTACAACCAACATGGCACTAGCCCCAGCCATCCACACGAGAAGCAAAAAAAATATTACAGTAGAAAAACTGATCCCACTCATTCTTCCTACACTAAGCCAACTCCAAGACTCTAATCCCTATGACCTCGTAGAAGGCTATAACAACTCCATGCGCATAGCCTTAGACGCCATTGCACCATTGAAACTTAGAAAATCCAAACCAAAAAAGCACCTCAACCAATGGTTCTCCAGCCATCTTAAAACCCTTAGATTGGAAAAGAGTAAACTGGAACAAGTCTGGAGACAATCTCCGACTGACCAAAACAAACTATTGCTTAACAAAATAACGGCCAACTATAAAAAAGAAATCATAGCGGCCAAACAAGAATCCTATAACCAGAGAATCTCCCAATCCAACTCCAGCTCCAGAGAATTATTTACTATCCTGAGAGAATTGGAAACCCCGGTAACAATCCCAGATACTTGCGTTAAAAACAAACAATGGTGCACCAGTGTCCAAAATGCACTAAACAACAAAGTCACTGGCCTTCAAACAAAAATTAAAAATAAGAAAGACTCCCTCACCAATCTTACCAACCCCATCAACGCCCACTCGAGCCCTCCACCCTCACACCACACACCTAACACTGCTCGCTTCAGCTTTTCCAAAGTCTCTTCCCTCGAAGTAGAAAAAATAATTCTTGGCCTTAAACCCTCCAACTGCAAAGGTGACCTCTGCCCCCCACAAATCATTAAAGACGCGGCACGAGACCTCTCGCCATTCATCACCAGACTCATCAATGCCTCTTTTTCCTCAGGAACAGTCCCCAGTAACCTTAAAGAGTCCTGGGTCCTCCCTCTCCTCAAAAAACCCTCCCTTGACCCGTCCATCCCAACCAACTACAGACCGATTACCACCGTCCCATTCCTGCTCAAGATACTAGACAAGACAGCATACCAACAAATTCAAAAGTATCTTGAAACAAACCACCTTCTAGGAATAAGACAATCCGGCTTCAGACCCCAACATGGAACTGAAACAGCCCTGATAGATCTGAAAGCCCAAATAGACGTCCTTAGAGATAACGGGAAAACTGCATTACTACTCCTGCTATACCTCTCTGCGGCGTTTGACCCAGTTGACCATAAAATCCTATGTAATCATTTAGACTCAGCTGCCCACTTTTCACAAGAAGCGATCAGTTGGATTGAGTCATTCCTCAACAACAGATCCATGCGAGTCTTCTCCTCCTCTGCCGCCGCCGAACCCATCCCCATTACATGTGGAGTCCCACAGGGCTCGTGCGTCTCCCCCACTCTGTACAACGTGTTCACAAAGCCCCTGTTTGATGATCTAGATGGCCTGGGTATCACCTACACTAACTACGCCGATGATACACAGATCCTCATCCCGTTGACGGGAGATTACAACCAGGATTTGGCCTTGGTGAACAGGGTGTATCTCATCATCCAGGCATGGATGGCTTCGCACAGTCTATGCCTGAATGATGACAAAACTGAACTCATCATCCTTGGTTCCACGTCCAACCTAACCAAACTCGACCACAATTATGCCAACTTCATCATAGATGGGAACCTAATCAAGGTTTCGAAAGAAGTAAAAACCCTAGGAATATACCTCGACTCCTCCCTAACCTTCCACAAACAGGTTAGCTCAATGGCATCCTCTACGGCCTACACATGTAAGCTCATAAGAGCAGCCAAACCCTTCCTCTCCACCCACAGCTGCACTACACTAGCCAGAGCATTGGTATTATCCAAACTGGACTATTGTAACGCCCTCTACATAGGAGCCACCAAACAAATCACCAACAAAATTCAGACGCTACAAAACAACGCCCTTAGGGCAGCACTCAATATTCCCAGGAGGGAACACATTTCCAATATCAGGAAATCCCATAACTGGCTCAGCACAACAGACAAAATCCTACTTAAAGTAGCATCGCTCACCCACAAATGCCTGAATAATGCTGCCCCACGCTATCTGGCAGACAGAATATGCAAACACACCCCCATCAGACCCACCAGAACCTCCAATGCTAATCTGCTCACCGTCCCCAGGTTTAAACGCACTAAAATGGGTGGCAACAGCTTCCAGGTGAAAGCACCTCAACACTGGAACTCCCTACCACCATCGCTCAGAACTCCCCAACCTTACTCACTTTTTAGACGCAACTACATCCATTGGTTAAAGAACACGAACCACTAACACTTCTAACACCACACGGCTGCTCTCCGCGTTGCATGCTTTAAGAGAATCTGTAAATTTGTAATACTAAACTTGTATATATTTGTAATTCTTTAAATACATCTACTGCATTCTCTCCTGCCAAACTGTACACATGTTCCTTCATCGTCACACTGTAATTATGTAATGTAAAGTATAATTATGTAATGTGAAGTATAAGCATCCTGTAACCAAGCTTTGAATCACCTTGCTGCTCATGCGCCCTCATACCCTCGGGTCTGGTGCGCAATACAAATGAATAAACTAAACTAAACTAAACTGTGTTGGGGTGATTTCCCAGAGGGTCGGCAGGGCCGTCCGCGGACCCCCGGGGTTAGGGAGGCCCCAAATCCTCCCGCATTCCCCAATGAGTATGAGACACACACAAGAACAAGGCGTTACTGCTGTTTATTAGATGAAACGGCAGGGATAGGCTCTGGGATCACAAGTCACCCGGGAACAATTCTCACAAGAGTGGGCTCGCATGACCTTTTTCAGCATGTGTGACGCCTCATCGTGCGTCACCTGGGAAAACTTCCCCCAAGTTATAGGGTTAATATAGGAACATATAGATGGGTTAGTGGTTGGTGGAGAAGAGGTCAGGTGGTACGCTTGGGTCATCCCTAGAAATTGTTACACCAAAAATGCTACCTGAGGGAGGTTGGTTCATCCACGAGCCCCCAAGCCTGGGACCATCGTCATTCACAGCTCACATTCTACCTGGTGCTAGACACAATGCATTACTATGTGTCAGTGATGGACAATGGACAGGTCTGCCATTCGCTGTTGAAGCGCTGCTTTCTCACCGCTGTCCGTGTCCAATGTGTCACTTCATTGTTGCAGTCTGTGTCCCAAACGTGAGATCCCAGAGTTGCACTGGTCTTTGAGACTTGGCATCCCATCAGGTCGGCCTGGTCACATGCGATGAGACCGTAGCCGAAGTAGAATTATGAACATTTTGTACTTCGGCTCTGAGGGGTGGTTGGCCGCAGCAGGTGTAACCTTGGCTTGGGGCGCACTGCGTGTAAGTTGCAACTTCGTGGCCTTGGCTGTGAGGCCCTTGTCGGGGTTTGTTCTGCATGATCGGCACCTTGCAACTCCGTCCGAGCTGCTCTGGGTTTTTGGCTTCTGAGTTTGCTGCCTACTCTGGTACTAAGGCCTACTCTGGCCTGATCCATTGGTGGCGGCATATGGTTCACACACGGGGGTCGTGGTGAGTGGCAGGGGTCCTTATACATGAGTGCCTTATGTTGCAGAGGTTACAATAGCGATGAAGCATTTGCAAGCATGTACACACACTCTTCTTGCGTCTTGCGTTTCAGCGGTGCGGTAGCTTAGCCTATGTGAAAAATAACAATGATGCATCAGTGTATGTAAGCGGTCCGCTACTTCATGGCATTGAGTATGTTCTTCGTATGAGACTGGTGTGGGTCTGTTCAGTTGTGCATGATGACACCTGTGTTACCGTCTGTCGGCTATGTCATCATGGCATCTCTAACGATGGTGACTTTCATTGCTACTGTGTTAGTCGAGCTGATCCATATGTTCTATGTCAGCTTCGCCAGAGGTTCCAACATGTAGCTTGATTGACGGGCAGTTTCCCTGACAATGTGGGGCGTAGCCACGGTAGATGTTGACGTCTGGAGCATCTGTGAGTGGGTCAAATTCCTCTCGTGGTGGGTGCTTAGGCCGTGACGATCTAGGCCATGGTCTGGCTGAGAAGCGGAGCAAGGGTGCGTCCCATTTTCCCTCTTCAACTGTTACTTCACATGCTTTGCCTCGCTCAGAGTGTGCTCTCGTGCTCCGCCTTTTATCTGTGTGGAGAAGTTTACTGGAAGTCAGGTGTGAGTTATCACCACTAATTGCCTGACCTTGCCTGACCATGGTAATGGGACATGTCAGGTACAATGCTTGGGTGTGAGTCTGTTTTCACCCAGAGCGGGCTATCCAGGTGAAAGTGTTTGTGTAGAGAAAGGGGGAGGAGCGCAGCGTTTCTAAATATCCTTTTGGGTAGGACGGGGTGAAGGTGTTACAGGAAGGGGGGACACCCTGTTTCGCCATCAGGTGTCCCACTCCCCGAAGACCCCTCACCCAGGTGATCCTCCCACACTGGTCCACTCCCAGGAAATGGATCCAAAAGCGATGGGCGTGTCCTGGCAACCTGGATGACAGATCACCGAGGACTAGGAGGGTTTAGCTCTGGAGAGAACCAATGTCTGTGTTTTTGGAGCGCGCATATGGTAGAATGAGTTCCAAGCCTCCTTGAATATGGCAAGTAAAAAACACATACAGTGCCATTTCAACCTCTATTAGGGCACTAATTCTGGTAGAAAGTGACCCAGGATTTTTCGTGAGAGGATTTCATTTTTTATTATTATTGTTAAGTGCTTCTTGGATAATAATAAATAATAACCATGAGCACATACATATAATTCACATACTTAAGATAAGATAGCTCAGCGGATTGAGCGATCCCTGCTGCAATCTCAGCGTGATCTGCAGGTTGCAGGTTCAAATCCCGGCCAGGCCAACTCAGCCTTTCATCCTTCCGAGATCGACAAATAAGTACCAATTTTGGTTGGGTGATATTGTATGTGTTACGCTCACCTGGTCTCTGTGGAGGCATTGGGGCACGGTTGCAGCCATCCCGGGGGTGAGGTCGATCGGGTACAACTTCTCCCTCTGCACTTTGTAGCGACTGGTAATAGGTGATGCTGCTCGGGACTGCTCCTGCGTGGAAAATAGTGGGTGTGAGTATGCCAGCTTGTGCGCCGGATCCCCTTCTAGACCCCTTCTCCCAAACCGTGGCACCGATGGAATGCGCTGTCCCTGCAAATATCACCTGTGGATTAGTTTTGGCGAGCACTCCGTCCTGCTGCTTCTGGCAGGGGCATTTGTATGATCTGGACAGAGTTCCTTCACTGGTCCCTTGCACGTGGTAGTCCAAGCCTGCTGCGACTAAGCCACTATACTTCAGGTAAATGTTCCTGTTTACATTTGTCTTTCCTCGTCTGTTTTTGTTGTATTGTAAAGTTCGTTTTCTTGTATTGCTGTCCGTTCCACTTTGATGTTTGCTCTTTTGCTTTCTTCCCTTGCAGGTGATGTTGCCCACCCGGAAGGAATGAAGAACGAAGCTGCAGTGGTACAGTAGCTGGTAAATTGTTAACTAGGAGGAACGTGGGGTTCAAATGTGGCGTGGCCCTAGGACGGATGTTCTAACCTTGTCTTTCTTCTTCTTCACAGGGTCCGAGTTCGTGGATGCGGAGTGAGGTGCTGCAGGGTCGGGATCAAGATCACCGGATGTCAGGAGATAAGTCTGTAGATGAAGCGATGAAGCACCGGTTTCCTGGAGGTGAGTATGCAGGAGAATGCTTGGTTTCAAAGGTAAATAAACTGGTCCAAGCGGCGGTGAGCATCACGTTTCACGCGAGTGCACAGTAACGCAAAGCACCAGCCTTAAGGATGGAGCAGCTTATAAAGCTGAGCTTCTGAAGCCACGCCCACAAGGTTCAGCCTGCCTGCCACACCCTACCACACCTGATGAGTCAGCACATGAAGACCAGGCCTAGGAAGCCACACCCGATGAGTCAGCGCATGAGGATGTTCTCTGGAAAGTTCTTGTAAAATATAAGCACTTCTGCATGAAATAAAGTAAAAGCACTCCTGCACTGAAATAAAGTGTTCCTGCTCACATCTCTATATGAGCCTGGTGCCAAAGGTGCCAGGACTGAGTCCAGCCAGGGCCCCTATGTTTATAGATGCCAAAGGGACATAAGTGAATCACGTGACCCATTGCCCCCATCACTAGATGGTGTGGTTTTTGTGTTATGTGGCATGTGGCCATGACAGTATTGTGCTCTGTAAAGTGCTTTGGATTAAGGAACTATCTAAATAACACATCATTATCATTAAGACAGATCAAGAGAAAACCCACAGTTCAAAGTAACAATAATGAATCCAACTACAATAACATTTTTCCATGATAATTAACATCCAAAATGTCATAGTTAAAACTTAGAGAAAGACAAAATTAATACATTTCGGTAAAGATAAAAATGCACTCCATACATAAAATGCAGTAGCAGTGATGACTAAAGATCTGGCAGAATATAGAAAACTCCAAAATTGATCTGACCTGTCAAAGTCCATGTCAATCGACACGTCTCAATATCCTGACACATAGAAAGGCTGGAGGACAGGACACATAATCAAAATATGACGAGGAGCTTCCAGAGCAGTATTACAGAGCCTACAAGGACTCTCTACCACTGGAATATTTAACCAGATGCCAGTCGGAAGGATATTAAAGTGTAAAAAAGGTTTTTAACCTTCTAAGTTCTCCACTGCATAACTTAGTGAATAAGAGCATGGAATTACAGGCTGATGGCTCTGGAGAAAATATTTGCTGTAATGTTTCTTCCCCTGTATCTTGTTTACATTCTCAACGCAGCCCCAATATACAACCTTTTTTTCAATATAAGCCAGGCGTTAGGAAGGGACAAAATGTGGTCAGCAGGAAAAGCAATATTAGAAAAGCGTGATGTGGCAGTTTCCCTCAAGGCATTGAGGAATCAATTTGCACAAGGGCAGCACAGCACATTTGGCTAAAAGCCACATTGGAGTTTATTCTCCAGGTAAATGAGCAATGAGCTGGCTATATAACTTACAATGCTGGATTAGCCAGCAAGATCTAATCGACAGAACCCCCAACTCACTTCTTGTTGACTCAACGGGGACCAATTGAGAGTCACCTCCGATAAAACACAATATTTGTCCTTCCACATGTTCCGGCCATTCAACATATTTCTCTGGTAGTAACTCGGGGCCATAAAGTAAAGCAGGCACAATGCTGGTGCAATAAATATTTTTATTACCACCCATGTCTTCCAAATTTTGGTAAACATGTGGTCTTCATAGAAAGATTTAACAGGAAAGGATTGTATATCAAATCCTAAATATGATGGCTCTGGAGAATAAATTCACTGTAACATTGTTTGCCCTGTAGATTGGTTACATTCTCAACGTAGCCCAAGGACAACCTTTTTTTCCATATAAGCTATGCGTTAGGAAAGGACAACATCTGGTCATCAGAAAAAGCAATATTAACAAAGTGCAACGTGGCAGTTTCCCTCAAGGCATTGAGGCAGCCATTTGCATAAGGCACCCCAGTACGTGTGACTAAAAGCCCCATTGGAGTTTGGTCTCCAGGTAAGCAAGCAATGAACTGGCTAAATAGCTTACAACGCTGGATTAGCCAGCGAGATCTAATCAACAGAACCCCCGACTCACTTCTTGCTGAATCAACGGGGACTACTTGAGAGACACCGAGGATAGAACCTTTTTCCTTCCACGTGTTCCAGCCATTCTTCATATTTCTCTGGTAATAACTTGAGGCCATGAAGTAAAGCAGGCACTATGCTGGTGCAGTAAAAAGACAACATCCCCCGGATTTTAGTACCACCTTTTAGTGCAATAAATCTTTGTATTACCACCCACTTCCTCAAAATGTTGGTAAAGATGTGGTCTTCATAAAAACAGGAAAGGATTTTATAGGAAATAGGTGTCGACTACTTCCAAGGAATGCTGACCTAATTTCCAAACAAAATTACATTGTGCAGTGCGTTTATAGCACATGATGAATATCTTGGTTTTTGCTTCATTAATGGACAATTGGTTTGGAGAAGAATAAGAAGAGAGTGCAGTGATAGATCGCTGTAAACCAATAGGGGTACGATCAATAAAAACAGTGTCATCAGCATAATGTATCCACAGCACTGCTTCATTTATTATGGGAGGAGGGAAATTTCATATGGGACCAAGGGCACTGTCCATGTCGGAGATCTAGAGATTGAAAAGCAACGGCGCCAAAAAGCACCCCTGCTTCAATCCCTGATGTGTGCCTATCAACTTGGAAAGAAGTGCCTCTTGATTGAGGTGAACTGTCACCATGGTATCACTATGTAGGGACTGAATAAAGCACAACAGCGTGGGACCCAGGCCCCAGGTTCTAGGTTTATGCCACAAAAGAGGGCAGGAGACTTCTTATACACAATTTCCCATTAGGTTGGTTGAGAATCTCATCAAACAAATAATGTAAAACACTTAAGTTGTTAATCCTGCTTTGTTCCTTCCTAAAACCAGTTTGGCATGTGCCAAGGAGATGATTCTCTTCGGTCCACTGTGATAATTTCCTTAATAATAACGATGCAAATAGCTTTGAACTGGAATCCAGCATAGTAAGTGGTCTGCATTTGGAGGGGTCCTCCTTGCCACCCCCCTTATGAACTGGGATCAGGATTGACTCCCTCCAACTATTAGGTATCAAACCATTTACCATGATGCATTGAAATAACTGGCCTAAATGTCTAGTTGCTCAGAATTCCGGGTTTGCCTTCAAACCCACATTTGCGATGGCATCCGAACCTTGAGCCCTGGATGACTTCAGTTTATAAATAAATGCTAGTATGTCATCCGAATCCCAGCTTGGGGTGGACTCCACAAAAAGATATTTAGATGTTAAATCAATTTATTGTGGAGTATCGTCCCAATAGAGGGAAGATAAATGTTCCAACCATGCCCCTTCTGATGCCATATTTATTTCTGGAGCACTTAGTTTAGATAGATATTATCTATGATATGCCCAGAATGTCTTATTATCATTTGTTTTTAGGAAGCCAAACATGAACCTCCATTTGCCATGCCCTCTAAGCCAATTTGTATACTTGGTAGCAAGAGAGACAAGGGATTTAAGCTTCACACTATCTCTTTATTATACAACCGTTTACATTGTTGAACGGCTATATCAAAAACTCCCTCTGTACGCCGCTGAGGATTTCCTCTTAAAGGATTTAAATTTAAGCGACTACCGAGGAAAGTGATGAACGCACCCAGATCCCAATTATTTCCTTTACGCCAAGATTCCAGTGTGTGGAAATCAAGATTAATTAATGCAGCTGTTTTTTTTTTAACATTAACGTCGTACCATATGGTATGGTTCCCTTGTAAATTCCCCTTTGGGTCTGCTAATGGAAAGAGCCATTTACTGTTTAGCGTTTACGTCCAAGAGATGGGAAAATTATGGAAAATGATCGCTAATTCGTAATTGTGACGGGGTTGGATTGTACACACAGTGAATGGTGCAAGAAAACATAATCAATGACAGAAGAATATTTGCTATGAGACCATGTGCATTTCAAAGCTTGGCCCCTCAATGACTCCTTATTAAGACATACAAAGTCAATTGAATTGCACAATTTCCCCCAACAAAGGTCAGCATTATTTTCCCTGGGTATCATATGAGACAAATAGGCATCATCTTCATCATACTCATTACAACTCTGAGCTTCAAAAGAGAGATGTGCATTGAAATCACCAGCGATGACAATGCTGCCACTAGGGAACTCATCGAACCATTTCACAACAATGCATACACCTTTTCCTGAATGAATTTAGTGACCTTCACATCTAGTGGATTGTATACATTGACAATCAGGAATCCACTGTAAGACAGGTTGCCACTTGTCGGGCAAATGCAAGCACATATGGTGAGGGAACCTCGCACAAGTACTGTTTAATGTTGCTTAGTTGAACTAGAAGGTTCCTTGATCATGTGCTGGTTGTTCTTGTTAAGTACCAAAGTCAAGAATTTATGGCAAACAGTTCAATAGAAGCCTAAATTGCTGATGGCAGAATAGTGGGTACTCAGTAGATCCACCATCATTGCAGATTTAAATTAAATTACGGCCCGGTTGGTGGGGCTATCAACCTTGGCTAGTTCAATGTATTTTATATCATCTGAGCAAATATTCCTCAGATCGTCGATTTTATCGAAAAAGTTCAAGGGGTTAACTTTGATTCAGAAAAGGGCTACAATTGGTAGGATGCAGCTCTTCTAATTTGGCCCACTTTCCAAGAGGCCTGGAGTTCCCAGATTTTGGGAGATTAGAAGCAGATTTTAGTGTATTATGTTGCAAATATTGCAGTGAGGCCAGTGCAAATTACTAGGGAGATGTATAAGATTTGTTCACAACAATTTGCCTTTGGGTGATTTGGCTTTTTTTTTCATTTTGTATGCAAAAATATGTGGAGGGCAAACCCCATGCAGCCCCACAAATCCCCCTATATTATTTATTACCTCAAACCCACCCCCCACATATATTTGCAGTCAAAATGGCTGCAAGAAATTTGGCCAAATCGGTCAAGGGCAAATCGGCCCCAGTCAACTTGGGTAACTCCTACTAGGGGCCACTGAAGAATAAGGGGGCAAGATCTCATTGACATCAGTGATGCACTCTCAAACGTTCCAATGTGATACGTTAGTTGCCTTCAGTAGAGCTGGCTGTACCCACTTATCCACGGGTCCCTAATGGAACCGTCTGCTGTTGTTCTTGACACTAATACTGGTTCAGGTGCGGGTCACAAAGAAAAATGTCTGGCTATGGATGTTGATGGTTCAAAACACCCAGCTCCTGTTGACATTAAGCATGTTTTCATGCAATTTGCTTTAGAACTCCTCCGTTGTTTTCTCCGACCAATGAGGCACTTACTTAAAGTCACAGTCTAGGCGACAAACTGTGCCTCATCCACCTCCTCCACCTCAGGGAGCACAACCTCCACTGTTTTCGTGCTGAGAACCCAAGCTTGCAATTTAGGCGTTGGGTCGCATGTTGTCAGAAAGCGTATTAGTAGCCAACAAATTAAGGATAGGTGCTGCAACGTTACTCGTCAACAGATCCCAGGAATTTGCAAGAATAATATCGACAACCTGCACTAAAATGTTTTTCAAGTCTTGTTGTTCATTTTCTATCTTAGAACATTCAAGGTGGAAAGTGAGCAGGTAACTTCCTTAGGAATTGAACTGGAAGGTCGAGGCTGAACATAGTAAACAGAATCCCAGTCACTATCATTAGAAAAAGAACACAAAGAAATTGACAATAGGCATTCCAGGTCCAACGTAGCCAAAAGTTGTGTACCATTAACATTGTTATATTTATGATCAGAGGGTGTTATTTGCCTAAGCTGGCCTACTGTTTCGTGTAATCCCAGACAAAGGTTCAACAAGGAATTATTATTATCGATAGGAGATGAGCCAAGTATACTCTCGTTGGATTCTCCTCTCGTGTCAAGCAGCGGCCCTACAGATGATTCCAGTGGAATTTCAATTTTGTCACCGTTGTTGCCAGAGAAACTGACAACAGTAGTCATTTTAAAAAGGTCTTTCATTTTGGTTGTGCTTTAACCCATATCATTGTGCAATGCAGCCTTATTAGTTGCAAGAATAGTTTGTTAAATTTTCAGCTGTGTTGCTAGCTAAAGCTTGTTTCCTGGGTCCCAAATTGGTATTTATTGGCAAAGACTGGATCGCTGAACTATGTAACTGTTGGGTTGCTTTTGCTGTAGAACTGTGCAAGCCATATTTTGACACTTTCAACCTCAGAAAATGACTTGTCATTGCAGTTGAGCTGCAGGGATTCTAGAATAAGAAATATTAGATTTGTTTAAATAAATAGTCACTCTTCCTCTCACTGTGCTTGCCGCTAGCCACCATTGCTCTTGATCAGAGAAGAAAGGTCCAATACCGAAGCGAGCCAGGCACAACTGAGCTATCTGGCTGACCCACTGGAACACACAGTGCACACCGTGTGCTCTGTGCTGGTGGGAGGTTTTGAAGGTGGGCTTCAGGTACAGCGAGTGGGAAGAGTAAAGAGACTGCATCCCAGTTTCAGGATGCTAACAAATCCAATAGAGTTCCCTGCAGCACTGCAAATGCTGGAACACACAGCACATAACGCGCGCTCCGCAGCAGTGTGAGGTTTTGAAGACAGGCTCCAGGTACAGCGAGAGGAAAAAGTAACCCTCCAGACCATCGTTCTTCGCTTCTGTAATGGCTTGGCAGGCGAAGAACGATGGTCTGGAGGGTTGCCCAGAGCAATGCCAGAGGTTAACATGTATTCTAAACCTTCCAGCCATCACCTCTTTTGTTTTGCTATTGTCACCCCGAGTGGGACGAGTATGCCCAGATGTGGGTCCCGTGCCTGCTGGGCCTAGAGACCCAAGCTACTCCTCACTGATGACGCCCAACAAGGCTGAAACATGTCTGGGGATGCTTGTGGTCTCGTGCAGAAGGGATGTGACCTAGCAGTTCGGGCTGGACTACCCCTTTGGGGGTGGGACCAAGCCTGATTTGCATATGGTCTTTCCCCCTTTGTAATGGCTTGGCAGGCAAAAGAACGATGGTCTGGAGGGTTGCCCAGAGCAATGCCAGAGGTTAAGATTTATTCTAAACCTTCCAGACATCACCTCTTTTGTTTTGCTATTGTCACCCCGAGTGGGACGGGTATGCCCAGATGTGGGTCCCGTGCCTGCTGGGCCTAGAGACCCAAGCTACTCCTCACTGATGACGCCCAACAAGGCTGAAACATGTCTGGGGATGCTTGTGGTCTCGTGCAGAAGGGATGTGACCTAGCAGTTCGGGCTGGACTACCCCTTTGGGGGTGGGACCAAGCCTGATTTGCATATGGTCTTTCCCCCTTTGTAATGGCTTGGCAGGCGAAGAACGATGGTCTGGAGGGTTGCCCAGAGCAATGCCAGAGGTTAAGATTTATTCTAAACCTTCCAGCCATCACCTCTTTTGTTTTTCCCTTCCCAGAGGAACATAAATATGCAACAACCGTCGAAAGCGTTTGAAGGAAAAGAAAGTCATTTTTGAAGCTTGCTGTGACGCCTGTGTCGCCTACTTTAATAATGTGTAATCTACTCCCTCTTCTGTATTAAGGTCAAACTGAAAGTCACGTTTTGTTCTTAGTCCTGTAATGTGTACATTTCATCTTGCAAAAGCAGACTTCAGACTGTCACACCTGTGCCTGTGTGTGAGGACAATAAAGAACACAACACATATTTCCCCATATTAAAATATACAGAATGAAAGCGCTCGTTACCAGTTTCTTGCTTTCTGATGACATACTGGGCCGTCACATGGATATTAATGTAAGTCAGTGGGCCAATCATAGCACAGCTAAATGTTTCTTTCAGAGCCACAGGCATAAATGTCATGCACTATGGCTCAGAGTGTTGACACTAACCAATGTGTCATCCCTGCTTAACTAAATTTGTTGTCCTCCAGAAAATAATCACATTAAGGACAGTAATATATGAAATCACATTGATAACTTACTACACAATCATTATCAGTAAAGCACACATCATGAGTGTGACACATGCTGGGCAATCCATGACCCACCTTTGATTTCTGTGATGTTATTATGCTCTGAGTTGAGGTGGAAACTGCCCTGGCGACTGTTTACAGCCCATCTGTTCGCGATCACGTGATCCACCCGCAACGTGCTTCGCGTTTTGGGCCAGATGCCAGTACTTAGCACGGCTTGTCCCTGTAACCGGTGCTCCTAAAACTGAGTAATCAGTTTGAGTGCTCGAATTCCTGTTACCCTGATTCCTGTGTTATTACAGACCCGGCTTTGCTCCAAGGACCTTTCCCAACGTTTTTTCCCTACGATTTCTGGCTCCAGACCCCTCGGCTGTTCCCCTCGGTAATCGAACTTTTGGCATCCTAAACGGATTTGTGTTCCTCCTGCTCCCACTTGTTGTGGCGTTTGGGCCTTGCTAACCTCCAGTGTAACGCATGGCAGGTTATTAAGGAAAACCTAAACTAGACTTCTGTTTACATTTCTTTCTCTCCACTGGCTACTATTCCTGCATGGGTTTTCTGACTTCTTTTACTACCACGTATTACATTTTTGGATTGCTCAACAAAGCTGCCTGCATCACAAGAAAACAACGCTCTACATGCTGAAGTGAGTAAACGGACGCTCTCCTGTTTATCGTGGTCACTTCTTGGATTGGCTATTTCTCACGTGGGGACGCTTTGCTGTTATTCTTGGGGATTTTTGGGACTACATTTAGTTGCGCCCTCGTGCCGTTCGGGTTAGGTGGATCATTGCACAGACTTCATTCAACTGAGACTTTCTTCCTTCTTCATCTGGTCATCACCCTGCTGAACTTCCATAGGTACACTGGACTTCCTTTCTGGCTAAGCAGGTAAGAGAGGGTTGATTACCGGTGGGCTAACACTGTACTTTGGTAGCTCTTTGACTGCTATCCTGAACTATCATTTCTCTTTGTTTCCCTAGCTCTGTTGTCGCTGCGCCTGCCTTTTCAATCAAGCCCCTGGCCTGTTAGTTTTAGTGTACTTTCTACAGGCTGCGCTCTTGGGGGGAAAGTTTTGTGTACATTGTGATCAAGATATTCCAGGACCATCTTGGTGACAGTCCAAGATATCCCAGAGTGAAGGGGCTCCCGAAAGTAGATGCTGACCTTGTATCCTTTATAAGTCTGTATCCTTTTTCTGACTTCCCCTGACCATAGTAGCATGACCATGTCAGGTACACTGCTCAGGCTTGAGTTTGTTTTCTCCCAGAGCAGGCTGTCTGTGTGAAATTGCTAGAGAAGGGAAGGGTGGGTAAGGTTCCCACATATCCTACCTGGTAGGATGAGGCAAAGGTGTTACTGGGAAGAGAGGGATATCGCATCTTGCCATCCAGTGTCTCACTCCCACTCCTAGTAGACCCTTCACCCAGGTGCTCCTCCTGCACTGGTCAAGCCCCAGGAACTGGTCCTAAAGTAATGGCTGCATCCTGGCCACCTAGATGACTGATCTTCGGGGACTAGCGGGTGAGAGACCTTCTGGTTTCTCACATACCCTTCTCCTATGCTAGGGGGATATGCTTGGTCTTTTCCAAGGTCCTCTAATTTTAGGACCATGGAAAGAACAAGGAAAAGATGTATCCAGGTGCTCTCTTTGTCATTCCCTCGCCAGACCCATGGACTCTCCATATGGTCTATGTGCTTGCCCTCTCCTCCTTCCTCTTATGCCCCCCCCTGGGCTTCTTCTACACCTTCGCAGGGTGTACCTCTGATCTGTACCCCTCCCCGGAAGTCTTTCAAGGATAGTAACCTTCTCCATATTGCCACTCTCAACTCTCGCTCAGCTGTCAAACACTCCTCTGACATCTGCCGCCTCCTTGAAGAACTTGACCTTGATGTCTGCGGTCTCACTGAGACATGGTTCATGGCTAGCTCTGTCAGCTTTGACACTCTCCTCCCTGATGGCTACAAGATCCTCTCCGCGCCCAGGTCCAATCGTTCTGGAGGGGTTTAGCCCACATCTTCCCTGAGTGGAATCCTGGCTCTGTCATTCCTATGCAGGCCTACTCCTCTTTCAAATGCCTTGTCTGCAGGCTCTCTCTCCTAGCTATTCCCTCACTGTGGCAACCATCTATCGGCCACCTGGTCTGGTCTCCTCCTTCCTCTCTGAGTGGTCGGACCTGTCCTCTTCCCTCCTGGTCTCGACCACACATCTCCTCCTTCTTGGAGACATTAAGATCCACCTGGATGCTTCCTGTCCTTCCTCTGGACTCTTTCACGACCTCTGTGACTCTCTCTCACTCTCTAACCTCCCCTCTGGCCTGATTCACTCTGCTGGGCACACTCTGGATGTTCTGATCTCTACAGACCTTCCCCTTTCTGTCCCTCTCACCACTCCTCTCTCCTGGAGTGATCACTTTCTCCTTTTCTTCCCAGCTCACTCTCTCTACCCCTCAGGCTAAGCCAACTCCATCACTGCCACCTACCTTCTCGGTTATTCGACCCATGAAGCGTGTGTCAGTTGAGGCTTTTGCTGCCACTTTCTCACCCCCCCACCTCCTTTGGCTGACTCACACCCTGACACAGCGCTTTCTTTGCTCCACTCTGCTATATCTGATACTCTTGATGTTCTTGCCCCTGTCATGAGGATCCGCTTGATGCCCAAAGCTAAGTGTAACTCCTGGTACGACTCAGACCTTGTCACCCTTAAACGCAAGTGCACAGTGGCTGAGAGGAAATGGCCTGCTTCCTGTACATCCTATGACAAACTGGTCTGCTGCCTGCTCCAAAGGCAATACTGGCTCTCTGTCCACACCAAGAAGAGAACCCTCATCCAAGCCTGTGTCTCTGTGACATCCAACAACTCGGCCAAATGCTTTAAAATTTGCACAGAGCTGGCCAATCCTGCTGCTATCTCTACCTCTCCTGTCCCCTCCCATGCCCACTGCACGGCCCTGGCTTCTCATTTCATCTCTAAAACTCAGGACATCCTGTCCTCTCTCTCTTTCTCTCCTCCTCCTCCTCCCCTTTCTTCCTCTCGCCCTTCTGTGGCCACCTCTCCTCACCCCTTCTCTGCCTTTTCCCTGTTCTCCCCAGAAAAGGATTCTAGACAAGTCTGATCTATTAAAGTCTCGTCAAAACAGGTTCTCCACTGTTCCTCTAAAACCATCAAGGACCACATTGACACCCTGGCTCCTGCTTCGGCGCACTTCTGCAACCACTCTGTCGCCATTGGAGTCTTCCCTTCCCCCTGTAGCACTCCCTTGTTCATCCTCTTCTTAAGAAACCCTTAGCCGACCCCTCCTGCCCTGCTAACTACTGCCACATCTCCATCACTCCTTTCCTGGAATAGCTGGCCATCTCCCAGCTTAATCTCCACACTGAATTGGTTGCTTGTCTCCATGACCATCAGTCTGGCTTCAGAGCTGCCTGAAGCACGGAAACTGCTCTCCTGAACATCCATGAAGACCTGCTCTCCAACCTTGACACCAAAATCCCCTGTGTCCTCATTTTACTTGATCTCTCTTCTGCCTTTGACATGGTCAACCATGCCATCCAGCACAACTGTCTCCGTGATAACCTGGGTATCAGCGATCAGGCTCTGGTGTGGCTGACCTCTTTCCTCTCCAATCGACCATCCCATGTCCAACTTTGGTCCTTCCTCTCCTTTATCTCTATCTCTACCTATGGTGTTCCCCAGGGGTCTAACCACTCTCCCTGGATGTTAAACCAATACCTGGCACTTCTTGCACACTGCGGTGCTATGCGGATGACTTTCAGCTCAAATTCAGGCTCCCTTCTGTCACCTCTTTGCCTTCTCTCATCTCTGACTGTCTGTCTGCTATCCAGGAGTAGTGTGACATCAACGATCTCTGCCGTACTGTCATGAAGACTCAGATTCTCCTCATCAGCACACCTGTTCCCTCCTTTACTGTAGCTCTCTGGCCGTCCTCTCTAGGCCCTCTTCCTTCTCACACCCGTGAGGCTATAAACCTCAGGTTAATCTTCAACTCTAGTCTCATCTCTGACGTCACATCTCTGACGTCTCTAAGAAGTCGCACTACCAGCTGCACCTCCTCAGAGTTATTCTTCTTCCTTTCCTCTCCTTCCCTCAGAAGCTCACTGTCTCCAGAGCTCTGGTACTCTCTAGACTGGACTACTGCTCTTTCTAAAGCTGCTTGCTTCTAGGCACTGCCCTATGCAACTCATCCAGAACAGGACTGCGAGACTTGTCCTTGGCCTAAAGCCCAGGGATCTCCAGGACTGAAATCTCTGCACTGTCTCCAAGTGGCTGCGTGAATTAAGTTCAAAACCCTCTGCATTGTCCACAAGGCCTACTGGGGCCTCAATACCTCCAACTCTCTCTTCCTAAATATCTTCCTTCTCGAGCTCTTCGCTGAACTGCCTCCTACTCCCTCAAGGTCAGTCGCTTCTCCAAGTAACAAGTAGGAGGTAGATCTCTTTCTTCGGCTGGGGCCTCCCTCTGGAACAGCCCATCTGCCTCCCTGAAACATGAGGAGAACCATCTCTGGTTCCGGAAGCACCTCAAGACCTTCCTCTTTAATTCTGCTTTCCCTCTTCCTCTCCCCTGGTGACCTCCTGACTGACACTGCACTAGTCACCTGGCTACCCTCTGATGTCGGGCCCAGGTCCCCGCCCCACCGGTTGCACACCTGCACTGCTTCCTGGGCAACCCCTGCACTTGGGGGCTGTTTCTGTAACCCTACAGTTCCCCCAGCACTTGACACTTTATGTCTGCACTTACCCCTGCACTTGCCACTAGCTGGCTGCACTTTTACCTATTGTTTTTATTTATTTTATTTATTCTTTACTGTTGATCCTATGTATTGCACTGCACTCTTCTCCTTCCCGCCTGCACTTTCCCTCACCCCCTCCTTTGCACTTGCACAATCTCAATATCACTTGGCCTATTAAGACCGTTGTTTTTGTCTTCCCTCTGTTCCCCCTCCCTTGCCTCTTCCCGCCTTGAAACAATTGTGTATAGGTGCATTATAATTGCCATATCATATCATATCAAACCTACTGAAAACAAACTCTGATGCCATGTGAACACAGTGAATGTACACAGACACAAGTAATGTTTCTGAGCCCTGGATCTGCTTCCATATTTATTAAGAGTTGTCTTTTGCTTTTATTTTAGCTAATCAGACACAACACAAATGGAAGTAACTCTGGGCAGATGGGAGAAGCGAATCAGACATCGAGGATAGAATTTATTTTTGTGGGTTTTGCTGATATTCCGAACCTGCGGCTGCCCATTCTTGCTGGCTCTCTCCTGTTTTATCTGGTGACTATTGCAGCAAATCTTCTCCTCATGTCGGTCATTTACTGTGACTCTCATCTGCACACTCCAATGTACTTCTTCCTAATCAACCTGTCTTTTGCAGACATTTGTTACACGTCTGTTATTTTCCCAAAAATGATGGACAGCTTTCTTCTACTGAACCCACATGTCACTCTCCTGGAATGTCTGATCCAGCTGTATTTTTTTGCAGTCATGCATACAACAGAATTTATTATCCTGACCATCATGTCCTTTGATCGCTATATGGCTATCTGCAATCCTTTACACTATACAATGATCATAAATAAAACTGTGTGTTTCCGAATGGCCACTGGAGCTTGGATTGCTGGCTTTATGGTGCCAATTTTCCACATAGTCCTCATATCTAACTTCTCTTTTTGCAAGACCCTAGAAATTGACCACTTCTTCTGTGATCTTACAGCTCTGCTGAAGCTCTCCTGCACCAGCACCATCACCATTGAAAGAGTGACCTTTCTTCTGGTTGTGACAGTGGTATTTTCCTCATGTCTTTTAATACTGTCATCATATGTCAAAATCATCTCAGCCATCCTGAAAATCCGGAACAATACTCAGGGAAGCAAAGCTTTCTCCACCTGTGCCTCACTCCTTACAGTCGTGATCCTTTTCTATGGAGTTTACTTCTTTGTTTACATGCGACCAGCCTCAATGTACTCAGCGAGTCAGAGCAAACTATTATCCTTACTCTATATTGGGGCCATCCCATTTAGTAACCCCATAATTTACACTGTAAAAAACAAAGAATTTAAGGATGCCTTGAAAAGAAGGAGATGTAGAACATGTTAGAATGAAGAACTAGAGAACCACATCACATTCTTTCATCACAATTCAGACACTGCAAACCCTCTCTACTGAATGTTTAGCAATGCACAAGAGTGATGTCAAGCCCAAGTATTCCATGCAGGTCTGGAAAAAGGAACACGTTCACAAGAGCACCAGGTGTCTTTGCGGTATTACCCGAATTGTTTGAGTACAATTGTTCGAATGATACAATTGACCGAATTGCAGGTGTCCGAATTGACCTTCTGCACAATTGACCTTATGGTCATTTTTACATTTATAATGGGTTGGGTTGGGTAATAATACTATAAGGGGATTGGGTGAGGGTTGGAGTGGGGATTGGATTGGGTTGTGGGTTTCTGGGGGTTCCCCCTCGCATATAAATCCTAATTGACCTTTTAAATTCGGTCAATTGTGCAGAAGGTCAATTGTCATTCGGACAATTGTCATTTGTACAATTCGTATAGAACCATATTAGCAAAGTGTTATATTCTTTCTTGACCAGAAATAAGTACTGCATCCATGCCCTTTCAGTGTGTAGTGCTCAGGAGTGATGGTTTATAATTATGAGCCAGACAAAAGGCTAAGTGACCCAGCTGATCATAACAACAAACATTAAATACTTTATGTTTAGAAAATGGCCAGTGTTTATTATGTTTACACTGTATTTAATGCAGCCAAGAATTAAAAAATAGAGAGTAATTGCTACAACAAAAATGCAAACTATAAAACTGCCATTTGAGATACACACAATAGCACTTTACCAGACTTACTGTACATGGTCTGAGTGAATAGAATGGGACAGTGCTTGAGGACTGGTTGTACTTTGAGTAGGTCATGAGCAGTTTTTCTCAGCAAGATGTCAATGCTTTGAAATGTTTGTTCTATGTTGGCCTGCAATAATGATAATGTAAAAGTATCATAACTTTTCACCTGGAAAGAAATCCAAAAACAGAAACAGTAGCATCACTAATTTGCCAGATGTCAGTGATGTGTGTGGTGTGATGAAGTCCTCTGCCTAACTTTGGGGAATTTCAGGAGGGTGGTCAAAAAGGCTTGATTCTCCCACAAGCTAGAGGATGCATGGCCTGCAGACCACCCTAAATAGTTTGCTGCTCGCAGGCAGGACACACCCCCAAGG
Organism: Ambystoma mexicanum; assembly: GCF_040938575.1. Lineage (NCBI taxonomy): Eukaryota > Metazoa > Chordata > Amphibia > Caudata > Ambystomatidae > Ambystoma > Ambystoma mexicanum. Next base: position 68,063,752 of record NC_090925.1, on the reverse strand, counting down.
TAACTCCCTCCCCCATTGGCCCTGGGTCTGCTAAAGAGAACTAATATAAGAAATAGCCAGACTCAAAACCACTAGCAAAGATGTACATACATTTCCCTTTAAGGGAAATCATTTTCAGACATTGGATGAAGTACATTTACATGTTCGACACAGTTCAAAACCAATTATTTTCCCATTAATAGAAATACATGAGACAAAAACTGTAGGATGATGTTTCATATCTGTGGATCCCTGAAAGTAGAAAGAAAGAAATGAGAAACAAAGCTATTGTACCATTGTTCACCAACCAGGAAAGAGGTGTGCACCAGAGATAAAATGCCTCAAAGTTCTCATCCAGAGAGTCTTGTTAATTTAAAAGAGGGGTTATCCGATTTACCAAACCTTTTCTTGTTTTCTAGTGCACATGCTAGGCAAACAGGGAACTACACCAGCTCAGCATACACAGCTTCAGAGATTCTTCATTAGCTGAAAATGGAATCTAAAATGGTGGCAGCTAAAGTCCATCCCCCTTTCATCCCACATTACTCAAGACACATTAATTAACCAATCATCCTCAATCCAACCCAAGCTCACTTAAGCTCAGACCCTCATGCAGAGTCCCGACCAGGGGGAGAGGAAATCTCTGTATATACACTGATCAGCTCACATTGTGGGTTGTTGGGGAAAGAACTGGAAAGAAGAGTTTGGTAGCGATTTGTGATTGGGGAGAATTTAGAGAGTAGAGTATACAGTGAACACAAGAAGAAGAGAATACAGCACAACGGGATGGTAAGGGAAGATGGAAGATTGGAAGGCTAAAATCAAGAGATGGAGATGGAGGCATGCCGTCCCACAGTAGTGGAGGAGGAAGGTGAGCAAGACATCTTAGTAATGTTTTGGTGGACCAAGCCAGTCATCGGCAGTACTTTGGGGTGGGAGAAAGCATGAGTCATAGTTGGGTCACCAACTCTAAGAGATCATATTTCAGGTTCAGAGACGTAGTGAGTGAAACAGGGACCAGTAAACAAGAAGAGGGAGATGGTCAGACACAGGACCTTGGAGAAGAACCATCGAACTGGTTGAGAATGTGAGAGATGAGGAAGAAGTTGACATTCTTCTTTGCCTTGCTACATGAGGTCCAGCATTTGATGCAAGTTAGCTACCTAAGTTTGGAGGCCCAGCCAGGGGCATTGTATTGTTAGAAAGTCATGGGGTACAGGCCCCACACATTTTCACACATAGCTGGTTTTCATCCTGGAGAGCAGAAGAAAGGACTAAGACTTTGCGTCTTCATAGTTCCTACACTTACTTTTGCCGAGACATACAATTGAGTTTGTGAAAATAATCTACTCTTGAGAACTGAAATTCCATAGTCTGCTTCTTTATGTCTGACATTGCTTTGTAACAGTTGGGTGGTTAAATAACACTCTACAGGATTGTAGTTCATTAATTGGGATAGATTTTGGCAATAATCTCTGAGGAAATCTGAGAAATCTCACCTCAAGTCTGCGACCTCTCAATTATTACTTTTTTGCTGACTTAAAAACCCAACTTTCCCCTGATTAAGTCAATCCTATATGGCCCCTCTGAAAGTGTATTGCCATATAAAGTTGAGGGGTCCTCAAGGAACTGTGAGAGTGAATGGGACACACATGTTGCTGTATATATAGTCATGACATTTGTGGTCACAGATGACAGATGGTTTCAGAGTGCCTGGACTACACATCTGTGTGGAAGCCACAGAGAAAGCTTAGGAATGTCTGGATTTGGCAACCACCAAATGATTAGGTGGCGACCAGAACTTTGAATGGATGCAAGTCTGTGACGGCAGCTGAGTTGGTGTTCTGCTCCTAAGATTCCTATATACCCTTACACACATGCACCCTTACAGTGCTAGATCAAAATAGCAACCCAAAAGCAAAGACGCAAACCCAATATGAAATGAAAGACAACTCTGCCAGGGTGCATGTCTTCCAAGTCACCATTCTGAGATGCAACACTGCCCGTATGTGTGTATACCTCTCTTTTTCTAATGATCACATGGGGGCCATCCTGGTAACTCCTTCTTATCTTGACCCATCATGTCCAGCACACTTTGTAAGATCCATAAAGCCTCTGCCCTGGGAAGTTTGACTATGATCTCTGTCTTGATAATGACCATTGAGTCAAGGACACCATATCTCTGAGAGCACTGAAAGGCTGTGGAATCAGTGAACTATGATTTTGTCTTGAACCTTTTGGTGAGCTGATATTATTATTATAATTGTTCTTTCATAACACGCTTAATACCAGTGAGTGGTTTCAAAGCGTGGGATCGGGATTCAAACCTGTGTTGCACTCTGCTGTATTTCTTCCAAGACCAAGGCGTTGCTCCTGAGCTATCCTTTCTCCCCTAGATGATCATGTGTAACTGAGATGATCGCATATCTGTTGAAGTGTGAGTGTGTTTTTTAGCAATGAAAAACAAGTGAGATATATTCCTTGTGCCACCATCACTATACACAGTACTTGCCAGAACACAGACTTTTAAATTCACAAGATCTAAATGGAGTTCAATCGAAAGAAGGCATACATGTATAGGCCATGCCATGCAAACAGCAGAATGTTGGCGATACCCCATTTTTTGATACAAAGTTCCTTCCTTGAAAATAAAAATACCTAATAGTAGTATGACAGGGTCAGGGGCTTGACCCTGTTGGGGGTAGGGGGGTACAGAGACCACTCTCGACATGTGGTAGGAGTCCTACCAAGCATAAGTTAGGGCTGGTCCTACCCTGAAGGCGGGGTGAGGGAGATGGGAGAGTCCCAGTCCAGAAACACCTTGAATATGGCTTGATTGTTGACAATGGTACCACTTCCTATGACCCAATGTCATGCATCCTCATTCTGGCCAGAGTTGTCATTGATTCATTGCAGAACTTCCAGGACCTATATTTCATGATGTAATGGAGTGCTGAAGGATACCGTCAACTGCAATGCAGAGCCTGACATTCCGACATCTGTCAAACACTGATGAGAGAGACATAACCCACAGAGGGAGTGGAACACAAAACTAAAACAGAGTATGGGAGATCACTATGACTCTCAGAAATGCCATGCACAGGAAAGGGGCACAGCTAAGACAGTGGCACAGCTTTAAACAGTGATGGCCTAACCACTGGGAGAGAATACTTTAGATTGGGACCCAGTGTCAGGTGATCCCTTGACCCAATGCAGAGTCAAGGAAGGGACAAAAAAAGGAAGGCACCACAATGAAATGCCTGATGGATCCAGACAAAGTGAAACGTGTTTGGTTTGAGATTGGGAGGTGGAGAGATGGACCTAGAATCCAGGAGGAGTTTAGAAGGTGGATCACGGTGCTGAAGAGACTGTGGAGAAGTTAGATGAGGAGTCCAGGTGAGGTTGCATGTGTGAGAGAGGGTGGAAACAAGGGCAGTGACTGAAGTTATGATTGTGAGAGGGAATGCGAGAATGTGAGTGCTAGTGGATAGGTGTGCTAAGATAGAAGTGGGGTAGGGTGAGAGTGTAGAGGGTGGAGAGAGAAGAGTGAGAGTGACCAGTGAGGGTGAATTGTAGAGTGAAAGAGAGACAGCGAGAGAGAGAGAGAGACAGAGAGAGAGTGAGAATGAGAGAGGTGAATAGTATTGGGAGAGAAGGAGAGGATGAAGTTTTAGAGGGATAGGTTGGAGGTGTGGGAGAGTAGGAGGTAAAGATGGGGAGTGGACGTATATGAATGAGAGGAGTGTGAAAAAGCCAGAAGGAGAGAAGAGGAAAGAGGTGGCCGGAGACAGTGAAAGAGAGAGTCGAGAGGGGAGCAATAATTTGGGGTAAGAAGACCAGAGGCAGCAGGATGGAAGAGCAGATGAAGGGAGACTAGGATGGAGAATACGAGAGAGGGAGCTTGAGGTGAAAGGGAGTAGAGAGGGAGGACACATAAAATCAGGGAGAGATGTGGAAGGGAGAGAGAGAAAGGGAGAGAGAGAAAGGGAGAGTATCAGAGGGAACATGGAAACCATTTCTATCATCATTGAAATCATTGGAGTGTGAATACTAGAGTAGGGACCCTTAGGAAGGCAGAGAAGGAGAAAGATAGACAAGGCCATGACCTTCAGGCTCTCCCGCTGTAGATAAGCTACATTACATAGCTACATTACATAGCTGGGGTTCCCGATTGACGGGAAATCTGCGTAAGAGTGCTGGGGGCCCAGGGAAGGCTGAGGAAATAGTTTGGTTACTGTTACACTTGTGACAGTCACAGTGGTGACAGTAGTTTGACATAGGGATTCAATACTAAACTATGTTTTCGCATACTGAGGTATTCTTTTTAACGTAGATCACACAGAGCCATTGAAACACTCCTGTGCATCTGTCACTAATCTGGTTTTTATTTCTACCCTCATAACAAGCCTCACGCCTTTCAAGGGTATCCTTGTGATCCTCAACCCACACAGTTTAAAATCTTCATGTGTAGAAAAAGAATATATATTTTTTTTAAATACACACACACTTGGGAGATGGTTAATCAATGCATGGTACTCTTCCATACGGTATGTAACAAAGGTCTACCCCTAAAATGAAAGCTAAGCTAGGGCTATGGTAAATTTATTTATTTATTTATTAGATATACTTTTAGCCAAAAGGCTTTGTATAACACAAAGAACATACAAACATATACAGGTAATCAATACAGGCTAAAATCACACTATTCTTAAAATATATACCATCCAATAAACGTTAAAATACTTCATTCGATACATTTTAAAATCGCAACAATCTTTACATAAAATATAACAAAGTAATATATTAGATTAGTATCATTACCTCTCATAAAAGACATCCATAGTTCAGTAGTGTGTGTCATATCAATAGCATTGTTAAAAGATTTTAAAGTGTTGGTTCTAATCATGGTTAGACTTTCACAAATCATGATTAAGTGATAAAGTGACTCAGAGACATTATTGCCACATAGGTGACATTTTCTCATTTCATGTGGAATATTCATAATACCGACTTTGGATGCTAGCGCTTCCATCATATTAAATTTCATTAAAAGATAGGTACGGAAATTGCTAGTGCTCGGATATGCAACGATATATGTAGGGGGCATTGTTCTCGTTAAATACTCTTCAAGAAACAGACCACTATTTGACTTCGAGCCAACATTAATAACATTTTACTCATCCGAAAACTCAAACACTTTCTTTTTTATGTCCCTTTTTTTCGCAGTTAGCATTAACATTCCAGGAGTACTCCCAGGCATCCATTTATAGTATATTCTTTGTAATATGCCAAAGGTACTAACAAGAATTTTTCCTTCTAACCGAAGATATGCTTCTACCTAGGGCACAATAATTGTGTTGTTTTCAAGAGTAACCAACTTTTCATAGCTCAATACACATTGACATGTATAGGCATACCAAATTCTATTCAACACTCAGACGGTGTGGTAACCGAAAGAGCTTCCTCAAAAGTTTAGACTCAAATACCACCATACGTTTGGCAAAAGAATGACCCCATAGCTCAACAGCATATAGGATCATTGATTGTTTTTTAGCCAAATAAATGTTTATTACCGAAGTGGCAGAATAGCCTCCATTGCGACCAATGAAAGCACTCAATGCATTCGTGGACACTAGGCAGCGGTTCTGAGCTGCTAGCCATTGAGATTCCCATGTAAGTTTATATGATGTAACTTGTTCCAATTGTTTTGAGGCTAGATACCACGAATATCTCTTGGGTCTTCGTTTTTTGGAAAATACCATAATTTTACATTTAACAATATTTTTAGTCAGACCATTTGCAGCGGAATAAACCACCAGTGTATCAAGCATATGCTGGAGACCGGCTGGCGTATAGTCCAGTATAAGCAGGTCATCCGCATAGGCAAGCCATCCGACTGTCACCCCATTAACTTTCACAGGGTGAGCATTGGTTGTGTTAAAGGCATTCATCATATCAGACAAATAAAGGTTGAAGAGGATTGCCGCTATCATACACCCTTGTTTCACACCACGGCAAGTACCCATATTTATCGATAACCTACCAGTAGCGTTAAGTCTTATTCGAACCGAGGTATCTGTTTGGAGCAGCATCAACATCCACAGAAGTCCTCGCGGAATACCCCATGAATTAAGTTTTTGCCGCAATTTATTTCTAAGGATGGTATCAAATGCGGCAGAAAATCTATATAGGCACAATATACATCTAATTGCCGTTTGGCCCATGCATGCTCAATTGCCGATGTTAGAATTAGTAGGTTATGCGTGGTACTAGATTTATCACAAAATCCTATCTGATTTCGTGGAAGGAAGGATGGTAGAAGCGGCAATCCATATATTCAACTCTTGGAGCAGTACCTTGCTAAAAATCTTAAAGGAGACATCAAGCATTGCTAACATTCTAAAATTAGCCGGATTATCCCAAGATCCTTTTTAGTGAACGGTTAGAATATGGCTTGTTTGCCACGAAGGAGAGCTTACCAATGTTTTTAAATAACAGCAGAAGTGCTGCACCCCATAGAGCTGCCTGTTTTTTTATCACAAGGTTGCAAACACCATCAGGGCCTGCCGCCCGGGAATTTTTCAATGTATCTATTATCTTAACAATGTCTAAGAAGGATGCATTGCAATCCCAAGTGGCGTCTGGCAATGAGAAAGTGTTGGTTGGCTGTTCAATTTTGCTTAAGGGTTCTTTAATATGTAAAGCCCATCTTTCCTCAGATATACAATTAATAGTCAAGTTACACTTTTTTTGTTTTCTAAGGAGATGCCAGATGTCTTGGTTTTTATTTGACAAGGCCATTGTAGCAATTTTTTTCCATAGATCCATTTCGGTTTCCCTTTTGTGTTGCTTAACCCATTTTTTGTAATTCATTTTAATTGATTTGATATAACATGCAACAGTTTGAACAGATAGAAGTGGTTCTTTGTTCTTTACTGCCATTCTAATAACATGTCGGAGGTACTTTTTTGCTTCTCTTATCTTGTTATCTAGACGCACCTAGATAGACGTGGACCTGCGTCACAACTGGATAGGACTGGTTGAAGGATAACATGCCCACGCCTAGAAAAAACGTGAAAGCCAGCACGTGCCACACTTAGAGTTGTGAACACCAGCCTGCGTGGCGTTCGAATGGAGTTGTGAGTGTTAGCATGCCCACACCTGGACGGATCTCTAAACTCTGGCCTGCGCCGCATCTAGATAGAAGTATGAATGTTGGCATGACCACACCTAGAGGGAGTCCTGGACACAGGCCTGTGCCGCATCTGGGTGGGAGTGTGGGGGCCGGCAGGTGCCACACTCAGATGGAACTGTGAATGTTAGCATGGTAAAGGTCAGGTAACCCACTAACCAATATAAGCTCATACTCTGCATACTTATCTCACTCAAAAAACTCACACAACCATCTCTCGCACAACAAGATGCACGCACTTCACTACACTGCAACTACACATAAGCCGGAACAACAGCACAGGCGTACTGACTCCGATCCGATACCCGCACCAAAGCTCAACACCCGGTGTACACTGAGTTGAAGCCGCCAACACAACACCACTTCTCTCACTATCCTACTCCCTCTTCACCTTACTAACCCATCCCACCTTTATCATCTACAGATCCGCCTGAGCGCCTGGGGACCAATTCCGTTGGTGACGGTGCGCGGTACAAATACCTTTAACATTTAACATTATCATTACCGACCCTATGGGGGAGTATGATATTAGTCCGTTCGCCGGCAGATATATATCCCCTGCGTTCGCACACATGTTCATGAATATTCAGCATTAGCAGACTAAATTTGGACAGAATTTGACTCGCAGACAAGAGACCAGAATTTCCTTCCTTGGTGAACTCAGGTAGCAAGGCAGATACAACATGGGTCACATTTTCAAGATTTCGACAATGCCATACAATTCTGTTTTTACCTTTGTTAACATGAATCAACCCATTACCATCATGATTAATGTCAACATCACATTTACCCGGGAATGCAAACAGGAGGGAAAGAGGAAAATGATCACTCTCTTCACGTTCCACAATGCCCATATCCCTTATTGAGTGAAAGCCCAAATCATTAGTAAAGATATAATCGAGAATGGCTGCTGATCTTCCTTCAATCCTGGTGTATGGCATCATGGCGTCGCCTGGGGTAAATCCATTTAGTTTGACTAAACCATGGCCATTGGTAAGATTCGCCCATTTGTGTCCTTGCCTATTGGATTTCTGGACGGTTGCAGATTCCATCATCCCATTATTCGCCTCTTGGTTATTACTAAGATCACCGATTTTTGCATTCAGATCACCTAGTAACCAGATTGAATAGCGATGACTGTACATTTTTAAGATGGCATCTACAGTACGCACATTTTCTATTGTATGGACCATGTTGGGTGGGTCGTAATCATTGATAACTATTATAACTTCCAAGAGCCAGGTAAGTTTAGCAACTAAGACATATTGGGTAGACTGCAAAAGCTTTTCAATCTTCCATGGCGATTGGACAGATATCAGCAATCCCCCTTTAGGACGACCTAAGGGGCCCTTGGTGGCTACCTGGTGTACAGTACTCCTATTATCCAGTTGGATTTCTGAGGATAACCAGGTTTCCTGGAGAGCTATAATTTTAAAGTTCGATAGGTACTCGATCAGGCCCTCTGCCTCAAATAGATGGGAGTAACCTCTCTTATTCCACGAGTATAATAGTTGAAAGGTGTGCAGTCAGTTAAGGGTCTCTGCAAAGTGGGATTTAAATGTCAATGGCCACCATTGCCAGTATCCTTCGGGTATATCATCACTGCCACTTTTGGCTGCGCTCATTGGAGGGAGATTTCTTATTGGGGGAGCAGGTGGACTTGATCGATTAATAACTGGCCTTTCGCCGCTATCCACCATTGGCTCATATTCCTGATTGGAATGGTGGTGAGCACCGAGATCAACATGAATAGGCTTATGTGGTCGAGATTTCACAACTGGTATCATGACTTTATGAACATTATAGCCCATACGTAAAAGGCCTACCTCATAGCCTAAAACAGAGTTCAAAATGCCTTCAGCCTCAAAGCATATATTGGTGGTATATTTATTTGTTATTTCTAGTTGATCCACCACACGGATATCGTTGGAAGTAATAACACGCAGGGGCACAATCGATTCAAATATGCTCAAAATCGCTGATCGATTAAGCGGAGAAGGAGGTTTATCCATAAGCACCTGTGTTATTTGTAGCACAGTCATCATTCCTCCTTAACACTACTATGCGTAGCTCCATTTACAGGATCTTTCAACAACCAAGCATCCGGCAATGTCGTTTGCTGCGATGCAACAACCACATTAGTGTTTGACACAGGTGCAGCGGCACACGGCTGCTTCCCAACTTGAGTATTTACCAAGACCGAAGACGACATAGAGCCATCGAGCACACATACCGATTTGGACACAGCATCAGTATTTTTACCGACACCCACCTGTCCCTGAGCATTATGCACATCAGTGATTGTGGCTGGTGAAGCATCAGCAACACAGACATCATTGCTTACAACAGCACCGCTTATTATACGTAATGGCTTGATTAACACGCAGGGGCTTCCATTTGGCAGAAGTGGGCTTCTTCTCTATATTAATATCAATAAATAATTTGGTTTGTTTTTTCACATTTGCTACTGCAGGAATTATCGCAAGTGACTTCGCACGCCTACTGACAAACTCTTTACAGCATGCCTCTTTTCATTTTGTAGGATTAGCAGTGATTGCACATCAATTTTTGTTTCTAGGTGTGAACACTTCTTGAGTAACATTGAGAGTAGGTTTTCCAAAGCATTGAACATATCATCAGAATTCATGCTGGTCTCTGCATCCTTTTCACTTGAACCTTCCCCATGATCAGTGATCACATTTCTAAGAGAGCGTATTGCCTTACCGAGCTTACTATTGGAGCGAAAACAAAATACAGGAGGTGTACTTGAAATATGCTCAGACGTATTCTGAGGGAGAGAGTTGCTATTGAGGGCGTCTTTAATATTAGGCTTGGGAGCCGGAGCCATCTTAGATGGAGGGCTAAAGTACATAGGGGTAGCTACTGCATCAACTAGGGACATTTCAGGGTCAATGCCCATGTACTCGATCTCTAAATCAACAAGCTCAGAGTTGGAAATATCAATGGCACTTGTAGTTTGACTATTAAAATCCCTATGTATGATAGCAGCCGTACTCCCATTACCATGTAGTGCATTGCTACCATTTGAAACACACTCACCATTATTAGGTGGTATTATCATCATTTTAGGCATGAAATCATTAGCTTTTGGGTCAAGAAGATTGGGAATAGATTTAATGCCATTATTGGAATCCTTTTCGAGTACATTAATACTGTTGACATCTTTGCCACTGTCAACGTGGTCATATGGATTGTCTGCGACAGGAACGCATAACACGTCACATAATAGTTTGCGCTAACACACCCCAGGTTGCTATTCAACTCAGGGGCCTAGTCAGCAGACGCTGAGGTGAGAGAAGCAATGTCAATTTCAGTGTCAACAATCTGAGCTTATGGCACAGCAGAAGGCATTTTCCCAAAATAATCGCTAATCGAATTTCCCTGTAATATGCCTTTTTTCGGGCACAAAATAATTTTGGGTACACAAATGTGGCGATTTCGCAAAATTTTGTGCATGACTAATTCCCTTTCATAGTCATCCATGGCGCCGTACAATTCAAAAGTGGTTATCAAAACAAAATGGAGCTGAGCTTTTAGGAGAAAGAGAGGTAATAAAAAGTGATATGGGCAAGTATACGCTACTAGCTTAGCATGAGAGTGGATATAGACTGCTAAAAAAAAACGCACATATACGTGGTAAATGGTACAATGTCCTTTCATCAAAATACTTTTTATTCAATGTTTTTTTAATGTTTTAATACATATTTTTCAACAAATAAAATCATTGGACAATATAGAGAAGGGTTGGGAAAGTGCATGTAAGCGGTGTGCGGGTCAGGAATATGGAAAAATAATAGGTGATGGCCTGCTCGGCAGGGGACCCAGTGTTTGTGTTGAAAAATATTCATTAAAAAACCATCAAAAAAAACCTGTAGATGTAATGACATAGAACTGGTAAACATACACCACAAAACAATTCTTCTAAAGTGCTAGTTAAAATGTATTGTATCTAATAAACGTTTAAAGTAAGAATTAAAGTACCAGTGTAATTTGTCTCAGGCGGATAGCTCAGCGGCAACATGCTCTCCTTGGAAGCAAGAGGACACAGCGCAACACAGGTTCGATCCCCGGGTCTGCGCTTAGAAACCTCTGGATATTAAGCACGTTATAAATAACCTATCATATATATCAAAGGTCACCCCCTCCCACTGTCAACAAACTCAAACTTGAATGATTTAAAATATGTCTAAACTTTTCTTTTAATCACATGTAAAGTTATCATGGGTTATCATGGACAACACACCAATGACTAAACATCAGATATAACATGCAAAAAATAAACAAACCAACACTAATGCCTTCTTCTGAAGAGGCTATCTTGAACCTATGCCACACAGCCCACCAGAAATAGCATAATGCTGCCCTCCATCAATGTGTTCCAGGTATCTTTAAAAAGCCACACCATTGACGTTTGCTGGGAGAATTGTGGGGCCACTTAGGACTTTGGACACACTTGGATCTATGCTTTCAGGCCATAGACAAGGAGGCCCCAGCCATATTTGTTAATTAGTCAATGAATTCAGAAAAAAGAACAGGAATCTTCCCTCCGTCCTTGAAATGTGGATCTTTAGAATGTCCATAGCATAGAATAGGCAGGACAGAGCAGCAAATATGTTATACATGTTCACTGTGGTTTAATGGACATTCCATCAAACTTCCCCCATGTACTTTCACCTTTTTGAGTTTGCTCCCCTAGGGAGTTATCAGACCTTGCAAGCACCAAAAAGTCTCCTTTGCCTATAGAAAGGAGCTGCTGTTTGAGGTTTGTATGTTTTCATGGGAACATAATGCATGGGAAGGATGTGAACTAAAGCACTACAAATGCTACAAACAAAGCAATGTTGAAATGCACGCTCACAAAAAGCAAAAGAGTACAGAGAACAACTCCTACTACCACCACCTAACAAAAGAACTTGAGCAACAATTACACATCTATTCGGAATGTGCTTCTTAACCGCTCCAAAACCCACCAGGTGTGAGTCTTAAGCATCAAACCAATATTCCAAAGCTTAGCAAAACATCGAAAAACACAGACGACAATATCCGTGCATCAAGCTTTGGCAATTTAAGTCTTCTTACTGGGTTCTTAAATGCCTTTCACAATGATCTGGGACCCCTATTATTACAAGACTCAAACTCTACTTCAAGAGCCAAATAAAACATCTGGGTTCCGTCAGGCCCGTTTGATCTCCCTTTAACTATTCAACGTACACATTCAATCATGCCTATTATACATTTAAATGACAAGTGAATACCAGTTAAAAATGTCGAACTAAGCAAGCTTTCATTAGAAAGACGGCTTGGCTTATCCTTGGCGATAAGCTTCCAACATCAAGAAGGAAGTTCTTCAGTAGCAAGTGACAATTCTGCAGTTATGCGCAGTGAAAAGTTGCTTATCAATTCCGAGAGTAGCACTGTAAAAGGGTAGGCGGCTCCTTTTAATCATTACACAAGTCAAGCCCAAAATAAAAGTAACACAAAATGCAGGGGCACACAAGTATAACCAAACTTACGAGTAGGATGAAACATTGTAAATCGGCCTTACAGCCTACTTTTGCTGAAAATGTGTTAGCTTTTTGTTAATCTGAGCAAAGCCGCAGTGACTGGTAACACTTTGCAGGTCCCAGGATCCCATGCTGGTACCGTAAGAAGAAAACAATAGTTGTTAATCTTTCAGGGTGACAGATTAGACGTGACCACAGGCAAGGGGGGTATAACATTTTATAATTCAAAATGATTTGTAAGAGAACCACAGCGGTTTCAAATTGCCCATTAGTACAGTTCGCATGGGAAGAAGGTTGAAGTGTTCGTAATATGCAACATTTGTCTAGCAGTATGTCCATGGTCCAAGGCTCGGACAGTGCCATGATAGACAGCGTTTCTCATGAGAACTTAGATGAGATGACCGGGACAGATGAATAAAGTCTGCTGGTCATCTCAAATGTTTCAATGAAGTGTCATTATAATGTGGGAAGTGGGGGTTGGATTGTGACGACACATTTTGTAATTTAGGGTTTGTGGACCCAATTAAAGAACATAATGTATGTTTTTCTATAAGGGTATAATGTGAGAGCACCTATCAGCTTAGTGTGGGGAGATTTTTCCATGTTGCAAAATTACTAATGTTCATTTATTTATTTATTGTGTTCCACAGTACAAAGGTACTGTAACCTCACTAAATGACATTTAATGCATTGAAATAGCAAATAAGTTTGAACTAAATTTAAACCAGGCAGTTAAGAATGGGGGCCCAAATAAATCTAAACTCAAAGATAAGGGCATGGCAAACTGGCTGACAGGAAAATCAAATTCAGCCATTATTGAGTAAGAAGAACAACCTCTGGCAAATGAAGATAGACCTGATGTAGAAGAAATTGGTGCATCCTCTGATGAGATTAAGCCCGAAGGAAAAAGGGAATTAGTAGTTAGGTTCCAAGACGTACCTGTAAATTTGGAAAGGGGAGGTTTGAACACCAGAGAAAGGGAGATCTATAATGTGCAAATGGAAAGTTTGGCTATGAGTAAAACTAGCAGGTATTCTGATAGTGATAGTATGGATGAGACTGGGGACCGTAACTTCTGGTAAGAAATAAAGGTAAGAGTATACAAATCCTAGAAAAATCCCCTAGGGAAGATAGCCCTTTCTTAAATAGAAATTGGCTATTGGAGTGTCTAGATAAAATACCTCAATTACAATGTATTAAGTCCTCAGATATTGAAAGAGTAATCCTCCTGGATGTAGGAAGTTGGAAAAATTGGACGATTTCCAATTTAGCACGGCTGTAATAGTTGAACTTCTTAGAAAATACTCTGTGGAGGTCTGGAGTAATGATTTTGTAATAAGTGTTTGTAACAAAATTTGATGATGAATGTTGATGAGGAAAAAACAAGATTGACAATCTTGGCCAAGTAACACGAAGAAAGCCTGAAATTTGGATACCAGATGAGAATTATATGATTGAAAACTGAGATGAAGATTTAAGTACATTGCTTACCATTTGTCTCGTGGAAAAGCAGAGGTTTCTGATCTTTTTTGCAAAAAGAAGGTACGCTTATACTTAAAAATAGCAATATATTCTCCATCCTTCATGCTCTGACCCCTTTCTACCACAATATTAACAATTGGTCTCCCTCTTTCGGGCTCGGACCATGGATCTCCCTCATTCAGGCTTGGATCCCTTTAGCACAACATTCACACTTCATCTCCCTTGTTCATGTTTGGGCCCCTTTATCACAATATTCACAATTGGTCTCCCTCATTTGGGCTCCGACCATCTATTCTCACTTTCTACATTTTCCTCTTGATGCAGACTTTCAAATGTGCAATTGGTTTTGCTTAAAACGTCGCAGGACCACTTCGAATCACTTCACACAATGTTCTTGCCAAACTTCTACTTTTGTTTCTGCCAATTCTTGGTGGGATACCCTACAGAGACCTTCGATTGAGCACACTCGTGGTGCCGGACCATTCTGTGACTGGTATTGTATCTTTCCCCTTTAATGTTCAAACATTCATCGGTAATTAAGCTTTCCTCGTGTCTTTCATCACACGCGTTTCATGTTTCGTTCTTGCGCTCTTTATATAATGTTGCCGCTTACAACCTTGACTTCAACACAAACCGGTCTTGCATCATTCTCCCCAACTCACCGGCCGTGTTGATCTCTTTAGCGCTGCTTTTAATCTTGGAGCCAAGGACTGTGCCACGGCGACTGCGGATCCTCCCTGACTCAGTCATCCGTGAAGGATGGCATGGGTATCTCAGACACACAATACAGGCTTCTTCAGTCTGGTTTCCTGGCTTTAAGCTTTCTAATCTGAAGGTTTCTGGAAAGTATTGGCTTTTCACCAAAAAGGTCAAGGGTATCTCCCTCCGTGCGTACCCTTCTTGATTTTCCGTCTTCCTTCCTTTGTCCAGCTGCCATTGGGAAGGTACTTTTCCAGTGTGTGCTTTGCCTCACTCAGAGTGTGCTCTTGTTCTCCACCCTTAATCTGTGTGGGGAAGTTTAATGGAAGTCAGGTGTGAGTGTTACAGGGAGGGGGGATACCACATCTCGCCATCAGGTGTCCCACTCCCGAAGACCCCTCGCCCAGGTGATCCTCCAGCACTGGTCCACACCCAGTAACTGGATCCAAAAGCGATGGGTGTGTCCTGCCACTTGGATGACAGATCACTGAGTGCTTGTGGGTTTTAGCTCTGGAGAGAACCAATGTTGGTGTGTTGCCAGACACCTTTTTTGAGAGTGCATATGGTAGAATGTTTTCCAAGCCTTCTTGAATAAGCCAGGTAAAAAACACATACAGTGCCATTTCAACCTCCTTTAGGGCACCTAATTCTGGTAGAAAGTGACCCAGGATGTTTCCTGAGAGGCTCTCTTTTTATAAAATTGGTAAGTGCTTCTTGTCTAATAATAACCTTGAGCACATACATGCAAAATACAATTAACACATCTTAATAAGTTATTCACATACTTAAGACAGATTAAGAGAAAACCCTCAGTTCAAAGTAACAATAATGAATCCAATTACAAATAAAATGTTCCATGATAATTAACACCCACAATGTCATAGTTAAAACTTAGAGAACAACACAATTGATACATTGCAGGTAAAGATAGAAATGCACACCATACATAAAATGCAGTAGCAGTGACGACTAAAGATGTGGCAGAAATAGCAAACTCCAGAATTGATCTGACCTGACAAGATCAATGTTAATTGGCCAGTCTCGATATCCTTTCACATAGAAAGTCTGAAGGACAGGACACACAGTCAAAATATGACAAGGAGTTTCCACGGCAGTATTACAGAGCCTACAAGGTCTCTCTAGCACAGGAGAATTTAACCAGACGCCAGTGTACTCCTGAGTCTGAAGGATATTAAAGTGTAAATACGTTTTTAACCATCTCAGTTTTCCACCACTTAACTTAGTGAGATGAGAGCATGGAATTACAGGCTGATAGCTCTGGAGAATAAATTCACTGTAAGGTTTCTTCCCCTTTAGCTTGTTTACATTCTCAACGCAGCTGCAATATACAACCTTTTTTTTTTATATAAGCCAGGCGTTAGGAAGGGACAACATTTGGTCAGCAGAAAAAGCAATATTAGCAAAGTGGGACGGGGCAGTTTCCCTCAAGGCTTTGAGGAATCCATTTGCACAAGGTGCCCCAGTAGGTGTGACTAAAAGCCCCATTGGAGTTTGGTCTCCAGGTAAGTGAGCAATGAGCTGGTAATATAGCTTACAATGCTGGATTAGCCAGGGAGATCTAATCGACAGAACCCCCAACTCACTTCTTGTTGACTCAACGAAGACCGATTGAGAGACACCTAGGATAGAACGCAATATTTTTCCTTCCACATTTTCCAGCCATTCAACATATTTCTCTGGTAATAACTCAAGGACATAAAGTAAAGCAGGCACTATGCTGGTGCAGTAAAAAGACAACATCCCCTGGATGTTATTACCGGCTTTTAGTGCAATAAATCTTTGTGTTACCACCCACTTCTTCCAAACTTTGGTAAACATGTGGTCTTCATAGAAAGATTTAACAGGAAACAATTTTTATAGGAAATACTAACTATGCATAGCTGTCGAATACTTCCAAGAAATGCTGACCTAATTTCCAAACAAAATTACATTGTGTAGTGCGTTTATAGACCATTATCAATATCTTGGTTTTTGCTTCATTAATAGACAATTGGTTAGAGAAGAATAAGAAGAGTGCAATGATAGTTCGCTGTAAACCAATAGGGGTTCAATCATTGAAAACAGTGTCATCACCATGTAGTATCCACCACACTGTTAATTTCTGAAACGAGGAGGGAAATTACGTAAGGGACCAAGGGCACTGTCCATGTTGGAGATGAGGAGATTGAAAAGCAGGGATGCCAAAAAGCACCCCTGCTTTAATCCCCGATTTGTTCCGATCGGCTTGGAAAGAAGTCCCTATTGATTGAGGCAAACAGTCACCCTTGTATCACTATGTAGGGACTGAATAAAGCACAACAGCGTGGGGTCCTAGCCTCAGGTTCTAAGTGTATGCCACAAAAGAGGGCAGGAGACTGAATCAAATGCATTTGAGAAATCATATATACAAATTCCCATTAGGATGGTTAAGAATCTCATCAAACTAATAATGTAAAACAGCTAAATTGGTAATCCTGCTTTGGCCCTTCCCAAAACCAGTTTGGAACTTGCTAAGGAGATGTTTCTCTTCGGCCCACTGTGATTATAACTTTAATAATGATGATGCCAATAGCATTGAACTGGAATACAGCATAGTAAGGAGTCTGTATTTGGAGGGTTCCGCCTTGTCACCCCCCGTATGAACTGGAATCAGGATTGACTCCATCCAACTATTAGGTCACCATTTTCCATGATACATTGAAATAACTGGCTTAGTTTCTAGTTGTCCAGAATTCCAAGTTTGCCTTCAAAACCACATTTGCGATGGTATCAAACCTGGAGCCCTGGATGACTTCAGTTTATAAATCTATGCTAGTATGTCATCCGAGACCCAGCTTGGTGTGGACTCCACAAAAAGATCTTTAGATGATAAATCAATTTGTTGTGAAGTATCATCCCAAAAGAGGGAAGATAAATGTTCCAACGATGCCCCTTCAGATGCCACATTTATTTTTGCAGCACTTAAATTAGATAGATGTTGTCTATAATAAGCCCAGAATTTCTTATTATCATTTGTTTTTAGGAGGCCAAACATGAACTTCCATTTGCCATTATGTTTGTTGTGCTTATGCCCTCTAAACCAATTTGTATACTTGGCAGCAAGAGAGACAAGGGATTTAAGCTTCACTCTATCTCTTTCTTAAAGGATTTTAATTTGAGCGACTACCAAGGTAAGTGATGACCGCACCCAGATCCCAATTATTTCCTTTAAACCAAGATTCCGGTGTGTGGAAATCAAGATTAATTAATGCAGCCATTTTTTTTACATTAACATCGGACCATATGATACGGTTCCCTTGTAAAATCACCCTACAATTAGGGTATGCTAATGGAAAGAACTGTGTACTGTTTAGCGTTTGCGTCCAAGAGATGGGAAAATGATGGAAAATGATTACTAAGAGCTACTATTGGTAGGATACAGCTCTTCTAATGTGTGCACTTTCCAAGAGGCCTGGAGTTCCCAAATTTCAGGAAATTAGAAGCTGATTTTAGTGTATTATTTTGCAAATATGGCAGTGAGGCCAGTGCATCTTGGGTATTACTAGGGCCCACTGAAGAAGAAGGGGGCAAGATTATTATTATTATTTGAAATTTCTTAAGCGGAACCGTCACCCAGGGGCATCTTGGCGCTAGAGGAAGACAAGCTGTCCAAGTAGAGGGAAAAGGCCAACGCATGCAGAACTAAAAGAGATGGGTCTTTATTGCTTTTCTAAAAGCTAGGTGGCCAGCTAATTTCTTTATGGAAGGTGGCAGCTCATTCCATGCAATGGCAGCAGACACAGAGAAAGAATGGCCCCCTCTCCTAGCACGGTTACATGATGGCACCACAAGTAGATCAGCCATAGCCGAACAAAGCTGGCAATTGGGGTAATAGCGCACAAACTTGGTAGTCAAAAACTCTGGACCCACATTGAGGATTGCCCGATAGACAATACACAGAGCTTTAAATCAAATACGCTGATATACTGGCAGCCAGTGAAGCGAGCTAAAAACGGGAGAGATGTGCACCCCATAGGGGAAGCCAGTGGCTGCTCTAGCTGCTAGATTTTGTAAGTGCTGTAATCTCTGAATAAGCCCTCTCGGTTGGGCTAAATATAGAGAATTACAATAATCCAGCCGAGATAGAATAAGTGCAGCCACAACCGGGGGACAAAGATGTTCTGGAATAAAGGAGGCACTTCTTTTAGAACTTTGGACATGGCCACCTGGCTCTCCATAGAGAGAGAAGCAGTCAGTATGACACCTAAATTCTTAATCTTCCCAATGGGGGTAGGGAGGTTGCCCAAAGATGTAGGACAAGATGTAGGACAAAAAGAAGACACCCAGAGTGATGGATCGGGGGGGGCACCCCAGCACCAGAACCTCTGTCTTATCACCGTTCTATTTGAGCCAGTTGTGGTTCATCCATTTACCCACGGCCATCTGGCAATCACGCAGGCACAACGCCACCGCAGCCTGGTCTAGATCTAAACAAATCAGAATCTGAGTGTCGTCAGCATAGGAATAGCACCTGACGCCGAAGGACCTGATGAGACCCACTAAAGCCCAAATGTAGATGTTAAAAAGGATCAGGGATAAGGAGGAGCCCGGCGGCACTCCACATCTAAGAGGGCAAGGAATGGATAGAAAGGGTTGCATGGAGAGAGTCTGGGTACGATCCACCAGGAACGAGGTGAACCAGGCCAGTACTTGACCAGATATACCCATCTGGGCAAGACGGGACAACATGATGGGGTGGTCGACTGTGTCGAAGACCGCTGATAGATCAAGTAAAATCAGGGCCCCCAATCCACCGAGTCCACCAGCCTGGCCATGTCATCCTGGACGGAGACCAGAACACTCTCTTTGCCTCTGCCAGGTCTAAAGCCGGCTTGAGCAGGGTCAAGAAGAGAGGAAAATTCGAGATAAGAGGAAAGTGAAGTAGAGACCAAAGATTCCAATAGTTTTGTAAAAAAAGTAAGGAGTGAGATGGGACGGAAATTGGCCAGGACCATAGGGTCCAAAGTGGGCTTCTTTAACAGAGGGATCACTCTAACGGCTTTCAGTTCAAAGGGAATGGTCCCAGACTGGCAGGAGTTGGAATAGCTGCAGTAATATCCCTTAGGAGAGGAGGGGAGATAGTTTTCATGATCGCTACCGGGATAGCGTCAGAAGGGAAGGAGGATTTAATCTTATGGATAGCAGCAAGGACTGCTTCTTCCGAGAATCATGGAAAGACAGACCATGTACGCAGTTCCGATGGAGATGGTTTTAAATTGAATTCAGTGTTACTACTCTCAGCCATAGGGGTAGTCTTTACAATGTTATGGCGAATGTCACTGATTTTAGTCATGTCACAAGATCTCGTCGACATCAATGATGTCCTCTCAAATGTTCCAATGTGATACGTTAGTTGCCATCAGTAGAGCTGGTTGTACCCACTTGTCCGTAGGCCTTTGGAGCAGTGCTTGCCTAATCAAACCATCTGCAGTTGTGCTGCTTGACAATAATACTGGTTCTGTTGTGGGTCACAAAGAAAAAGAACACAAAGAACTTGATAATAGGCATCCCAGGTCCGGCATATCCAAAAGTTGTGTGCCATTCACATTGTTATATTTATGATCAGAGGGTGTTCTTTGCCTAGGCTGGCCTACTGTTTCCTATAATCCCAGACAGAGGTTCAACAAGGAATTATTATTATCGATAGGAGGCGAGCTAAGAATACTCTTGCCGTATTCTCCTCTCTTATCAAGCAGCAGCCCTACAGAAAATTCCAGTTGAATTTCAATGTTGTCTTTGGTGTGGCCAGAGAAACTGCCAACAGAAGTCATTTAAAAAAGTCTCTAATTTGTGTTGTGCTTTCACCCATATCATTGTCCAATGCAGCCTTATTAGTTGCAAGAATAGTTTGTGCAATTTCGGCTGTGTTGCTAGCTAATGCTTGTTTCCTGGGAACCAAATTGTTATTTATTGGCGAAGACAGGATCGCTGAACTATGTAACTGTTTAGTTGCCTTTGCTGTAGAACTATGCAGGCCTAATTTTGACATTTTCCATAATTTCATTGCAGTTGAGATGCACTGATTCAAGAATAAAAAAATATTAGATTTGTTTAAATAAACAGTCACTCTTCCACTCACTTTGCTAACCACTGTTGGTCTTGAGTAGAGAAGAAAGGTCCAAAATCTGAGCCATCCAGGCACAACCAAGCTACCCGGCTGACCCACTGGAACACACAGCGCACACTGCACGCTCCACGATGGTGTGAGGTTTTGAAGGTGGGCGACAGTTACAGCAAGTGGGGAGAGTAAACAGACTGTATCCCAGTGTCAGGATTCCAACAAATCCAAGTAGTTTCCTGCAGCACTGCAATAGCTGGAACACACAGCGCACACTGTGTGTTCCATGCCGGTGTGAGGTTTTGAAGACGGGCTCCAGGTACAGCGAATGGAAAGAGAAAACGGACTGTATCCCTGTCTCAGGATGCCAACAAATCCAATCGAATTTCCTGTAGTACCGCAATCACTGGAATGCACAGCGTACACCACGCGTTCCGCGCTGGTGTGAGGTTTTAAAGGCAAGCTCCAGGCACAATGAGTGGAAGACGAAACAGACTGTAACCTACTTCTCAGGAGGCCACCAGTTCCAATAGAGTTCCCGACAACACTGCAATCGCTGGAACTCACAGCACACACCGGCGGCTCTAATAGAAGTGTGTGTCAGCAAAAGCCATGCTTATATGCTTTGCCTGTTTTAGGTTTGATGGGTTTACAGTACATCTAGAAAGTTTTCAAATGATAAAACACCCCAAATAAATACCAGTCCAACCAAAAAAACATCTAGAATGCACCCCATGATTCTAGAAAATAGGAATGGGTACAAATTTGCTATCATTGCTCTTATACTTTGGGACACTAACCAGTGCATATCAGATAGTAACAAAACCACAGAATGATCATCCTTCTTTACACTGGCCTCTTAGCACGTTCGCACTACAAAATGTTTTTTTATTAATTTGCATGTTTTCCAAGTTAACGTGGAATGCCACGTGTGTGTGAGTCATGATCAGTTTGAATTTACTTTGAAGTGCCTCTTTCTTCACCCCAGTGCAAGTGGTTTACCCATAATGCAGTGCGTTGTATAACCTAAACAAAAAAGAGCAGGAACTAGTAAACTTAAGTCATATAGGAGAGATGGGATTGGGTCGGGGGGAGGGGTTAAACTAAATGTGTTGTCCTCCAGAACATGATCACATTAAGGACAGGAATGTATGAAATCAAAATGATACCTTACTACACAATCATTATCAGTAAAGCACACATCATGAGTGTGACACATGCTGGGCAATCCATGACCCTCATTTCATTGTTGTTATGTTATTATGCTCTGAGTTCGGCTCATCATATAACTCAAAATGTTATTGTGGTTCAAAACAGGGACTTTCCAAAGAAAGGTCACAATACATGTTAATTGCGATAAACAACACTTCAATCAGTAACGTTTGCCGCTGCAGGTGTGGAATTAGGATGTGAGACACTTCCAGCTCCAGGGACCATGTCTCTGAAGAGCCAGGACAGATCAACTAGTCTATGTGCTGTCTATATATAAACAGGTCTTGAATGAAGAGAGAGAGCGCTTAGAGCCCGCTCGGTGAAGACGCAGGTTCCATGCTGCCTTTCTGCTCCACAAATTTACTACATGCCATCATTTCCCCTGCATGTGAGACTTAATCCATTTCCTACTTTCAGAGGCAGAATGCACTCTTTAGTGAAGTGAAGCAGCCAACCTGACCCTGGATGGGACTGTCCAGGAATGAAGTATGTGTAATACTTTCTAGACTGAAAACACAAATCTGGTTTGTCTTTTTTCAGTTCCCTGTTAAAATGATGATGCACAAAACATCCACATCACATTACGTTGTTGTTTGAAAATAAGCATGATTTCTTTTTATTTAATATGGTGTGTGTTTTGTTGTTTTTCCCTTCAGGCTTTCTTATGCACCCCTGTCCATCCCCAACCACCCAATCCATTGTATTTCAATTAATTTCTGTGATTCCATTGGCCGCTCCTCCTTTGTCTCCCACGAACGTTCAAAGGACAAACAATATGTTGTACTTTTTCTTTGCACAAATGCTACTATGTTACCTATACTCTAAAAACACATTAACAATTAGTGTTTTATGGATGGAGCAGTGACATTTCTGAATGCTTTACACTGCTGTAGTATAGTGCATGATAGCCTAGTCCCACAATCCATGTTTAAAGGTGTTATGTGTTTAATGGAGGCAAGTCTGAAACTATAAATAGCAATGCCTGCGAGATCCAGGATGTATTGCGAGCCAGATTGGAGGATGGACTCCACTTTTTGGTTTAGCTGTATTTGGTGGCACTAACACCAACTATGCGCTGAAACAATTTTTACTAAAAAAATAAAGAATAGAAGAAACTTGGTTGGTTTGTTAACTGGGCACGCTAGGGGTGAAATAGGAAAATTACTATTTGTTAATGTTGGTGCCCCTCTGCCATTTAAGCAAATGACCATGGATTTAAGAATCGTTCTGCCAAGCAAAAGTTCCATTTGAAAGCATGCATGCTTTCATGTTTTCGTGTGCCGAGCAGTGATCCTTCCTTTTTGCAGTTGTTCAGCCCATCCATTTGCTGAGGTGCTTTACTTTCCAGACCTCGTCTCCATATCCCCATTTCCACTTCAAGAGTGTTCATTGAAATATCTTCTCCATGCTCCCTTCCCCACCCTCATATGCAGAGAAAATCCCATGAAAATGATCAGCTTCCTGAAGACGACAAGCAGTCATTCAAGTGGCATGCATGCACAGGTTTGTGTCCATGTGAATGTTTACAAATAGATTATTGTGTGTGAACGTTTTTGCATAGTTTTCAAAATTACATGAGGTCCATGGTGGGTCCATGTACTGCCTTCCTTCCCTCCCTCCCTCCCCCTTCATGACCCTGGCTGTCTGTTAAAGTGGCCATGGGAGAACTCTTGGGTTGATTGTGAAGGACACTCGCACCATCGCAGTGCAGAGATAACTTTGCCCCGAATTGCTGGTTATTATTGAAATGTAGCATTATCCCCTCATCACTGTTTTACTTTGGATTGGTCTATATTAGCCATCTCATATGCAAGACATGTTAATAGGTTTTCAGTGGAAGGTTAGTACAGCGTGATTCAGTGGTGAATCTATAGTAGGACCGAGGGGGCGGCCTCCCTCTGGGAACACACTACATGTCCTGATGCACTGCCCTACTGGCTTAGTTCAGCTAATGATAATCTTAAACTGCAAGCAAGCACTGCAAATGTGTCACTTGAATTGCATTTTACAAATATGCACAGTAGATGGACCTATTAAAAGAGGTTCTGCGCCAATTGCAATTTTTGGAAATTGAAATGCAAGCACTGAGCGTCTATGTGCTTTCCAAGCCCTAACTCTGCATGCCGCGCCCAGCTTTCTGGAGGGTTGCAGGTTGCTGGAGGGTTGCAGGTTGCTGGAGGGTTATAGGTTGCTGGAGGGTTGCAGGTTTCTGGAGGGTTGCTTGAGGGTTGCAGGTTGCTAGAGGGTTGAGTTGCTGGAGGGTTGCAGGTTGCTGGAGGGTTGCATGTTGATGGAGGGTTACAGGTTGCTGGAGGGTTGCAGGTTGCTGGAGGGTTGCAGGTTGCTGGAGGGTTGCAGGTTGCTGGAGGGTTGAGGTTGCTGGAGGGTTGCAGGTTGCTGGAGGGCTGCAGGTTGCTGGAGGGTTATAGGTTGCTGGAGGGTTATAGGTTGCTTGAGGGTTGCAGGTTGCTAGAGGGTTGAGTTGCTGAAGGGTTGCATGTTGATGGAGGGTTGCAGGTTGCTGGAGGGTTGCAGGTTGCTGGAGGGTTGCAGGTTGCTGGAGGGTTGAGGTTGCTGGAGGGTTGAGGTTGCTGGAGGGTTGCAGGTTGCTGGAGGGCTGCAGGTTGTTGAAGGGTTGCAGGCTGCTGGAGGGAATACCCAGGTTTTGAGGGCATTGTTCATTTTCTTTTCAGAGGTTCTGGAACGCCACCGTGCTACTCTAATCTGGGAGATGCTAGGCATGGTGGAAAGATGCTACCTGGGGACTTGAAATGGTTGAGGAGGGACCTAGTTGTTTGAGTTCCGTATGTGTACTTAAGCCTGGAGAGGGGGCATAGAGAAGCGTAAAATATAACAATTCATTTTCATTTATCGACCGTACGACCGACTGCAAATCAGGCTCAGAGTGAGATGAACTCTGCAGTGTCACACACACTTTACTCGTGGCTATTCGGCTATTATGAGACGCAACTTCTTATAAAAAAAGCAATCTAGCGCTTTTGAGAGTGCAGTTGGTCTTAAGCTTAAGTTTAGTTGTCTCCACACTGCAAGCAGATCTCTCATTTGATTGTCTATACTACTAGACGTTAGACTTCACTTTATGGGAGTGATTTTTGCTGAGGTTGCCGTTGGGTTTTCTCAATAGAAAAAAAGTCAGCCTTTTCCTTCATCTTTTATCCCTGACGTTGGACATAGTCTAAGGAAAGATCACCTCTCTTGCATGGGCAGGAATGCAGCTACAAAGGAGACGTGCAGACTTAAACGGCCAATTATATCTTTCTTGTTGAAGTTCCAAAGCAGGTACTGTTTCTCATGCAGCTGTAGAGATCAGTTGTGAATAAGAGCAGTGTGCAAAAACTCCATGAGGGCAGCTGTTTAAAGTCCTCTTGCATAAATACAGCAGAAAGTGAATGGGCCTCATTCTGAGATTGGAGGTAGACATGGCGCTAAGGGGGAAGGCACTAATAACGGTACCGCAAATTGCGGTACCGTTATTAGCTCTGAAGTCCCTTAACGGGTCCCGTCCATAACGCCTGGTAAAACCAGGTGTTAAGGAAGGGACCCACTAAGGGTACTCTGAATAAGGCACAAAGGGATTACCGGCACCGGTGTCCTTACCGGTGCCCGGTATCCCTTTGCGCCCAACTCGTAATGATGCCCAATGCCTTTGTGTTTGGCAGTCAGGAGTGGGAATGTTATGTTTGCAAGTTAATGTCCCCAGTTGCAATACTTTGTGTAAATGGTGCTGTATGACGCAACTTCTACCCTCTTGGTGGCTACTAAAGGCCTCATTACGAGTATGTTGGCGTGGGTTAATAAGGTGGTGAATCCATTACCGCTTCATTACCGCTCAACTAAACTACAGGTTTCTGTCAAAACCATCAGAATTACCAGCTGTGAAATTACTGCTGCTGGTAATTCCACCAAACTCACCATGGAGTCCTGTGGACTCCAGAAATGGAGATTAACTATGCCCCCTAACACTACATTCAATCCTGCAGTGAATCTGTGGCACCGAGTGCCTAGAAACACTTGCGCACAAACACGTTATAAATGCCATATCATATCAAGGGGTGGTAACAGTAAGCGAGTATGGCAGTAATTCAGCAGTATTTCTGCTGGATCACCACCTGACTCAAAATGAGGCCCTTTGTCTATTTCACTGGGGCAGATTAAACCTTTCACTAGCCACTTCATCCATAATAAATGAGTGAGTTGCAGCAAACATTAAATAGCTCATTGGGAGCACACACTCATAACCTTTCCCAGCGAGAGCTAATGAATTTGGAAGCATGCAATAAATGTGCTTTTTGAACACTGCATTTATAGAACATTATGTGCCCATTTCAGATGAAATGGTAGAAAGGCCCCAACACTTGCCTCTCGTATGTCACAGTGCTTTTGTTGGGGAACAGCTCCCAACATTTTTTGGGAACAGCTGCAGGTGTCTTTGCTATGCCATTTGTTTTTAAACAAGACGTACTCAGAAATTCTGGCGCTCCTGCTTTGAAAAAATAACATATTTCTTCTGCACCTAAGAACTTATATGGGTGATTATGCTCAGGCCTATAAATATATTAGTTAAAGCTTCCTTTGTACATCAACAATATGGCAAACTAACTGCAATTGCCAGTAATTGAAATATAATGTGTACCTCTTTAATGCACTCCTCTGCATATCACATGTCAATCAATATTCAAGAAAGATTTGTTCTGTTTGATGAATTATTTAACCTAATCACAATACTGCTTGCAGAATGGTATGTCTACATCTTTTTTTTTTTTTACTTTCAACTAGCACATTTCATATAGTCCTTGATGGCCCTGTATTATTGCAACAACAAAATCCGTTCTTATAAAGTTGTCAACATGTGTTTCGAACATGGAGGTCTTTTTCAAGACAGATAGTAGTGTATGGTCCCACAGGAGACACCTAACGCTCTTGAAAACCAATGAGATTATGCACACTTCCATCATACAAGCGTAAACCATTCAATGTAACACACATCAATAATGAACCAAAAATTATCAAATCCCCAATAATGAGAGAGGGAAAGAGAGAAGAATTGTGAAAGCAATGCCAGTATCACTGCGTAGCCTACTTTAAAAACGTGTAATCTATTCCTTCAAACTTCATTTTATTCTGTATTAAGACCAACTGAATTTCAAGGTTTGCCCTTAGTCCTGTAATGTGTACTTTTAAACCTACTAAAGCACACTTCAGTCTGTCACACCTGTGCCTGTGTGTGGGCACAATAAATAACACTTATTTCCCCCGTATGGCAATGTACAGAATGAAAGTGCTCATTACCAGTTTCTAGTTGTTTGGGTAAATGACTATGTAAATAAATGTTTAAGTATTTTTTATCAAGAAACCTTTAGTGTAAGTGTATACTTGAACCACTGAGATTGTGATACGTCTGTGTAACTTCTTCTGCTGCTCACATTCCCTCTTGAGATAAGCCTGGCTGCTCAGCTCACTACCAAGAGTGTGTGGTAGAGACTTATACCAAAGATTGGTTTTTGCTTACACCTTTAGTCCTAATTGTGTGTGATGTTCCCAGAGGGTACTGTCTGCAAGTTTGCCTAACACTGGTGGCAGGGATGGGATGAAGTATACTTGTTACATTTAGAGTGCTACTCTTACCTTTGTTCAAAATAACCTCCAGAAGGATAAGCTACACTAGAGAATCAATGGTTTTATAATGCCTAATATGGATAACTACAAACAGTCATTCCTACAGTAGATCAACTGAAAGAAATGTGTAAAGATAGGAACCTGGCTGTTGAAGGAAAGAAAAATGAATTGATTGAAAGATTGTTGGAACACCAAAGATTGAGAAATTGGGCTGTAACCCCCAATGTCTCACCACATGTAGATAATGTTGATGAGGAAAATGATGACGTAGAGACTATCTCTAATATTGTTGAAGAAGCAGATGAGTCAGAGGAGTCTCAAGATGTGAGACCCACTGCCCCTCTACTCGCTCTTGGGTCTCAATCTTTAGCCACAGGGACCCTACCAGGTCCAGCACTGAGTCCAGAATGTGTCTCTCTTAAGAAGATGAGGTAGAGTTAGAATTCAAAAAGCTCCAAACTCAAACTGAAAACAAACATCAAGAGCTCAGGCTCAGAGAAATGGAATTGAATCATGCACTTGAAATGAAGAAATTGTCTCCTGAAAATGGTTCTCTCCCAGAGTGTGCTAGATCTTCCAGTCCTAAGAGGCCTCGAGGAAGGTCAGCAGAAAATGTGGAAAATGTTATGCGTGTGGGTCTACCGACCATGTGAAAGGGGATCCCAGATGCAAGGGTAAACCTTCAGGGATCCACACTGTCTCCTTATCTTTCTCCCCAGAGGAAGAAGTACAAATGGCAAGTGGAAACGTTATCCTACTGGCTGAGGAACCCATGAAAGTCTCAGCCAGTGTTTCTTTAGTGTCCTTGGGTCTGTGGGAACAACAGAATTTAGATGTCTATAATTCCATCCCATACAATACTAACGAGTATTATAAAGAACGTTTTCTTGTCAATGGTCAGGATACCCCTGCCATTAAAGACACTGCGGCCAGCATTACTGTAGTGGATTAATCTTTTCTCAAGGTAGAGGATGTTGCTAAGCCACCCAAATACCTCACTAAGCTTGCTGGAGGCCCTTTTCAAATGCTTCCACAATTACCAGCTCTCATCCAGTGCAATGACATGACTGTAAAGATACCTGTTAGTGTGCAGAATGAGGTGCCTGTGAGAGTCCTGTTGGGGAATGACTTAAAAACTCTAGGAGTTGTATCAAGCACCCCTAGGCCTCCCAGCAAAAGGAAACAGGAGCAGACAAGGAGGGGCAGGGAGAGTACATTAGATGTCTCTCCAGAGGTTGTTGTAGAAGAAGCTATAACACCCATCCCACAGGAGTTATTGACTGCAATTTCAAAAAAGAAAGAGCTAAAGGGGAAACCCAAGGTCTCCAAGAAGAAACCAGAAAGCACTCCTGTGCTACCAACAAGGACATCCCCAAGACTGTCCAAAGTCACACCTGTGACTACTCCACCAGCTGAGGATGAGTGGGAGAACCAACCAGTAAAGGTTGAATCAGCTGCTGAGGAATCAGAGCTGGAAGAAGACCATGGCCCTGTTGGGGATCTGGATCCTAAAGACCATCCTGAACTGCAGTCTTTACTGGCGGAAGGTAGCCCCTGTAGGGCAGACTTCAGTAGAGGTCAAAGAGAGTGTCCTACTATTGAAGGTCTTCGCCAACAGGCAGCTTCTCAGCTGGACGGGCAAGAGCCAGGGAAGCATAGGTTATACTGGTAGGATGGCCTCTTCTACAGTGAACCTACTGAGTCTATTCCAGGGGACTACAGAAGGTTTGTAGTGCCTCTGGAAAGCAGACAACAGTTAGCCCATGAGATTCTTTTGGCTGGTCACTTGAGTTTCAAGAAGACTAAGGACAGGCTTTCTCTTTATTTCTACTGGCCTAAGTTGGGGTCTGATGTAGATAAATTATGTAGTAGCTGTCACACTTGTCAGACATCTGGCAAGAGTGGAGCCAAGAATAGGATACCCTTGGTGCCTCTCCCAGTGGTGGGAGTTCCTTTTGAGAGGGTAGGAATTGGCAACCAATGTATCTTGGTTGTAGTAGACCATGCTACTAGGTATCCTGAAGCCATATCTATGAGGACTGTTACAGTTCAGGCTGTTGCTAAGGCCCTACGTGGTATTTTTACCAGGGAAGGTTTTCCTAAGGAAGTCATCTCTGGCAGGGGATCTAATTGTATGTCCAACGACATGCAGGCCATGTTGAAGAACTGTGAAGTGACTTACAAGTTCTCAACTGCCTACTATCCTCAGCCAAAAATGGATTGGTAGAGAGGTTTGACCGTACTATGAAGAGCATGATAGGTGCTTTAGAGGAACCCCTTAGAAGACAAACTATCTTCCATAGAGTACTGGAAAGGGTTAATAGTTATCCCTTCTTGTCTGTTTCTCATGGAACATTATTTTGTTCCCCTTTCGTTAAGATTTGGCTGGTGGCAGTGGTATCTATAAATGTTTCCGTACTACGGTCTATGAAAATAGACTTGGTATTGTTTTAGGCTAAGTTAGTAGCCTCGAACTTAAACCCGCTGGATCCCTTTAATTTTATTTTGGTTGCGGCTGGGTTTATTCACCATTTCTTTTTGTGAAGGTCTTTCTTGTGTTTTACTCTGCGCGCCAAACCAGGTTTGGTTCCTTTGTTCAACGCTCTTTGGCAGGCTTCTGCCCAGAAGCCCTGCTTAGGCGCCTGAATGTCTGAGGGGGACAGGAAGTGAGGGAGGGCGTTTGAGACTCCCTGCAGAGGGTCTCATTGGTGTATGATTAGCTGAGGTGACTGTCCCCGCCAGGACAGCCACCCTAATTGACAGCCAGGCTGTGTGAATGGGGGCAACCACATAAAAATCAGGTCTCTGGGGCTTGGAAGGCAGAGTCGCCACTGGATTGAGAGAACCGAAGAGAAGCTGAAAGAAGAGGACCACTACTACGACTGAACGTCCCGGTGAAGCCCTGCTGCAGGTCTGAATCTCTAAACTTCGACGACAGGGAAGATCTGCAAGGAATCTTCTCCCCTTGAGCTAGTGGGACCAACCAGTTCACCAAACTCCAAGCCAGGCCTCCTACCTCTGGTTGAATTTGCTCTTCACAGCAATAGTGAACCAGATAGCCAGGAGGACCGGACCCTGCATGGGTTTTAAGGAACGCAACTTTTATTTGTCGCTTTGCTCTGCTGCTGGTTTCTTCCCTGGGCAGTGCAGGACCCTCCAGTCTTCCTCCGTCGTGTCAATCCGACAGTCGCATCAGGAACCATGTGCCTGCAGGACCTGCCAGGAACGTCTGCCTCAGCTACAGCATTCTTCTGCTCTAAAGGTACTGGGCTAACCCGGTTGTTTGTTCCGTCCGACCGTGGTGAAAGTGTTTGAAATCTTTTCACCAATCTGAGGGCTTGTCATTCTCTACTTTTTAAAGTAACTTTTCTTCCGACCAACTTCGTTTTGAACTCTTGGCAAATACTTAACCGCAAACTACTCTGAACTGTGTGATCCTCTGCAAAGACTCTGGTCCATTGACTTTGGCTCAGGCCTCTTGATTTGATTTCCTCACCGTAGTAGGATTTTCCAGATTGCCCTGCTTACTTACTTGTTGGTACTGCTTAATTTTTGCCTAACCTTGTCTTTCCCTCCCTTTTAAATTGCTGGAATGCCATTTTGCTCTCATTTCATTTTGAGCTTAACTTGTCCAGACTATATTGAGTGGTGTGTGGTATATTAAGAGTATGATTTTCCTACTGCTTTGTTGTGATTTTTTTGCAAATGATGTGTAAATAAATGTATATTCTTTTACTCAGAAACCTTGAGTCAGTGTTTGTTTGAACCATAGTAATTGCTGTCCTTTGTGTAACTTCTGGTACTGCTCACTTTACTCTTGAGATAAGTCTGGCTGCTCAGCCATCGCTACCACTTTACTGTGTAGTACAGGCTTGTACCAAAGTTGAATTTGTACTGTCACTTGTAGTCTTAATTGTGTGTGGTGTTCCCAAAGGGTACTGCATATGATTCTGCCTAAAACTGGTGTACAACGGTGAGGATCAAGTATAGTGATTATACTTAAAGTGCTGCTATTTCCTTGGATCAACAAACCACAAGGCTAAACATCACTAAAAAGCAATTTTAATCATGTCTGATATGGAAAGCTACAGTCAGGAGACCGTCCTTAGTTACACTGGGGATTATCTGAGAAATCTGTGTAGAGATAGGAATCTCTCTGTTAAAGGCAAAAAGTCAGAATTCATTGAAAGGTTGTTAGAGAAACAAAGTCTGGAGAGTCGGTCTGAAATACCTAACCCTCCAGCAAATGCAGAAAATGATGAGGATGATAATGTGTCTGTTATTGATGAGTTAGATGAGGCAGATGTGTCTCACAAAGTAGGCCTCACTGCTCCTCTGCCTGCTCATCAACGTCATCCTTTATGCACTGGGACCGCATCAGGTCCTACACTCAGTCCTGAATTCATTGCTCTAGAAAAGATGAGGCTTGAATTGGAATTTAAACGTATACATTTTCAAACTGAACAAAAGCATCAAGAACTTAAGCTCAGAGAAATGGAGTTGAATCATGCCTTAGAAATGAAAAGTTGTCTTTGGAAAATCCTTACCTCCCAGAGTCTTCTAGGTCTTCCAGTCCTAAGAGACCCCGTATGCCTAAAGAATCTGTTGGTATGTATGAGGCTAAGCTTGATATTTTGGATTGGTTGGCAATGTTTGAATATAACCATGGAATTCAAAACATTGCAGGGAATCAGTTGCTTCCATGGCTCTTCTCTAGGCTACCGACTGTTGCATCTGATGTTGGGATGGAGCTGGGGGAGGTAGATAGGATGGATTATGAGTGTGTGAAGCTAGCTTTAATTGCTAGATTTGGGAAGATGCCTTCCCAGTACCTTAAGAGGTTTAGGACCCTCAAAAAGCATGATGGTACCCCTTGGGCTACCTGGGTATGTGAATGTTTGAAGAAAGTAAACACTTATGAAGATATGAGAAATCTTGCTATATTGGAGTCTATTTATCATGCCTGCTCTCCTGAGCTCAGAAAGCACTTGGCTGATTCTAAGGAGATGGATCCAAATATTTTAGTAAAGGCTGCTGACTTATGGATTGCCAACAGGGCTACTCACAAGGATTCTGGGGCAACTCAGAAGAAGGATGAGGGAAATCTGCCAAAGAAAGATAACAAGGAGAATTCTAATACCTCCAATCCAAAAGAGGGCCCCAA
The DNA here is from genome assembly GCF_040938575.1 of Ambystoma mexicanum. Classification (NCBI taxonomy): domain Eukaryota; kingdom Metazoa; phylum Chordata; class Amphibia; order Caudata; family Ambystomatidae; genus Ambystoma; species Ambystoma mexicanum. The sequence continues at coordinate 68,030,765 of NC_090925.1, read as the reverse complement.
ACAGCAACATAAGGGTAAACCACAAGGACAACCGAATCAGGCTACTGTACCATCTGGACCCAAACCAGATGGAGGTCAGAACAAACCCCCATTCATCAAACATTTGGGAAATGTTATGTTTGTGGGTCAACTGTCCATGTGAAAAGGGGTCCCAGATGTAAGGGTAAACCTTCAGGGATCCACACTGTCTCCTTAGCCTTCTCCCCAGAGGAAGAAGTACCTATGGCAAGTGGAAACTTTCATCTACTGGCTGATGAACCCATGAGAGTCTCAGCTAGTGTTTCTTTAGTGTCCCTGGGTTTGTGGGAACAACAGAATTTAGATGTCTATAATTCCATCACAGATAATACTAAAGAGTATTATAAAGATAGTGTTCTTGTGAATGGTCAGGAGACCCCTGCAATCAGAGACACTGGAGCCAGCATAACTGTGGTTGATGAATCATTTTTCAAGGTAGAGGATGTTGATAAGGCACCCAAACACCTAGCCAAGTTAGCTGTATGCCCTGTGCAAATGCTTCCCCAGTGAAGTGCCTGGGAGAGTCCTGTTAGGTAATGACCTGAAAACTTTGGAGTTGTGTCCAGTAGCCCTAGGCCTCCCAGTAAAAGGAAACAGGAGCTCACTAGGCCTGCAAGGGAGAGGACCTTGATAGGCTCTCCAGAGGAAGAGATAGAGGAAGCTATCAGCCCCAGTCCACAGGTGTTGCTCACTGCTATTTCTGGAAAGAAGGAGGCAAAGGGGAAACCCAAGACCTCCAAGAAAAAGACAGATAGCACCCCTGTGCTACCAACAAGGACATCCCCAAGGTTGTCCAAAGTCAGACTTGTGACTCCTTGACCTGCTGAGGCTGAGTGTGAGGTCCAACCCTGTCTGGTTGATCCAGTTTCTGAAGAGTCAGATCTGGAGGAAGACATTGTTTTAGTTGGAGATCTGGAACCTGTTGACCATCCTGAGCTGCAGTCTTTACTGGCAGAAGGTGGACCCAACAGGGCAGACTTCAGCAGAGGACAAAGAGAGTGTCCTACTCTCGAAGGTCTTCGACAACAGGTAGCTTCTCAGCTTGATGGGCAAGAAGCAGGGAAGCATAGGTTGCCCTGGGAAGATGGCCTCTTCTACAGTGAACCGACTGTGTCTATCCCTGGGGACTGCAAACGACTTGTAGTGCCCCTATAAAACAGACTCCAGTTCCTGATGTTGGCCCATGAGATACCTTTGGCTTGTCATTTGAGTTTTAAAAAGACCAAGGAAAGGCACTCTTTATACTTCTACTGGCCCAAGATGGGTTCAGAAGTTGACAAATTCTGTAGATTTTGTCACACTTGCCAAACCTCTGGCAAGAGTGGAGCCAAGAATGTGGCACCCCTGGTGCCTCTACCAGTGGTGGGAGTTCCTTTTGAGTGGGTGGGCATCAACATTGTTGGTTCCCTTGACCCTCCCACATCTTCAGCAAACAGGTTAATCCTGGTTTTAGTAGACCATGCTACTAGGTATCCTGAAGCAATATCTATGAGGACTGTTATGGCCCAGGCTGTGGCTAAGGCTCTGCTTGATATTTTTACCAGTGTAGGATTTCCTAAGGAAGTGATATCCGACAGGGGATCAGATTTTATGGCCCACTACATGCAAGCCATGTGGAAAAACATTGGTGTCACTTACAAGTTCTCTACAGCCTACCATCCACAGACAAATGGACTGGTAGAGAGGTTTAATCGTACTATGAAGAGCATGATAGGTGCTTTAGAGGAACCCCTTAAAAGAAAGTGGGACCTTATACTGCCATGCCTTCTCTTTGCTTATAGAGAAGTCCCTCAGATGGGAGTGGGATACAGTCCCTTTGAACTTCTCTATGGCCATCTAGTCAGAGGTCCGTTGGCCCTGATTAAGGAGAAGTTGGAGAGTGCTCCTTCCCCCAAGGCAGTCAGAGTGACTGACTATGTGATAGGTCTCCGGAGGAGAATGTCACACATGATGGCAGAATCAAGTGATAACTTAAAAGCAGGTCAGGCTCTGGTCAAACATTGGCATGACCAGAAGGCCAGCATGGTTGAGTTTGCTCAAAACCAGCTTGTACTAGTTATGGTGCCAACAAGGCAGAGGCCTTGCAAGACAATTGGATAGGACCCTTCAAGGTTGTGGGCACACTTGGAGAGGTGAACTATCTGGTGGACTTAGGCAGACCTAAGGAGACTCCCATAGTCTTTCACACCAACAGTTTAAAGGCATATGTCTCGAGACCAGAAGTGGGAGCTTTGCTTCTAGCTCCAGCTCAAGAGATGTAGTTAATATCTCTTCTAACTTGACATCTGAACAACAGGAGGAGTGCACATTTCTGTTAAATCAGTTTGCCTTCCTGTTTTCACTTTCACCAGGCTTGACCCCTTGGGGCCAGCATGATATTCTCACTGGTGACTGTTTGCCTGTGAAAAGCAGAGGTTACAGAATGTCAGAACATGTAAGATCCCACATAAAGGAAGAGGTCAACAAGATGCTTGATCTCGGGGTTATAGAGCCATCTACAAGTCCATGGTCTAGTCCAGTTGTTCTAGTTCCAAAGGCAGGATCTAAGGAGTTGAGATTCTGTGTGGACTATAGAGCTCTAGATGCAGTCACTACGACTGATGTCCATCCTTTACCAAGGACAGATGAGCTGGTGGATAAACTTGGTGCAGCCAAGTACCTCAGTACATTTGATCTGACGTCAGGCTATTGGCAAATAGCCCTGACAGACCATGCCAAGGAGAAAACAGCATTTTCCACCCCAGCAGGAATCTACCAGTTTAAGGTTATGCATTTTGGATTAAAGAATGCACCTGCTACATTCCAAAGGATGGTCAATCAAGTTCTTAATGGGATGGAGGACTTCTGCATGACATACTTGGATGACATTGCAGTGTTCTGCCCTACTTGGAAAGAACATGTTGACCACTTAGGATATGTTTTGCAGGCTCTTGAGCAGGCCCATCTGACCATAAAGGCAAGCAAATGTCAAATTGGTCAGAGCAATGTGGTCCACCTTGGTCATGCGGTAGGAGGAGGTGAGATAAGGCCACTGCCTAGTAAAGTACAAGCTGTACAAAACTGGGCCACCCCTACTACTCAAACCCAAGTGAGACCTTTCATAGGTCTCACTGGGTATTATAGGAACTTCATTGAGAACTATGGGACCATAGCTTCACCCTTAAATGTAGTCTCCTCACCCAAATTTCCAAAAAAGGTCAGATGGAATGTGGAGTGCAGTAAGGCATTTGAAGGACTTAAGAAAGTCCTTTGTCAAGCTCCAGTCCTAAAAGCTCCTGACTACAGCCAAACCTTCATTGTGTAGACAGATGCCTCCAATACAGGTATAGGTGCAGTTTTGAGTCAGCTGGATGACAAAGGTAGGGAGCACCCCATTTGCTTCATTAGCAGGAAGCTGAATGAACCAGAAACAAGGTGGGCAACCATTGAAAGAGAATGCTTTGCTATTGTGTCATCACTGAAGAAGTTTAGACCATACTTGTATGGATCTTCTTTTGTGATTCATACTGAAACCAACCCTGAGATAGTTGATGCAAATGAAAGGGGAAAACCCAAAACTATCGAGATGGTCAATCAGGCTCCAAGGGTTTGATTTTACCATTGAACACAGGTCAGGGTGAAATCACCAACATGCTGATGGTCTCTCCAGGATGTTTGACTGATTGGAGTAAGGAGATTCATCCAGGGGTGGATTAAATCCTCTTGCCCTTAGTCTGGGGGGGACGAGTGTTAGGGAGAATTATCAGAAATGTGCTTATTTCCCTTGACCTTAGAGACCCCCAGCAACTTTGCTGGATTTTGTGGACTTGTTTTTTTTTCCCTTGGAGTGAGTGTGAGCCTTTATCCCACTCCCTCATGTATTTTGATGTGTATTTTACTCTTGTGTTCTTTGATTATGGAGTTTTAGATAACCCCACAGGTATCATCTTTTTATTGTTGTGCACACAGCACCTTTTTAGTGCACTGGCACAGGGGTGACCTTTGGACTCCCCAAGGTTTAAATACCTTCTTTTGGATGAACTACTGTTCCCCAGAGAATGTAAAGTTAAATTGACTTTACTAGTCTTTTTAAGTTTCATAGACCCACCACACACCATCTTACAATGGAGTGCTGGAGGGGTTACCTAGTAACCCCTTTGTCTAAACACTCTTGTAGCAGTCAAATGCTACCCTTTCCTATTGAAATGGCTGGTGGCAGTGGTTTCATAATAAACTACCATGATTTTTCCAGATCGCGAACACAGGTAGCTAAAAATCGGGCTAGCCATGTTGTTCAATATGGCACCCACGAACCCTCTGTAAAAACAGACTCTGGTCATCTTTTTTCGCTGTTTCTTTGTGGAAAGGTCCTTCTTGTGTTTAACTCTGGCATGATTGGCTGGCTGACTGTCCGGCAAGGACAGCCACCGTGCTAGGGCAGTGGCAGCTAAGCTGGAATGAATGGGAGAAAACTGTTTAAAAGGTGAGTCTCCAGGACTGGAAGGCAGAGTCGACCACTGGAACGAAAGAAACGAAGACGAGCTGGAAGAGGATGGCTGCTGCAACCACTGGACCGTTGGTTGGCCCGGAGAAGCCCTGCTGCAACCCCGAATTCCCAGATCTCCAATTGACAGATAAGCTCCTTCAAGGACGGTTTCTCCCTTTGAGTTGGTGGGACCAATCAACTCAGCAGACACCTGAATACCATTCTCAGAGCTGGTTAAAGTTAACCAGGGGGAAGGACACCAGTTTGTGTTTGGAAGCCACAGCTACTTGAGCTGAAGTGACACATTTTGTTTGCTCCGAAGACGATCCCGTGCAGTGCAGGAGTCCCGCGACGTCCTCACTCTTGTCCCAACGAGTGAGGCTCAGGAACAGCGAGACCTGCTGGACATCTTCAGCTGCATTTTTTTGTTCCACTTTAAGGTACTGTGTCATATGGTTGAGAGATCCCAATTCTCGCGGTGGAAGTTTGTGGTGGAAGTTCGTGAAACTTTCCCATCTCGCAAGCCTAATCAGCTTGTGACCCGACATATCTTGAACACTAGACTATTGACTTTGGTCTTGCCTATTGAATTGAATTGACCCTCCTGGGATAAGCCTGGCTGCTCAGCTCACTACCAAAAGTGTGTGGTACAGACTTATTCCAAAGGTTGGTTTTTGCTTACACCTGTAGTCCTTATTGTGTGTGGTGTTCCCAGAGGGTACTGACTGCTATTCTGCCTAACAAATAGTCACCCCCACCACCTGGTCAGACCATTCTCTCCTCTCACCTGGGTCATTTTGGCCCTTGGACCGCCCCTCAAAAAGCCCTGCCAACCTCGCTTGCCAACATCCGTCCAATGAAGCGACTGTCTGCGTCTGCCTGCGTCTGCCTTCGCCTCCACCTTCATCCCTCTCTTCCCCCACCTCTGACTCCACCTGTGACTCTGACCACAGCAACCTCCACCTCTCCATCACCAACACTCTTGACATTCCCAGTCATGAGTATTCACCTGAAACCTGTCTCTAAGCGTAACACCTGGTACGACACCGAACTGGAGGTCCTGAAACGTAAGCGCAGGGTAGCAGAATGGAAGTGGCAAACCTCAGGCTCATCCTCTGAAAAACTGACCTGCTGCCTGATTCAAAGGCACTACAGACACTCCATCTGCGAAAAAAAAAAAGAGTCCACATTCAGGCACGGGCTTCCGGTGCATCTAATAACACAGCTGCACTTTTCAAGATCTGCAGGGAACTAGCCAACTCCTCCTAAGTCTCCTCCTCAACTTCGCCCTCTCAGACCCTCTGCAATGCACTGGCCTCACACTTTGCCTACGAAATCCAGGACATCCTTACCACTCTTGCTACACTCCCAAACAACCCGGCTCTCAGTACCTCACCTTCATCCCTCCTCCCTCCTACGCCCTCCTTCTCCTCCTTCACCCCTGTCACACCCAAAGAAGTTACCAGAGTTGTCTGCTCCATAAACACCTCCTCTAAGCAGGTTTCCCCCTGCTCATCCAGGACCATCAAGGATAACATTGGCTCTCTTGCCCCTGCTCTCACTGATTTCTGCAATCATTCATTCCTCACAGTATATTTCCCCTCCTCCCTTAAGCATTCATTAGATCCTACTTGCCCTGCCAACTACTGCCCTATTTCCATTACCCCTTTCCTGGGAAACTGCTGGAGAAGTTGGTTTTGTCCCAATTCAACTCACACACTGAACTGCGACCATCAATCTGGATTCTGAGCATCCAGAGGCATGGAAACTGCTCTTCTGAACACCTGTGAAGAACTGCTTGCATATCTGGACTCCAACTCCCCTGCTGTCCTTATCCTTCTCGATCTCTCCTCTGTCTTTGACACAGTCAACCATTGCATCCTCATACAAAGTCTCCGGGATACCCTTGGTATCTTGGAACGGGCACTGGACTGGCTGACATCCTTCCTTACTGACCGCTCTTCCCAAGTCATCCTGGGTGCCTTGTCCTCTCCTATTTCCCTATCCACCTGTGGAGTCCCCGAGGGCTCTATCCTCTCCCCCTGTCTTTTTAACATCGACCTTGCTTTGCTTGCATGCTTCATCTCGTCCTTCTCTTCCATCTTCCAGGGCTACACAGACAACAACTAGCTCTTTGTCAAACTCTCTGCTGACCCTCTACTCCCTCCATCATCCCTGACTGCCTATCTGCCATACAGTCCTGGTGTACCGCCAATGATCCCAGAGGGTACTGACTGCTGGTGTGTGGTGTTCCCAGAGGGTACTGACTGCTATTCTGCCTAACAAATAGTCACCCCCACCACCTGGTCAGACCATTCTCTCCTCTCACCTGGGTCCTTTTGGCCCTTGGACCGCCCCTCAAAAAGCCCTGCCAACCTCGCTTGCCAACATCCGTCCAATGAAGCGACTGTCTGCGTCTGCCTGCGTCTGCCTTCGCCTCCACCTTCATCCCTCTCTTCCCCCACCTCTGACTCCACCTGTGACTCTGACCACAGCAACCTCCACCTCTCCATCACCAACACTCTTGACATTCCCAGTCATGAGTATTCACCTGAAACCTGTCTCTAAGCGTAACACCTGGTACGACACCGAACTGGAGGTCCTGAAACGTAAGCGCAGGGTAGCAGAATGGAAGTGGCAAACCTCAGGCTCATCCTCTGAAAAACTGACCTGCTGCCTGATTCAAAGGCACTACAGACACTCCATCTGCGTAAAAAAAAAGAGTCCACATTCAGGCACGGGCTTCCGGTGCATCTAATAACACAGCTGCACTTTTCAAGATCTGCAGGGAACTAGCCAACTCCTCCTAAGTCTCCTCCTCAACTTCGCCCTCTCAGACCCTCTGCAATGCACTGGCCTCACACTTTGCCTACGAAATCCAGGACATCCTTACCACTCTTGCTACACTCCCACACAACCCGGCTCTCAGTACCTCACCTTCATCCCTCCTCCCTCCTACTCCATCCTTCTCCACCTTCACCCCTGTCACACCCAAAGAAGTTACCAGAGTTGTCTGCTCCATAAACGCCTCCTCTAAGCAGGTTTCCCCCTGCTCATCCAGGACCATCAAGGATAACATTGGCTCTCTTGCCCCGGCTCTCACTGATTTCTGCAATCATTCATTCCTCACAGTATATTTCCCCTCCTCCCTTAAGCATTCATCAGATCCTACTTGCCCTGCCAACTACTGCCCTATTTCCATTACCCCTTTCCTGGGAAACTGCTGGAGAAGTTGGTTTTGTCCCAATTCAACTCACACACTGAACTGCGACCATCAATCTGGATTCTGAGCATCCAGAGGCATGGAAACTGCTCTTCTGAACACCTGTGAAGAACTGCTTGCATATCTGGACTCCAACTCCCCTGCTGTCCTTATCCTTCTCGATCTCTCCTCTGTCTTTGACACAGTCAACCATTGCATCCTCATACAAAGTCTCCGGGATACCCTTGGTATCTTGGAACGGGCACTGGACTGGCTGACATCCTTCCTTACTGACCGCTCTTCCCAAGTCATCCTGGGTGCCTTGTCCTCTCCTATTTCCCTATCCACCTGTGGAGTCCCCGAGGGCTCCATCCTCTCCCCCTGGCTTTTTAACATCGACCTTGCTTTGCTTGCATGCTTCATCTCGTCCTTCTCTTCCATCTTCCAGGGCTACACAGACAACAACTAGCTCTTTGTCAAACTCTCTGCTGACCCTCTACTCGCTCCATCATCCCTGACTGCCTATCTGCCATACAGTCCTGGTGTACCGCCAATGATCTCTGTCTCAACGCCTGCAAAACTGAGATCCTTCCCATCGGGACACCTGCTCCCTCCTTCTTTCCTTCACTCTGGCCTTAATCTTTGGCTCTCCTCCTGCACCCTCTTCTGAAGCCAGAAACCTTGGTGTAATATTCGACTCCTCCATCTACTTCCTCCCTCACACTCAGGACATTGTCCAGAAGTCCCACTTTCAGCTCTTCCTTCTCAAAGGAATTCTCCCTTTTCTCACTCTCCCCCAGAGGCTCAATGTGACACAAGCCCTGGTTATCTCTAGGGTTTCACTATTGCAATAGCCTCCTCCTGAATTTATCTTCTTCCACTGTGCAACCCCTCCAGCTAATCCAGAATAGGGCAGCAAGTCTTATCTTTGGCCTTAAGCCCAGGGACGACATTTCTCCTGCACTAAAACGTCTTCACAGGCTCCTGGTTGCTGCTCGGTTTAAATTCAAATCCCTCTGCATCATCCGCAAGGCTGTCTGGGCCTGGGGACCACACTATCTTCAACTTTATCTTACTAATTACTCAACCTCTAGACCACTGCACACCTCTGACTCTAACTCTCTGTGCATAAACCGTTGTGCAACAGAGGGCAGGATGTTGTTCGCTTTCCTCAGCTGGCTCTCTCCTATGGAACAGCCTCCCCCTCCCTCTTCCCCTTGAGCATGATCTTCTTAAATTCTGGTAGCCCCTTTCAGACTCTCCTAATTATCTCCTCCTTCCCTTCTTCTTTCCCCTGCTAATCCCACAGTTGCTGCGTTTGGGTGTCCTGGCCCCCTAGTCATCCTCAGGGCCCTGACCTTCCTTACCCAACTGGCCCAGCTCCTGTCCATCTGTACTTGCACTTACACCCTCCGCCCTGGTTGCTCACACTTACACCCCTTCCGGCTCCAGGCCATGTAGCACTCAACATTCTTAGCACGTCATCTGTGGCACACCCATGAGTTTAGAACCCTCAGCACTGACCCCCCAGCCTTGTTACTTGCTGCACTTGCACATTCTGAATACTCACAAGGCTTAGCAGGTTTGTCCTTTTTTCCTCCCAACCCCCACCCCACTGCTCTTATTTTATTGTATTTTAATGTATTAATGTATTTTTTCACCCCAGCTCCCTCCCTTGCCCTGTGGGTGCTTTGAAACAGTATTTTCTTATTGTATAACCGCCTAAAAAGGTAAACAATAAATCAAATTAAATCAAATCATGCATTGTAGCGCATCATTCTGTATTATACTGGCATGTTAAAACTAGTGTCCAATGGTTATCATGTATTCTTCAACTTAGTACCATCCTGAATCAATGTGACAGAAAGGGTAGGCTTGCTCAATTACCTTGATGTAGCGTTTTCTCCTCTAGAGGGCGACACTCAGGGTAAGGAAATGTTGTGTGCTTAGGAGATTTCCCATCATATTACTCTTCAAGCAGATGACTATTTTTCATTGTTTCCATCAACATTTATTTAAGGGCTACATCAGCATTTACCCAGGGGGTCTCACTGATTGCCCAGTGATTTCCAGCCCTTTTTATTATTGTTAGTGTTGACAGCGCATAGGGAATCATGCGATGACGTCATCGCGTCTCGCCCCGCATTACCATAAAATGACAGCCATTTTGCTGCAATTGTTTGCCACGGGATGACAAATATCTGTTTTTAAGATTGATGTGCTGAAGGTGAGGGAAGCGTTCAGTGGCTACTACTTATACTTCCCGTTACCTGTGAGACTTACTTAGACTAAGTGGGTACTCTCTTTATATGTAGGTGCCTACTATGAACTTTAGTGTCTAAGCGTTGAGACTGACACAATACCTCAGGGTTGACCATTCCCACAAGGTAAGAGACTGTCATGTTACCATTATCCTACTGAGACTGTTAGCCTTGTGTTAAACTATGTTGTTCGCACAACCTTTGAAGAGCCATTCCTTTATATAAATATTGACATCCTTTATTGATACTTTAGGAGAAGACTTTTAATAGTTAATAAACTGTATTATTTTTTTATTTATTTGCATTTGTTAAGCGCACTTGCAGCCCATGAGGCATCGAGGCGCTGTTACAGAGGATACACAGATTTAAGATTACATTCGGGTGCAGGAGGCTCTTAGTTACAGGTTAGCAGGCATATACTAACTGTAACTCTTATTCTACACTATGATAGTGCTTCATTACTAACATGGCATGTTGGGGAAGCATATTAATAGACTATTAATAGTAAACAGTAAAAACGGTGTATCTCTTCTTCTAGACTGAACAGAGCTTCAGGTTCTGACTACTTTTGTTTACTGGTACTATTGGGGAAGTATGGGTTCCTCTTAGAGAGATTACCAATACCCTGGCCCATAATATACAGAGATTTTTCATCTGCATTAATATTGAGGGAGAAGTTGGACCGTTAATATGAGACCATTTACTCCACCCTACTATCCATTTAGGCTCTGTTATTTTTACATGTTAGGGACACTTGATTGCAGATTTGAACATTATTGGGAGAATCAAAATGAACACACCTTGTTGTTCTTAAGTAATGGATATTGGTAAGACTGCTTTGACCCTCAGGGACACACTATGCCTTGATATTTGAGTATAGATTTAACATCATACACTCATTTACCCACAGACCTTATAGTGGCAGAACATTGTCATGGGGGAGACTGTGCCAGCTTGGACATTTGGATCGAACTTTTAAGATAATTGATTGATCCAGCCTACTTTATACTATTGAAGTTTACAAAAGTGTTTTTTTTATTTAGCATTAGACTACTTTAAAGAAATACTGGGCCTCATTACGATTGTGGCTGTCAGGCAACAATGGTGCCGGTAGTGCTACCGGCGCCGTTGTTACCATGCTGCCACATTACGAGCCCTGCTCGCGCGTGCCGCTCTGCACGCCTGGTCAGACCAGGCGTTCAGAGCGGCACCCGCGAGCAGAACTGGAGGGTATTTACCATCCTCCCCATTCCCATTGAGCCCTATGGGAGATCAATTGGGATTGGGGATGTACCGGTTCCGGGTCCCGCACAAGGGGAATTACCAGGCCCGCCGAGGTGGTAATGGCCCGGTAATTCCCCTTTCGCCAGAGCCAGACCGAGTTTGGGTGTAGCCATGCCGGTATAAACGGCATGGCTACCTCCAACCTCATAATGAGGGCCACTGTCTATAAATGTTTCTCTATGATTATTTTCAGAACATGTAAATATTTGACACACCTGATGAAGAGAACTGTTTCTTGAAACACGTTGGGATCAGCTGTTTTTGTTTGACAATTAAATATGTTTTGTTTGACAATGAATTGAATGTTAGACACGTTTGTCATTAACTGTTGACTTTGTTGTTGCCTGGTCAATTCGAAATTTTACTATATTAACAGCCTGTTGCCAGGTACCTCAACGTCTAATTTGGACACACTTCAGATTGTTCAGAATAATGCTGTTCGAGCTGTGTGCGGCCTTATGAGATGGAATCATGTTACTGAGGCACGTACATGTCTTCCCTGGCTTCCCATTAAACATCATATCACTTCAAACATGTATTTATTTATTTCATTTCATTTATAAAGCGCACAGATATCCCAGAGACATTGCAGCGCTGTTACAGGTAAATGTCAAGTGTAGCTTGTCATGCAGTTTGCATGAGATACATCAGTAATGAGAGCGCAGGATCAAACAAGAACAACAGTATTGAGCAACAGAATGATCATGCATGTTACTGTCTGTGTACAATAGACAGATACAGGTCTTTATTATGCGAAGAGCTATGTTTTGAGTGCTTTGCGGTATAGCCAGTAAGATTTCTCAGCTCTAAGGTAGGGAGAGAGTTTGTTCCAAGTTTTGCAGGAATGCATGGGAAGCTGGAACCTCCGGCTTTACATGTCTTGACTTTGGGCACGACTAGACGGTCAGTGTAAGGGGACCTTGTAGGTCTTGTGAAATGTGCCTTGGAGATTCTGTAGGTGAGGTGCGGGGGAACTGTGTTGGATAAGAATTTGTGGGTGATTAAAAGGGTTTTAAATGTGATGCGCTCCTGTAGGTGGAGCCAGTGTGCCTCTCTTCTAGCTTGGGAAATGTGAGTGGTACTCTCCAGGCATTGTTTAGTACCACTTGTAGTCTTTGTATATTACTTGCTGAGGTACCTGTGTTGCAGCCAATGATTGCGTGGGCAATAGTGAGACAGCTTTCTTTGGTGAGGAATGGTCTGGCTGCGTTCAGGACCTTGGTGGAGTAGGCGGCTGAAGAGGTAATGGCACTTACTTGTCTTGACATGTGAAGAGAGGCATCAAGGTAGACGCCTAAGGTCTTCACTGTTGGTGAGGTGGGAATTGTGCGGTTATCTGTGCAGTTATCTATCTTGAAGGCAGAGTACTGTTTGTCCAGGGGCTTCAGGGCGTTTGGAGAGCCTACAATTAGAATTTCCGTCTTATCACTGTTAAGACAGAGGTGGTTTGTTGCCATCAATGCCTGTATGGTCGAGTACATACTGTTGAGGGAGGTGGAGTCAGCTGTGTAGTTGCCTTATGGGGGATCATGATTTGTGTATCATTGTGTATCATCTGCATAGTTTGAGTAGGCTATGCCTAACGAATCAAGGATGTTGAAAAATGGCCCAGTCAAAATATTGCATAGAATTGGAGCAGTGCAGGACCCTTGTAGTATGCCGCAGGTGATTGGAGATGGTGAGGAATGTGCAGTGTTTGAAAAGACCCTTATGACCCTCCCTTCCAGAAAGGATGCAATCCAAGCAGTAGCAGGTGTGGAGAAGTTGGCATGAGTGGTGAGCTGTTGACAACGGAAATGGTGGTTGACCAAGTCGAATGCTGTGGACAGGTCTAAGAGAAGGAGCAGTGCAGACTTATCTCTGTCTCGAATTTCGTCAAGTAGATTTTTTAAATCGAGAAGGGTGGATTCTGTTCCATGACCTTATTGATGCATTGCTAGAATTTGGTTGTCTTCCAAGAAATGTTGGATCTGCAGATAGGCTCTGTGGAATAAATCTTTGGTAGTAAACCGAATGAACTTTCTTCAATTACAAATTTGGAGGGCATCTCCACTAGTCATTTGCAGATAGTCGATTTTATTGACCTTTACAGACAGCTCAGTCCTTTTTGTTAAATCTAAAATAGTTTTTGATTCCATCCTGCGTGAAAGGGAAAATGTACAAGCATATGGTTTTGTTTTGAATCACTACACGACTGGTATGGGAACTGCTGGTAATCCCAGTAATCCGGGGAGAATAGCTCCAGAACTCCTCTCAAGGGTAACAGAGAGTGATCTCGTCATTGGGCAAGACATTATGGCAGTCATAGAGAGAATGAGGGTGTCTGAAGACACTAGTGATTGTTCGTGGTTGTTGAGTGCAAGGATATGGGTTGTTTGACTAAAGCAACTTGCCCTACTCCCGATTTGACCTCATTCTTTGGGTGGGATTTTGTTTTTACCTACTGCAGAGGGTAACCATCTGCAATCCCCCTAATGCAGGGGGAGACCACCCATGACCCCTGACTTCCCCCACCTCACCATCTTCCCTTACTCCACCCCACAACTATTTTTTAATTACAATATACCATTTGACCTACCAAATTCAACCAAAAGCATGCAGTCAAATCAGTTAGATCAACTATGCCAATACTGAGTGCAACACACTGAAAATACAGGTTCTTTTTTCATTTCTGGCTTTCCTCAGATTGATCCAATCTTGTTCCTGACCTAGAACAAACATGGGTATGCCCATTTGTTCACTAACTCAGTGGTTGGTAAGGAATATAAATCTCAAACCATAGTTTGCAGTAAATTTGGTTGAGGTCTTCTCCCTCTTTTGAGGGTTTTGCAGTGTGTCTTCAGGCAGCAAAACAGGGAGCAACAGGCCACCCTTGTGGTGATCTTATTAGGCTTGTGAAATCTACCACAGAAATAGCAGTAAAAGGGAGCAAAGATGTCTGTTACGGGGTACAGGCAACACATGTCAAGCTCCTTTCAAAAGCTCAAATTCATATCTTTATTCTCAGTTTATATTAGTACATGGGCATTGGTGGGATAGAGGAAGTTCTTGAAAAAGTGATCCTCTGTATACATGAATGGAGTAAGGAGTATGTGGGTGGCCACAGTATTTTAGTAGGTGATCTAAACTCTGATTTTATCACCTGTAAGGAGGAGGATCTGACTGGTGAATTCACAGCTTAAAACAACTTCATGGTTAAAGATTGGCACAGTCTTTGATGATATTCGTAACAGACCTTCATGATCTAATAGTGTGAAATCCTCCAACATTGATTATATATTTGTGGGTCGATGGCTGTTTGAGCAATGTGTATTATTGAAGGGAGTACCTACTAACTTCAGTGATCACTCCATATTGATGGTATACTTTTCGATAGGTCTCTTGAGTAGGAATATTGATGACTATGGTCCCAGAGCTTTAACCATTAATTAAGCAGGTAACAGGATACACTGGAATATCGATAACGCTTCAAGAGTGAATGATTGTCTTGCTAATCACCCGTACTCATCATTCAATAATTGGAATGACAATACCTTCATGGTTGATGGGTTCAGTGGATATGTGAACGATTTACTAGTGCCAATAACAATTGTAGGTTACAGCATTCAAACTACTCTTAAAATAAAACATGCAGTTATATAGGAGGTGGATATGTAACAGCAGAGCCAAAAGGAACCAGAAGGATGCTGAGTCTATGTTGGCAACTCTTCGTAATACGAACTCTCAAGCATTTTGGAAGCAGATTAATAAAATTCATACCTCTCAGTCCTCTAACCAAATTAATTCAGTCTCCGAGAGCGACTGGGTGATTCACTTCCAGAACTTCTTTTTTTCTCCCACAGGGCTGGACAACATCCACTGTCTTGAACCATCTCTTAAAGATAGCTCCAGCGCGCTTGATTCGGAATTCTGGCAATGTTTTGGAAGTTATTAAAAAGATCACCACCTCCTGTGCACCTGGCCCCAATAAGCTATCCAAATTCCTATTTAAGTACAATCCTGTTATCTGGGCATTGGCTCTTTTCTTTCTGTTTCACTGCATTTGCACTTTGCTCCCCCTGCATTTTAGTAGCTCTAATATCCCACATACTAAATAACATTCTCAGTCGTGTATACATCTCCTTGACTGTCTTATAATGACCAAACAGAAAGCAGCTTCCCAGACTATTCCGGCCCAAGATCCCAGAAAGAACACACGGGTAGGGGCTCCAATCAATGAAGTAAACCTCTTGATTGAAGAAATAGGAGTACTTCTGCACAACATTGACCAACGTGATCGTCACTGTTACCCATCTACAACGGGTAGTGACAAAATCAAAGGAACTAAAGGAAATAGACAGTCCCCTATAGCTAAGGAGAAACCAAAGGGAAAGCTATACCAAAGTAATCCCCCTTTCTTTTTTAACTCCCAAGCTTAGCATTAAACCATGGTAAGAAAGTGGGAAGCCAACATTTTATGATAGTTATTTAGTGGTTAGTCCATTACTGGATCATGTGCAGGATAGGGGCATCTTTACATCAATCGAGGTCCACTCAATCCCCAAGGGGCCCAGTGTTTTTTATTTATTTATTGTTTATTTGTAATGCACACTATACCGCATAAATTGTGTTTCAAGGTGCATCTAGACAAGGAGGGGGATAGGGAGGAGGAACAAGGTACACAATAAAAACAAAAACCTTCTTAAAAGGTCTAGAAACATTTGGAACGTGCAAGTGCTTAAGTATGAAACAGGGGAGCGGGAATGGGAGGTGAAGGAGTGAGAGGGAGACAAACATAAACATTCTGACTAGGTCTTGAGACGATTTAGAATGTGCAAAGATCTGACCAAGAAAAAGGAAGAGATGCAGAGGAAAGGAAGTGAAGGGAGAGGCGGTGAGAGGTACAATACATAAACAAGTGAAAAAGTTCAGGGAACCAGTAAGCATATTGCTTTAGGAACCCAGAATGCAATTATGACAGCCAGAATGAGTGAATGCTGACTGGAAAACACCTCGCCTCATGGAATGAGGGACCACATCAGGCATGCAGACAAACAATTTAGACTAAGCAGGTAAGGGACTGAAGACTGGAACAGCATCACCTCATGGAATGAGGGTCTGCATCAGGCATGCAGACAAACAATTTACACTAAGCAGGTAAGTGCTTGAAGACTGGAAAAGCCTCGCCTCATGGAATGAGGGTCTGCATCAGGCATGCAGACAAACAATTTAGACTAAGCAGGTAAGTGACTGAAGACTGGAAAATCCTTGCCTCAATGAATGAGGGTGTGCATCAGGCATGCAGACAAACAATTTAGACTAAGCAGGTAAATGACTGAAACCTGGAAAATCCTCGCCTCATGGAATCAGGGGGTACATCAGGCATGCAGACAAACAATTTAGACTAAGCAGGTAAGTAACTGAAGACTGGAAAATCCTTGCCTCATGGAATGAGGGTCTGCATCAGGCATGCAGACAAACAATTTAGAAAAAGCAGGTAAGTGACTGAAGACTGGAAAGGCCTCGCCTATGGAATGAGGGTCTGCATCAGGCATGCAGACAAACAATTTAGACTAAGCAGGTAAGTGACTGAAGACTGAAAAAGCCTTGCCTCATGGAATGAGGGGCTACATCAGGCATGCAGACAAACAATTTAGACTAAGCAGGTAAGTGACTGAAGACTGGAAAAAAGCCTTGCCTCATGGAATGAGGGTCTGCATCAGGCCTGCAGACAAACAATTTAGACTAAGCAGGTAAGTGACTGAAGACTGGAAAAGCCTCGCATCATGGAATGAGGGGCTACATCAGGCATGCAGACAAACAATTTAGACTAAGCAGGTAAGTGACTGAAGACTAGAAAAAAGCCTAGCCTCATGGAATGAGGGGCCACATCAGGCATGCAGACAAACAATTTAGACTTAGCAGGTAGGTGACTGAAGACTTGAAAAGCCTTGCTTAGGGCAAGATGGAATACAGCAGGCAAAAAAGTGAATTGAGAAACCGGAAGGAGAGGGTTACAGTAAAAGAACAGAGGGAATAAGTGAAGTGTCAGGGAAGGGAATCAACAAGCACATAGTAAGCAACGCAGCAGGACTCATGAGAAATAGACGAGTCGGGAGCTTGCTATAGATATGGATACAGGATCTCACAGTGAATGGGAAAAGTCACACCCAAATGAAGAGAAGTTACATCAAATATGCAACACAAGGCAAGACAACATTGTTCTGGGTGAGCAAGTGTGAACACCAAACGGGACTAGGCAGCAACACTAGGCAGCTAAACAATGAAGAAGTTCCCAAGGAGGAGGTAGAAGGACAGAGCTGGTGACCCTGCCTCCTGAGCAAGATGCAGGTAGTTTCAGAGCAGGCGAAAAAGAACAAAAACAGGCAGTAGGCCAGTAGCAGAGGAAATGTCATAGTCCCGTAAGGTTAGAGTCATATGACAAATGTACGATGAGTAGGACACATTGCAAACCGAAAAACGGCGCTGCAGCAATGAGAATATGTAGCAGATAAGGGGGGAGAGCCAGTGGGAAAGGAATCAGGCGGGGGGTGAAAGATAAGCCCCTTGATATATGCAAAGGGGATTTCATTGCTTTGACCTCCTTGTCATTGAAGCTTGTTAATGCTGCACCTTCTGCACCTCCAGGAAGTAACTCTAGAGTCTTAAAGCCCTATGCCCATGGGTGCTGACCCTTCAAGGATCACAGGGAATATAGAGGTGAAGGGCCTTGACCAGTTGACCTTAAGTAATGTAGAAATATGGTTTCCTATCTTATAAACATTATTTAATGCCATCTTGTGGACGGCTTCAAGCCTCCAATCTGGAGTCTTGCAAAGATAGTTCCTAGTTCCTATGTTTAAAAAGGGGGATTGTGGAAACCCTAGTAATTATTGGCAGATTTCTCTACTTTGTGTTTCCGGTAAAATCTTTGGGAACATCATTCAAACTAGGCTAGAAAGCTGGGTGGAGGATCAGGAGGCTCTGAGCCATCTCCAAGTAGGTTTCACCAGAGGATTGAGCACGATTGATCAGGGGCTAAGATTGAGATTAATATATGATAAACAAAGGTAGCCTGTATCTACTATTCGTCGAGCTGAAGGCTGCCTTTGAAAGCATACCAAGGCCAGCATTTTGACAGGCTTTTTTTGCCAAATGGGTTACATTGGTCCTTCTGAAAGCTATCATTGAATTATATGTGGATACCTGTGCAAGAGTAAGATGGTCTTGGGGGACGGGGCCACCAATGTCTTTGAGGTGGAAAAGGGGGCAAAACAAGGTTGCACCCTAATTTCTCTACTTTTTAATTTGTTCTTTGATGAGCTATTGGAGAACTTCCGCATGAAGCATCGAAGCCCCTTTGTTAGCTGGAGAGAAAATCAGTATCTTATTCTTTGCTGATGATATATTACTCATTTATCGACCTCCAGTGGTTTTAAGGAAGTAAATCAGCCACAGGTCTGTGATGCAAGAGGGCCAGAGGTGAATGTGGTCTGTGATGCTAGAGGGCTGGAGGTGAATGTGGTCTGTGATGCAAGAGGGCTGGAAGTGAATGTGGTCTGTGATGCAAGAGGACTAGAGGTGAATGTGGTCTGTGATGCAAGAGAGCCGGAGGTGAATGTGGTCTGTGATGCAAGACGGCTGGAGGTGAATGTGGTCTGTGATACAATAGGGCTGGAGGTGAATGTGCTCTGTGATGCAAGAGGGCTGGGGGTGAATGTGGTCTGTGATGCAAGACGGCTGGAGGTGAATGTGGTGTGTGATGCAAGAGGGCTGGAGGTGAATGTGGTCTGTGATGCAAGAGGGCTTTAGGTGAATGTGATCTGTGATGCAAGAGAGCTGCAGGTGGATGTGGTCTGTGATGCAAGATGGCTGGAGGTGGATGTGGTCTGTGATGCACGTGGGCTGGAGGTGAATGTGGTGTGTGATGCAAGAGGGCTGCAGGTGAATGTGGTCTGTGATGCTAGAGGGCTGGAGGTGAATGTGGTCTGTGATGCAAGAGGGCTGGAAGTGAATGTGGTCTGTGATGCAAGAGGACTAGAGGTGAATGTGGTCTGTGATGCAAGAGAGCCGGAGGTGAATGTGGTCTGTGATGCAAGACGGCTGCAGGTGAATGTGGTCTGTGATGCAAGAGGGCTGGAGGCGAATGTGCTCTGTGATGCAAGAGGGCTGGAGGTGAATGCAGTCTGTGATGCAAGACGGCTGGAGGTGAATGTGATCTGTGATGCAAGAGAGCTGGAGGCGGATGTGATCTATGATGCAAGAGGGCTGCAGGTGAATGCGGTCTGTGATGCAAGAGGGCTGGAGGTGAATGTGATCTGTGATGCAAGAGAGCTGGAGGTGGATGTGGTCTGTGATGCAAGAGGGCTGCAGGTGAATGTGGTGTGTGATGCAAGAGGCCTGGAGGTGAATGTGGTCTGTGATGCAAGAGGGCTGGAGGTGAATGTGATCTGTGATGCAAGAGAGCTGGAGTTGGATGTGGTCTGTGATGCAAGAGGGCTGCAGGTGAATGCGGTCTGTGATGCAAGAGGGCTGGAGGTGAATGTGGTCTGTGATGCAAGAGGGCTGGTCTGTGATGCAAGAGGGCTGGAGGTGAATGTGGTCTGTGATGCAAGAGGGCTGGAGGTGAATGTGGGCTGTGATGCAAGAGTGCTGGAGGTGAATGTGGTCTGTGATGCAAGAGGGCTGCAGGTGAATGTGGTCTGTGATGCAAGAGGACGGGAGGTGAATGTGGTCTGTGATGCAAGAGGGCTGGAGGTGAATGTGGTCTGTGATGCAAGAGGGCTGGAGGTTAAAGTGGCTAAGACGAAGTTCAAGCAATGCAGCAAACAAAGGAGGCATTGCTTTAACCTGTCATTTAACATCAAGGGGGAGCTGATTGAAGAAGTGACTACTTTGATTACTTGGGTATTAACATCTCCAATGATGGGACATGGACAAAACAAGGGGAAACAGCGAATGCCAACACGGGTAGGACATCTATCAGCCTTTTTTAATTTGCAAATAAAGCAAAATGTAATTCAGTGGTTCCTGCCATTGAAATCTATAGAACCCGTAATAATTTACCGGGCAGTCAGGCGCCAGTAAAGTGTAAAAGCCTCATTACGAGGTGGCCGGAATGGGATTAACGGCGCTGGTTTTGGTGCCGGCGCCGTTAATCCCATTATGCCCTATTACGAGGTTCCACAGCTGTTCCCGCGAGGGGACCAGGGAGCTAACAACGGGCACATTGTTTGCTCCCTCCCGATTCCCATCGAGCCCTATGGGGGATCGAATGGGAAAGGGGAAGGACCAGGTCCGGGTTCCCTGAAGGAGGAAATACCGGGCCCTCCAAAGTTGGAATGGCCAAGTATTTCCCCATTCAGGAAACCCGGACACGATTCTGGAGGCAGCCATGCCCTTAATAAGGGCATGTCTGCCTCCAAAGTTGTAATGAGGCCCTCAAGTCCCCATTCCCATAGAGTCATGGGGGACTCTATGGGAGTATGGACACAGAAGCACCAGCACCGTTGCTAACATGTTGGTGCTTCCATGAAGGGTTTGCCTACCGTGACCACTGCTCCCGGCAGGGTCAGCCCTGTCGGGCACAGTGGCCACGTCAAGAAAGCACGTAGTTTGCCAGTACTGAAACAAGGGTGCTGGTGAGTTTACCTGCACACTTGTTTCCAGACCGGAAAACTCAGAATGAGGCCCAAGGTGACCATTATGGATATTCTCTCCCAGTTAGTCTGCAGAGAATATGTCACAAAGTGTCACAAAGTCACAAAGTGTCTCAAAGTGTCTCAAAGTGTCACAAAGTGTTTGAATATGGCTATGGGATATGAGCGCATATGTCTATGTATATGAGTACATGAGTACCTGTTGTGTAAATATACTCATCGGATGGAGGAGTTTTTCAGCTTAATGAAACACTCCCTGTCTACAAAAATGTGCCTTGATAATGTACTACTTGCTACTGTCACATGTAAGCGGTTTGTCAGATCTTCGGCAACGTGCCTTTTTTTATTTAAGGGTTAAAGAAACCTTGCAACATTTTCTGTTCACCTGCCCCAGGCATGATGTTATAACGAAAGGACATGTGAAACTATGCATCAAGATTGCTGCTGAATATCCTTGTAAACATGCACAATCTATTGATGTCATGTATGCTGTCTCTACCTATTTGGTATGTGCCTGGAGGAAAAGGGTGGGACTGTTGAATAATGAGCACTCATGTATGCAGGACTTTTAATTGTATACTAAGCAACTGTGGGGTTTTATAGCCCGTGAGATAGCTCAGCAGGTTAAACTCTCCTGGTCGCAGGTTCAAATCTCGGCAAAGCCAACTCAGCCTTTCAGCCTTCCGAGGTCAATAAATGAGTACCATTTTCAATTAGATAATAATAGGAATATATGTGTAGAGGTACTATGTAAAGCGCTTTAGATTAAAGAGCTATATAACAAATACATTATTATTATCAATGTAACTTTATGTTTGAATTTTGTGTTTTTATGCTGTGCACTTTTATGGAATGTTTTTCGAAAATCGAGATACAAATGAATGAATGGACGACACGCAAGGCTGCATTTGGAGACGGAAGTATGGGATTCTGTCTGCCTATTTTCTAGGGATGTCATTTCACCAAAATGCCATGGGTAGCGGAAGTGACATCACACGACCCTTGACCTCTGACATCACAGGTAGTGTTGTAATTTGACCCCACCCTGAAGTGACATTACATGCGCCAATGGAACATGACCTTTCACCCATCGACAAAACCGGAAGTGGCATCACATAGCATTTTCCCTAAGTACATTATGGTTACGATATCACTGTAATGTGATATACATTTCATACAAGAATGGATCACCAAATGTATCTTTAATATCAGTATGTATAGACCCATATTACCAAATTACTGTGAATGCAAGCAGACGTACACGGCTAAATGATAATAATGTGTCATTATATAGCACTTACGCTTAAGCGCTTTATATAGAACAAATATACATACAATATCACCCAGCCTGTTTCGGCACTCATTTATCAACCTCAGAAGGATGAAAGGCTGAGTTGGCCTTGCCAGGATTCAAACCTGCAACCTGGAGATCACACACACACACATCGCAGCAGCAAGCGCTCAACCCACTGAGCTATATTACCGGTTATAGCTATCTTGCCGGCTATAGTACAATTAGCAATTACATGCCTGAATGTTCTAAAAGTCAGAAAGCAAATGTCACTCTGTAGTGGATATCATTAAACTGGTAACTTGGATTTAACAGCAGGCCAGTTCATCTGCAGGTCTGGAGCAAAGTAAGCCACATGTCAAGCCTCCGTGGATCTACTTTACAGGCTTCAGAAAGAGGTTGGCAAAATACACACCATTGGGATGGTTTGTAACTTTGTATTAAAGAATTTAAAGTAGCGCAGGGAAAGCAGCGCACTCACATGGCATCCCGTACTCTGAGCACTCCTTACCTCATACATGCAAACAAACATCCTAACAGCATGCCAGGGTGATAGGAAAGATAGCCACATTACAACAAGTCCTTAATTGTGGCACAATGAAATCAAGGGACACTTGATGCGCTATAGTCAAACATGTCCACACTGTACACAAGCTTTTAGGCACAAGGATTTTGTCCAGTGAACCGATATGGAATGTCTTGTGATGATCGTAACAGAGACAACGGCAGAAAAAAAACATGCTTTTTGCAAGTTTTTGTCTGCCTTGTCAATTTGAGGTTTTTCAGAACAGCCTAAATCAGTGACTCCCCCCCTGAAGTGTGCCTGAAATAAACCTTTAATGAGTCTCTGTACAGAATTCCAGAAAGACACATGATTTGTTATTCCTGTTACTCGTGTGTGCGGCGCAGGGGCTGACTGTTTGATTTAGAAAGATCGCTCTGTGCGGTCACAGAGTGCTCTTTCTAAATCGATCTTTTTTGGTTTTGTTTATTTAAAAAAAGGTATTTTGACCTAATACCATAACGTCCACGGTTCCCCATTGTATCGTCTCAGAATTTTGATGATAATACATTTTTAATACATTTAAAACAAACATTGGGGGTCATTATGAGTTGGGCGCTAAGGGATACCGGGCACCGGTAAGGAGAACGGTGCCGGTAATCTCTTACCACCCAATTCCGAGGTCCCTTAGCGGGAACCGCAAGGGACGTGTGGTCGGATCACACGTCCGTTACGGGTCCCGCTAAGGGACCAGTGCACTCATTTTCGGGCCTGTTATTATCAGGGGGCTCAAAGGGGAATGGGGAATGGTCGGGTGAATGGGGACTTACCGGGTCCGCACAGGTCGGAATGTCCCGGTAAGTCCTCATTCACCCAGGCCATGGCTACCTCCAAACTCGGAATGAGGGCCATTGTCTTTCTGTGATTGGAAAGTATGTGTAGGTCCAATTGTGTAGTGTTTTGCTGCAGAAGAGACTCGGGTCAGATCACTGGATGTGGCTTGAACTTTGCTTGCCACATAATGGACCATTGAGTGAAGGATCCGGGAGGAGGGCAGTTTACATGACCACACTTTGTCTGCCAAACTATTTTCCAGAAACCGGCAGCACACATGTTTCAGATACATTCCATCAAATTATTAATCCCCCCAAACCACATATTATTTAAAATAAAACAGGAGACTTTCGTTATCTGTCAGCCTAATGCCAGAAAATAACCTCATAAACAAATATACCTCACACTCCCATTCTTAAAATAAAGCATGATTCCAGTGCCACTCATGGGACCCAATGCTGCATTTACCAGAATCAATATCTCTTCCAGTGCCAGCCTTTCTACAATTCCACAAGTAACCTGAAACAGTAGAAGCGTTGAAATATGACACAACATTGAATCCAACAATCTACTACCTGCCCCTTGCCTATGGCGGCACTCGTTGTGTACCAATAAGGGAAATGCTGAACAATAAACTGCGGATGCCAGATAAACGATTCACCTTTGTTATTCACATTTCTGCACTGTGTTTGGCCCTCTTCCACCCGGAATACCGACATTGAGTTATCTGGCATGTTATATTATCTGGCAAAATGTATTTCCCATTGATGCCGGAAAATCAAGCTTTTACTGTATTCACCTGTTCTGCTCAGCCATTATTCCAGGCTTCCAGATTTTCCTAAAGGGACTTGGTGACAGAATGCCTTTCCCCCTTTCTCCTGCATACCTACAGCCATAAGGCATTCCAGTGCCATTATTGCACAATATGATATCATCATTAACCGCAACTCAACACTACGCAGTGACAAGCACGCAGAAAATACCATAGAAAAGTTCTGAGCTTCTCACTATAATATTTCCTGGTATGCTTGCAATTGGTCTGCTGAAAACAAACTCTGATGCAATGTGATCGCAGCGAATGTACACAGACACAAGGTATGTTTCAGAGCCCAGGATCTGCTCCATTTCAAGATTTGTCTTTTGCTTTTATTTTAGCTGATCAGACACAACACAAATTGAAGCGAATCATACATTGCGGACATCATTTATTCTGGTGGGTTTCTCTGATATTCCGAACCTGAGGATGCCCATTCTTGTTGGTTCTATTTTTCCGAAAATGATGGGCAGCTTTCGTTTACTGAACCCACAAGTCACTCTCCAGGAATGTCTGATCGAGGTGTACTTTTTTGGAGCCATACTTACAACAGAATTTATTATCCTGACCATCATGTCCTTTGATCGCTATACGGCTATCTGCAATCCTGTACACTACATAATGATCATGAATAAAACTGTGTGTTTCCGAATGGCTGCAGGAGCTTGGATTGCTGGCCTCCTGGAGCCAATTTACCACATAGATAGACTCAAAACCACCAGCAATGACGTAGATACATTTTCCCTTTAAGGGAAATCATTTTCAGACATGGAATGCAGAACATTTACAAAGTTCAAAACAAAGTGTTTTCGGAAAGAAAGAAAGAAAGAAAGAAAGAAAGAAAGAAAGAAAGAAAGAAAGAAAGAAAGAAAGAAAGAAAGAAAGAAAGAAAGAAAGAAAGAGGCTATTATTCCATTGTTCGGAGTGTCCCTGATGTGGAGAGTGCTAGTCTGCCTTCGTTATTTATTGAGAGGAGGGGCCCACCTTCAAAACCGCTTTACACAAGAGGAGTGCTGCAGAGTGCTGTTCAGAGTATTCCTGGTATGGAGAGTGCTAGTCTGCCTTCGTTCTTAATTGAGAGGAGGAGCCCATACTTTAAAACTGCTTTATACAAGCAAAATGCTGCAGAGTGTTGTTCGGAGTGTACCTGGTGTGGAGAGTGCTAGTCTGCCTTCATTCTTCACAGAGAGGAGGATCCCACCTCTAAAACCGCTTTACACAAGTGGAGCACTGCAGAGTGCTGTTCAGTGTGTTCCTGGTGTGGTGAGTACTAGTCTGCCTTCGTTCTTCATTGAGACGAGGAGCCCACCTTTAAAACTGGTGCACACAAGCAGAGTGCTGCAGAGTGCTGTTTAGAGTGTTCCTGGTGTTTCCAGTGGCTCTGTAGTGCAGCTCATTATTACTTTTGGGCCATTGAAACTGTGATTCATTGTGAATTCACTGCTCGCCTTAGCAAACGATAAGGAACAGCATCTTTAAGCATCAAGAAAACACTTGAGATCGTAAATCGGTAAGACTTACTTACACCATATAGAAAATTGTCCCTGTCCAAACAAATTACTCATACCTGGGAGTTGAACTGATGGCTGATGGGAAGTATAGTGCAGTTTTGGAAAATAAGAAAAGAACATCCATACAGCTGATCTGCCTGATAAACACATTTGCGAATCAGACTGCTGAATACTTAATAGAAGGCATTTTTAAACTGAACAGACAAAGTTTCGCCCCTACTACGCTTTATGGATTAGAAGCATTGGCCATGCATAATCATACCTGGCTCAAGCTTGTGTAGTGGAATATTTGGAGGAAACTCTTGACATTTCCTATCTCCACTCCGATGGTGTATCTATGGCTTGAACAGGGACTGGTATCACTTGAGAGTCAAGCACGTATTCGAAGAGGATCATTTTATATTAAATCTCATAGCTGTCCTAAGTGCCCACTCCTTCACTTCATGGGTACAATCTTGGATGCAAGATCTACTAATAACTTTGTGAAACTTAATGATGATTGTTTTCTGCTATGAACTGGTCACCTGACATTTCATACGGTACTAAATTTGATGTCTTAAAGACCATATTTAAGAACAAACTAGAACAGTGAGATTGGATTAATAATTACAACCACCTCTAGACACTGAACAATTTTAAATACATATCTAATATTGGGCACCAATATCTTAAGACACAACAATACCTGCTAAAATGTCAGAGTCCAGCTGTTTGTAGATTTCTATTGAAATTACGAGTAAACCAACTCCCTGTGCTGGCACTAAACGATGTCTTAACCAAGATCCCATCTGAGTTAAGAGTATGTCGCACTTGTATGCTACAGACAAACATTGAATCTCCAAGACACATTTCACTCTCTGTCCTCAAATGGGGTCGATTTACATGACAACATTCGGCCAGTTTGTGAGCAGGTTTGAAGCTATAAAAAGTGGTGAATTTTGGGACTTCTGCTTAAATAGAAACTGCCAAGCTGTACATATCGCATTAGATAAAATATGGGGTATCATAATGAACGATAACAAGTGTTAAGATAACCTGGATGATTCAACTGTTTCTACTTCTGAATATTTCACATGAGTTAATTTAACTGAGTGATGCGTCAAATGTATGTATTTAAATGTGGAAAACCTAAAATGTAAAAATTGAAAAATAAAACTGAAGTACATCATGGATAATTACAAACGAATGTCTGAATTTTAACAAAATGTGTAAGCCCATGATGATCGATGAATAAGCTGTGTGGTAGAGATGTTGATGATTAAGCTGTGAGGTAAGATGTACAATATTATGAAATGTGTAATGCAAATATTTATGTATGAATAATTTTGTAAAGATTTGTTACTGAATCAATAAAAATAAAAATTAAATAAAATAAAAATACACCGCCCACCAACGAACATCTAATACCTTATGCAGCATTGCCTATCTCCCAAATAACTGAGTTTCAAGGAAAGTCACCAGAACAGGAGAAAGAAATGTGGTTACAAAGGGGATGCAAGCAATCCCCAACAGAACTATTGTGGAGACAAGAGAGCTCCGGGAAGAAAATAATTCCCCAGGAGCTGCTAGCAGTTACATTACCCATCCCACAGCTCGAAAGCAGAACATTGCAGGAGATATACAGGAGGACTGGTTTATACCAAATCTTCAGGAGAGCATCACAGAAATGGTCGTACATTGCAGCACATGTCAAAATGTCAATACAGTGATGACACTACGGACGTTACGGGGCATATTGCCCCACCCTATTGGGCCGTTCCGTGAATTACACATAGATTATGCTGATATGGGTGGGCGTTTCAATGGCTCCAGGTACCTCATAGTATTTGTTGGCCCTTTCTCGAGGTTTGTGGAAGCAGGTCCTTCCGCACTTCCAGATGCCAAATGTGCTGCTAGATTTTTTGTACATGTGCGAGGTTTTAAGGTCAGACAACAACACGCATTTTTTAAATGCCATGTTTAAGCATGTCGCAGCACTACTTCGCATTAAGCACCAGATGTGTTCAGTTTACCACCCACAGCCCAACAGTGTTGTTGAGAGGATCACCACGCTCCTCAAAAACAAATTGTTCAAACTGTGTACCACATTGAGGAAGAACAGGGTGCACTGTTTGCTCTGGGACCTCTACATTCTACACACAAAGCCCAGCAAAGACCACCATTTGTCACCTCACAAGGTGGTCACTGGACGGCGTATGGAGACCCCCATATCCCCAGTAAGAAGAGCTTCAGACGCACATAGGGCAGCAGAGGTGTGATGAGTTCAAAGATTATTTGACCACACTTTTGTGGGCAATTAAATGTGTCTCCTGATAGATTGCACCTCCCAAATTGAGACAGCAGACACACTGGATGTATGAACAATGACAACGACAGATTCTGAGTGCATGAACATATAACCGCTGCTGCCTGGTGACATTGTGTACATTTGGAATTTTGTGCATAAGCTTTGGTTCCACAGGACCTACGAGGTGGTGTTTTGCGCTCACCTCGTTATGAGGGTAAAGGAGTTACGATTTTGGGTCTCCCTCTCTGGCATCCACATGGCACCTCCAGACAGCACATCAGCACTTCATTTATCTTAATGGAGGGGCAGTAGTACCTGCACCCTATCTACCTGACCGGCCTGTCCAGGTTCGATACGTGTGCAGTGTCACACTCAGTTGACAGGCCGAAGTGCAGCTGCTAGCTCCATCCTCTTACTTTTTTTTGGATACTCTTTTTCTCTTTCTCTTTCTTTTACTCTCTCTTTCTTTCTCTCTCTCTATCTCTCTCTTTCTGTTACGCTCACCTGGTATCCACGGGGACGCCACCCAGCCGGGTTGCTCACTGGTATACTTCTCAGTGGTTCACAGATGTGGTCTGCGGGTAAGGTTCCGCCTTGTTGTAGAATTAGGCGTGCTCTCCATCCTGCCTTCTTGTCAGGGGCGCGTTGTCTTTCATTCGCATGTGCAGTCCAGTTACTTCACTGACGCCGGCCTGTTTGATGTCTTTCAGGTAGGTCTTATTGCTGTTTTTTCATATTGTGTTGTTATTCCTGCATGCCTTTCTTTGTTTAATAATGTCTCTTTTCTCCCTTAGATATGCGGAGCTTCAGCGTGGCGAACTGGCTGAGTTGGGCCTTGCTGGTAAATGATGGCGCGTAATGAGCTGTGATGTCTTGCCTTTGCTAACCTGTCTTCCTTCTTTTCTCATAGATCGCGGTGTTCTCCCAGCGCGTGTGGAATTTCCGGAGCGCTGCCAGCCGAGAGGCGACCAGCCAGGTAAGCCTTTTGAGCAGTTCGTAGTTTTGCAAATGTCTCTAATGCCTTCTTTAATGTTGTCTTTACCTACCTCTTTCAGGTCTTTCGGTCCGGAAGGCGTGCAGATCCAAAGAAGCTGTTCACAGGAGCTGCGAGCGGATAAAGATGGAGATTGCAGGTAAGATGCTGCTGCTAACGATGTTCCTTTTGTCTCCTTGCAGGTTTGGTTTCTCCGATGCACGTGGGTAAAGCTGGACACGGTGAGCGTCACTTTGCAGACTGCAAAGTAACACGAAGCGTGTTGTCTTGTTCGGGTGTGGTTTAAATAGCCCCAACAAAGTAGTCCAGGTAAAATAGTCCCTAGGCCACCACACCCAAAACACTATACCGCATAGCTTGGTTCCTAGGAGCCAAGCTATGTGGGTGCCTCCATGTTGGCTGAAATCCTCAATAAAGTAGTTCCCTGAACACACGTCTATCCCGGTGCATGAGCCTGGTGCCATAGGTGCCAGGACTGGCCCCAAGAGGGATTTTGAAGTGGATGCCATGTCTTATTAGAGACCCGAGTCCCGATTCCACCTGGCCAATGGGCTTGCCAGTGGGGATCTGGGACGAGGGTAATGACAGCTTCTCTCCATCTCTCTCATTCTCTCTCTCTCTCTTTTTCTCTCTCTCTTTCTCTCTGTAAAGGTATGTCTTGTACGTCCCTCCTTTTCTTTGTTCTGTGTATTTTGCTTCTATTTCAGGAGATAAGATGATGAACCTCACCAATGTAAATAACTGTTTGTTAAGTAGGGATCCAAAGTGTAGATGCACAAACGATAAGATACGGGCCTATGACTACTATTGTGGAATGACCATTATTGCAGTTATATGTATGATATTGATGGTATTCTTGGTACTTTATTGGGGAGAATATGTTATAGGGGGAGGTCCAATAAAGGGGGGGATGGGACTGTACATATAAATGTTAATAATATTAGTGGATTTACATACATTAGTAGCAACATGTATGCTAACAATAATAATGGAAATACATATAGGAGTAGCAAAAGTGTTGATAGAAGTATTAGCAATGATTATAGCAGGCACAATATGACAGCTACCGTATGTGCACAATTGGCAATGAGGGGTGACTGTTTAATAATTCAAACCAATATGATGACATTTTTGATAGCAATGTTAAGGTTGTCACCCCTGAGAACACGTATAGAATAATGAAGAGAGAAGTACGAAGAAAGTATGATACGTATCAAGGGCTGGGTTTGGATGCAATTGAGGATATACACCACACCGATTTTACTAACAGCTAGTATACTTACATGAGTGCCGTGGGAAGAAACGTTGTGAATGGACATCCACATGTGTCAGAGGATCCCATGGTGGTAGTACCGCAAGCAGTCCCAATTATAGAGGCACAATGCCTAATTCATCTTGCGCTATGCAGAATAAAAAGAACATTCCAAGCACATAGTGTGCAACTGCAAACAGTGGTTCCAGATCATGTGAAGTGCAATGACAATCCAAACAACGTCAAGTGTGTGGAGCTACCCTATTTGATCCTAGTGGATGCATTCAACGCAGCCATGTGCTCTGCTCTTGACAGTATTGCTCCATTTAAACTTCGGATCAGTAAACCCAAAAAGCATTTGAACTCATGGTTTACACCCCACCTAAAAAACTTAAGACTACAGAAGAGAAAATGCGAAACAGCTTGGAACCGACATCCGACCGCTGAAAATAAAACTAACCTAATTAACATCTCCTCGCTATACAAAAGAGACATCATCCTGGCCAAACAAGAAACCTATAATAATAGGATCTCCCAATCCAACTCCAGCATGAAGGAGCTATTCTCCATCCTAAAGGAATTGGAAACTCCTATCACAGTACAGGATGACTCCATCAAAGACAAAACTTGGTGCACAGACATACAACTGGCACTAACCAACAAAGTATCCAACCTCCAAACAAAAATTGCCCTAAAGAAAGCCTCTCTGCCAACTCAACCGCTGATAGTCAAAATTCCCTCATCCAACAACCCAGAATCCACCCAATTCCGTTTCTCCAAGGTCTCAGTAATTGAGGTAGAGAAGACCATTTTGACTCTCAAACCTTCTAATTGCAAAGGCGACCAATGCCCCGCACAACTGATCAAGGATGCGGCTAGGGATTTAGCCCCCTTTATCACAAAACTTATCAATGCCTCCTTTACTACGGGCACCATCCCCCGCAATCTAAAGGAATCTTGGGTACTCCCCCTCCTAAAAAAGCAAACATTGGACCCCAACATTCCTACTAACTACAGGCCCATCACCACGGTTCCCTTCCTACTAAAAATATTAGACAAGGTAGCATACACCCAAATCCAGAACTTCCTTGAGATGAACCATCTCCTCGGCACCCGCCAATCCGGTTTCCGTCCGCAACACGGCACAGAGACTGCCCTTATCGACCTAAAAGCCCAAATAGATTCACTCAGAGACGAGGGAAAACTAGCTCTCCTCCTCCTTCTAGACCTCTGAGCCGCCTTTGATCTGGTGGACCATAAAGTCCTATGTAATCACTTGGACTCGGCTGCCCACTTCTCAGAGGAGGCTACAGTCTGGATTCAATCATTTCTTAGTGACAGGACTATGAGGGTGTTCTCCCCCGCAGCGGCAGCAGACCCTATCCCAATCACTTGCGGAGTGCCCCAGGGATCCTGCGTCTCGCCGACACTCTATAACATCTTCACCAAGCCACTCTTTGACGATCTTGATAATCTGGGTATCACCTACACTAACTATGCAGATGATACTCAGATTCTCTTACCACTTACTGGGGATTACGTCGAAGATCTGGCTCTGGTGAATAGAGTCTACAGCATCGTTCAGGCATGGATGGCCAACCATGGCCTATGCTTGAACGATGACAAAACAGAGCTCATCATCCTGGGCACGGCAGCCCGTATCTCCAAACTTAACCAAAACTACTCCGCCTTCATCATCGATGGCAACACTATCAAGGTCGCCAGAGAAGTAAAAACCCTAGGTTTTTACCTTGATGCGACACTATCTTTCACCAAACAGGTGAACTCACTGTCATCATCCACTGCCTATACATGCAAGTTAATACGAGCTGGGAAACCATTCCTTTCAGAGGACAGCTGTCTTATTCTAGCTAGAGCCCTCATTTTATCGAAACTAGATTATTGCAACGCCCTCTACATAGGGACTACCAAACAAATCATCCACAGAATCCAAGTGCTCCAAAACAATGCACTTAGAGCGGCCCTAAGTATCCCCAGAAGTGCACACATTTCAGAAATAAGACGAAAACACAAATGGCTTTCCACCCAAGAAAAAATCAACCTTAAATCTGCGTCCCTTATCCACAAATGCCTAAACAACAAAGCTCCCCGATACCTCTCAGAACGCTTCAACAGGAAAAATCCAACGAGACTCACAAGGACAGCCAGCCCCAACTGCCTCCTAGTGCCCAGATTCAAACTAGCCACCATTGGAGGTTCCAGCTTCCCAGTTAAGGCAGCACAGTTATGGAACTCCCTACCCCTTGCACTCAGATCTGACCAAACCTTCAATAACTTCAGAAAGAACACCATAAAATGGCTTATTGAGAATGCGACATAGCGTACGTCACTTTATACGTAACGTCTTCTTATAATGTTTGTACTAACCTGCTTTTACTGTTTGATCGCCATAGATTTGACTGTCTAGCTACGCCTTATCTGCACTTGCACTTGCCCTACCCTGCAGATTCGAAATTTCCACTATGCCTGTAACCTGTAACGTTAACTAATCTGTAACCTGTAAACGTTAACTAAGCTGTAAACCTCCTTGTTCTCTTGCGCCCTGCTACCCTAGGGTCTGGTGCGCACAATAAATAAATAAACAAACAAACAAACAAACGAAAGTGCGTACACATGTCAATACCAAATGGCAGGACACCACACTATATTGCCTGGCAGAAGGACTGGTAACATATAACAAGAAAATGATAACAAGGGTGGACAATTTCTGTACGCAAATATGGACAGATTATATCACAAAGCTGACGTGTATTGCAACAATGGAAAAGCTGGTGCGAGTGCACAGGGAAGAAGTACATGGACTGTGTTTCCGCAGCAAGGGTACAGTCTTTGTCGGCTCGAACACACGTTGCAAAGAGACTCTCCTGATTTCAGACATGAAGAAGCGAATGGCAGCTGTGACGGATTACTACTGGGTCTGTGGCCAACAAGCTTACTTGCACCTCCCACCCTCATGGAGGGGCTGTTGTTCGCTAGCCAAGCTGCACTCAGCATCACTAGTAATCACAGAAGAACACCTGAAGGTACCTGCTTAGGAGCCAACTAACCCTCCCATATTCAAAGAAGAAGAGAAAAACCTGTTGTCCACACAAGAGCTCTGCATCCTGCCAGGAAAACGACAGTTCCAACAACTAAAGAGGATGAAATTATCAAATTACATATCCAAAGCCTCTGCCACATTGTTTGTTGAAATACCAGAAGAATACAGGCTCTTCACCTCAGCAGAATCCTTTTTCGCATCTCTCTTGTTTTCCGGGAGTGCAGGCCACAGCAAATGCCAAATGGTTTCAAATAGTGCGCTGGGAGCTGGTCCAACTCCCGAACGCACAGAGAACTGGTTAAATGTGATCAAGGTTGAATTGTGTGCGTTGAGACTTATGACACTGCAAAACCGCTATGTGCCGGACATGTCAACAGCAATGGAAGCAGGGTTTGCAAAAAGTTTGTAGATTCCTGTTGCACGTTCATGTCTTCAGAGGATGCAAAGAATGCGTTGTTATTCCATATCACTGCAGCAGTCCATGGCCTTTGTGTTCACATGAAGATGGATAGAGAAGTACAGGAGATGAAGATGTTGATGCCCATCATCATGTTCATCCTTGTTATCATCTGAACCTGCCAACTGGGCCACTGATGTTGTGCCTATGAGGCACCCAATAGCACAAGAATGATGGTATCAATTTGGGTTTCAAAAGCACCTCGCGAGACAATATAATATTGAAGTACAGAATGTACTCTCCCTCAGTGTGGTCCTAAGTATGAAATGCTCCCCATCCCGTATGGACATGAAGTTGACCACATATACAACACTATCATTACTCCACCCCTGATATAGAGAATTATACAAAAGTTTGGGTAGACCAGGCAGGGGATGGGGGATGCATCTGTATGACTTGCCTGCCTGAGGAATATGCACGTAGGGGGAGGGTTTACTGTCAGTATGCAGGGGGTGGGTACCAATAGGGGACCAAGCCCTATGTGGAAACAGAGAGGAGACAGCGGGAGTGCAGGGGTATTAAGGAGTGTGTTACTGTAAAAGTAAATAAAGGGGGGAATGTTGGGAAGGGTGTGATCTCCAGAGCATGAAAATACCAACAGTGCCCCAATGTGATCCTCAAGAGACACACACTCTGAGGACGTCATAGGGCTGCATCCCTGTCAAACAGTGGAAAGCATGTTTTTTTTTTCTGGGGGTAGGATCTGGGAAGGGAATGTTTAGTTTGACTTGTATATGTTATCACAGGAAACATAAAAGAAATGAGCTAAGAGTACCCTGTACAGATTTATATGTGGTTGAAACACAATACTGATCAAAAACTAGGCAGACAAATAGAAATAAAAATGAACAACCAAAATACTCCTTAAACAGCAAAATATGCAAGAAAATAATCCAAATTCTTTAAACTGTTTCTACAATTACTGAAATAGCTGCCCAAAATTGTCCAAATGTACCAGACACCCTCTCTGTGGGAGCGGGCGCAGTCTAATACCTTAATCCCACAAAGGAACAGGAAGTTAGCTGGGCCTATTATGGAGCCACAACATTTCTCTAGCAGATTTTGGTGCTCTGATTTAGTTGAACAAACTCGACAAATCAGCCCTAACAGACGTTTGACGGGCTGAACAAACCGATAAGTCCTAGATTTGGCCTGAAAATAGAGGCTCTTGATATCATTGTGCGATACTGGGAAACTGCAACAAGTTTGACCAGGAATTTGACCATCCCAAAAACCCATTGTGCAATCAAGGTATAGGACAAATAATGCCAAAAATATGTGAAGGGGCCGTGGGTCATATTTAAATAAGTTTGTGTAGGCCTACTAAGACGATGAAAGACTACATCAGACCTGGCGCAGGCTTTAACTTGCTATGTGGAGGTTTGCCCTTAGTGAGAGGCCAATGCTTTACTCGTGAGCTATCTGCCTATTAATCACAGCCCTATCTTGGGTGCATCTAATTACCATCTTATTATCAGAGTCTGGATATGTAGAGGACCACTGGCATTTGTAAGGAAAGCATGGTATCAAACAGTGAAGATAGATACAAGTGATCATAGTTCAAGGGAGTTCATTGAACTTCAAAGGGTCTGTTGAACGCCTTTCTAAACTTAAATCTAAGGATGGGAGCAAGCTATGGCCATCAGATAATAATAACACAGTCCTGTTTGAGTTTCTGTCAAAATAAAAGGGCCTATCCTAATAAACCTATTTCCAATCCTTACTTCAAAATGCAAAATGGTGTGGGACAATAATGTATGCATGAAAGAAAAGTGTTCAAGAAATAATATGTCAGGATAGTGCAGCAGTTGCCTTCCCTTTCCCACATTTTCAGCACAGGGCAAGATGGCACGTTCGAGCTTCGCGCACAATCTGGCTTCTATGCCACGAGGATACAGTTCAAAGATTAGATATCAGGACCTTTTGCCAACGCCTCTTTACCAATAACAGACTCTTACTGCAGAGGGTCTGTCTAATAACAAACAAGCACTAAAATTCCTTTCTCATGCACAAGTTCTCACTTCCGGTGTCCATCATGGGTCTCCATCCTTCATGCTCTGACCCCTTTCTACCACAATATTAACAATTGGTCTCCCTCTTTCGGGCTCGGACCATGGATCTCCCTCATTCAGGCTTGGATCCCTTTAGGACAACAATCAAACTTCATCTCCCTCGTTCATGTTTGGGCCCCTTTATCACAATATTCACAATTGGTCTCCCTCATTTGGGCTCCGACCATCTATTCTCACTTTCTACATTTTCCTCTTGATGCAGACTTTCAAATGGGCAATTGGTTTTGCTTAAACCGTTGCAGGACCACTTCGAATCACTTCACACAATGTTCTTGCCAAACTTCTACTTTTGTTTCTGCCAATTCTTGGTGGGATACCCTACAGAGACCTTCGATTGAGCACACTCGTGGTGCCGGACCACTCTGTGACTGGTATTGTATCTTTCCCCTTTAATGTTCAAACATTCATCGGCAATTAAGCTTTCCTCGTGTCTTTCATCACACACGTTTCATTTTTCGTTCTTGCGCTCTTTTCATAATGTTGCCGCTTACAACCTTGACTTCAACACAAACCGGTCTTGCATCATTCTCCCCAACTCACCGGCCGTGTTGATCTCTTTAGCGCTGCTTTTAATCTTGGAGCCAAGGACTGTGCCTCGGCGACTGCGGTTCCTCCCTGACTCAGTCATCCGTGAAGGATGGCATGGGTATCTCAGACACACAATACAGGATTCTTCAGTCTGGTTTCCTGGCTTTAAGCTTTCTAATCGGAAGGTTTCTGGAAAGTATTGGCTTTTCACCAAAAAGGTCACGGGTATCTCCCTCCGTGCGTACCCTTCTTGATTTTGCGTCTTCCTTCCTTTGTCCAGCTGCCATTGGGAAGGTACTTTTCCAGTGTGTGCTTTGCCTCACTCAGAGTGTGCTCTTGTTCTCCACCCTTAATCTGTGTGGGGAAGTTTAATGGAAGTCAGGTGTGAGTGTTACAGGGAGGGGGGATACCACATCTCGCCATCAGGTGTCCCACTCCCCGAAGACCCCTCGCCCAGGTGATCCTCCAGCACTGGTCCACACCCAGTAACTGGATCCAAAAGCGATGGGTGTGTCCTGCCACTTGGATGACAGATCACTGAGTGCTTGTGGGTTTTACTTCTGGAGAGAACCAATGTTGGTGTGTTGCCAGACACCTTTTTGGAGAGTGCATATGGTAGAATGTTTTCCAAGCCTCCTTGAATAAGCCAGGTAAAAAACACATACAGTGCCATTTCAACCTACTTTAGGGCACCTAATTCTGGTAGAAAGTGACCCAGGATGTTTCCTGAGAGGCTCTCTTTTTATAAAATTGGTAAGTGCTTCTTGTCTAATAATAACCTTGAGTACATACATGCAAAATACAATTAACACATCTTAATAAGTTATTCACATACTTAAGACAGATCAAGAGAAAACCCTCAGTTCAAAGTAACAATAATGAATCCAATTACAAATAAAATGTTCCATGATAATTAACACCCACAATGTCATAGTTAAAACTTAGAGAACAACACAATTGATACATTGCAGGTAAAGATAGAAATGCACACAATACATAAAATGCAGTAGCAGTGATGACTAAAGATGTGGCAGAATATAGAAAACTCAAAAATTGATCTGACCTGACAAAATCAATGTTAATTGGCAAGTCTCGATATCCTTTCACATAGGATGGCTGGAGACAAGATACATAATCAAAATATGACAAGGAGTTTCCACAGTAGTATTATCGAGCCTACAAGGTCTCTCTTCCAAAAGAGTATTTAACCAGACGCCAGTGTACTCCGGAATCTGAAGGATATTAAAGTGAAAATATGTTTTTAACCTTCTCAGTTCGCCACTGCATAACTTAGTGAATAGGAGCATGGAATTACAGGCTGATGGCTCTGTAGAATAAATTCACTGTAACATTGTTTGCCCTGTAGATTGGTTACATTCTCAACGCAGCCCCAATATACAACCTTTTTTTCCATATAAGCTATGCGTTAGGAAAGGACAACATCTGGTCATCAGAAAAAGCAATATTAACAAAGTGCAACGTGGCAGTTTCCCTCAAGGCATGAGGCAGCCATTCGCATAAGGCACCCCTGTACGTGTGACTAAAAGCCCCATTGGAGTTTGGTCTCCAGGTAAGCGAGCAATGAACTGGCTAAATAGCTTACAACGCTGGATTAGCCAGCGAGATCAAATCAACAGAACCCCCGACTCACTTCTTGCTGAATCAACAGGGACTACTTGAGAGACACCGAGGATAGAACCTTTTTCCTTCCACATGTTCCAGCCATTCTTCATATTTCTCTGGTAATAACTTGAGGCCATGAAGTAAAGCAGGCACTATGCTGGTGCAGTAAAAAGACAACATCCCCCGGATTTTAGTACCACCTTTTAGTGCAATAAATCTTTGTATTACCACCCACTTCCTCAAAATGTTGGTAAAGATGTGGTCTTCATAAAAACAGGAAAGGATTTTATAGGAAATAGCTGTCGACTACTTCCAAGGAATGCTGACCTAAATTTCCAAATGAAATTACACTGTGCAGTGCGTTTATAGCCCATTATCAATATCTTGGTGTTTGCTTCATTAATAGACAATTGGCTTAGATAAGAATAAGAAAAGAATGGAAAGATAGATCGCTGTAAACCAATAGGGGTGAAATCGATAAAAACAGT
Source organism: Ambystoma mexicanum (assembly GCF_040938575.1). Lineage (NCBI taxonomy): Eukaryota > Metazoa > Chordata > Amphibia > Caudata > Ambystomatidae > Ambystoma > Ambystoma mexicanum. The sequence goes on along the minus strand of NC_090925.1, from coordinate 67,992,183 downwards.
GTTGTCAGCATATAGTATCCACCACACTGCTTAATGTCTTATGCAAGGAGGGATATTACATATGGGACCAAGGGCACTGTCCATGTCTGAGATGTAGAGATTGAACAGCAGGGGGCCAAAAAGCACCCCTTCTTCAATCCCCGATTTATGCCTATCAGTTTGGAAAGCAGTCTCCCTTGATTGAGGTGAACAGTCACTGTCTAGGGACCGAATAAAGCACAGCAGTGTGGGATCCAGGCCCCAAGTTCTAAGTTTATGCCACAAAAGAGGGTGGGAGAATGATTCGAACACATTTGAGAAATCATACATACAATTTCCCATTAGGTTGGTTAAGAATCTTATCAAATGAATAGTGTAAAAGCCATACGTTGTTAATCATGCTGGGGCCCTTCCTAAAACCAGTTTGGAATTTGCTAAGGAGATGTTTCCCTTCGGTCCACTGTGATAATTTCTTTAATAATGATGCAAATAGCTTTGAATTGGAATCCAGAAAAGTAAGAAGTAAGGAGTGGATATTTGGAGGGGTCCTCCTTGCCACCCCTCTTATGAACTTGGATCTGGATTTAGTCCCTCCAACTATTAGGTATCAAACCATTTGCCATGATACATTTAAATAATTGGCCTAGTTTTCTAGTTGCTCAGAATTCTGGGTTTGCCTTCGAAACCACATTTGCGATGGCATCGAGACCAGGAGCCCCGATTGACTTCAATTTATAAATCCATGCTAGTATGTCATCTGAGTCCTAACTTGGTGTGGACTCCAACAAAAAGATCTTTAGATGGTAAATCAATTTGTTGTGGAGTAACGTCCCATTAGAGGGAAAATAAATGTTCCAACCATGCCCCTTCTGATGCCATATTTATTTTTGGAGCACTTACATTAGATAGATGTTGTTTATAATATGCCTATCATTTCTTATTATCATTTGTTTTTAGAAGGCCAACATGAACTTCTAATTGCCATTATGTTTGTTGTGCTTATGCCTTCTAAGCCAATCTGTATACTTGGTAGTAAGAGAGACAAGGGATTTAAGCTTCATACTAGCTCTTTATTATGCAGCCTTTAACATTGTACAATCGCTATATCTAAAACTCCCTCTCTACGCCGCTCAGGATTTCCTCTTAAAGGATTTAAATTTAAGCGACTACAGAGGTAAATTATCAACACACCCATATCCCAATTATTTCCTTTAAGCCAAGATTCCGGTGTGTGGAAATCAAGATTAATTAATGCAGCCATTTTGTTTACATAAACATCGGACCATATGATACGGTTTCCTTGTAAATTCACCCTATATTGAGGGTCTGCTAATGGAAAGAACTGTGTCATGTTTAGCGTTTGCGTCCAAGAGATGGTAAAATTATCTCTAATTCGCAATTTTGTGTCTGTGATGGGGTAGGATCGTACACACAGTGAATGGTCCAAGAAAACATATTCAATGACAGAAGAATATTTGCCATTAGACTATGTCAGTTTCAAAGCTTGGCCCCTCAATTACTTCTTATTAAGACATACAAAGTCAATTGAATTGCACAATTTCCCCCAACCATGATCAGCATTATTTTCCCTGGGTATCATAGGAGACAAAGACGCATCATCTTCATCAGACTCACTACTACTCTGACCTTCAAAAGAGAGATGTGCATTGAAATCACCAGCGATGCCAATGTTACAACTAGGGAACTGATCGAGCCATTTCACCACCAATGCATCAACCTTTTCCTGAATGAATTTAGTGACCTTCACATTCGGTGGATCGTATACATTGACAATCAGCAATCCACTGTGAGACAGGGTGCCACTTGTCAGTCAAATGTAAGTACATAAGTTGAAGGAACGTTGCACGACTACAGTTTCAAGTTGTTTAGTTGAAGCAGAAGGTTCCTTGATCATGTGTTTATTGCTCTTGTTAAGTACCAAAGTCAAGAACTTATGGCAAACAGTTAATTGGAAGCCTAAATTGCTGATGGCAGAATAGTGAGTGCTCAATAGAGCCACCACCACAGCAGATGTAAATTCAACTACGGGCCAGTTGGTGGGGCTATTTTATATCATCTGAGCAAATATTCTTCAGCAAATATTCTTCCAAGAGACCTGAAGTTCCAAGATTTTGTGAGATTAGAATATGCTTTTAGTGTATTATTTTGCGAATACTGCAGTGAGGCCAGCAAATATTACTAGGGGCCACTGAAGGAGAAGGGTGCACGATCAATTGAAAGTTCCAATGTGATACGTTAGTTGCCATCAGTAGAGCTGCCTGTACCCACTTATCCATAGGCCCCTGTAGCAGTGCTTGCCTTATGGAACCGTCTGCCGTTGTTCTTGAAACTAATACTGGTTCAGGTACGTGACAAAGAAAAAGGTCTGGCTATGGTTGTTGATGGTTCAGAACACCCAGCTCCAGCTGGCAGTAAGCCTGTTTTCATGCAATTTGCTTTAGGATCCTCTGTTGTTTTATCCAACAAATGAGGCGTTTACTGAAAACCACAGTCTGGGCACCAACCTGTGCCTCATTCACCTCCTCTGTCTCAGGGGGCACAAGCTCCACTGATTTCGAGCTAAGAACCCTAGCTTGAAATTTAGGCGTTAGGTTACATTCAACAATGTTGTCAGGAATCGTGTTAGTAATATCGACAACCCGCACTGAAAGGTTTTTATAGTCACATTGCTCATTTGCTATCTTAGTACATAATGAGAACAAATCGTCAATGGAAGCAGCAACTGTGTTCGAGGTGGAAAGTGAGCAGGTAACTTCCTTAGGAATTGAACTGGAAGGTCGAGACTGAACAGAGTAAACAGAATCCCAGTCAATATCATGTAAAAAAGAAAACAAAGAACTTGATAATAGGCATTCCAGGTCTGTCATAGCAGAACGTTGTGTGCCATTCACCTTGTTATATTTAAGATCAGAGGGTGATATTTGCCTAGGCTGCCCTACTGTTTCCTGTAATCCCAGACAAAGGTACAACAAGGAATTATTATTATTATCGATAGGCGGCTGTTAGGCAGAATTACTTGGTTGGTGTGAAAGACTCTCGGAGCCTCCTTAGGATTGCCTAAGTCTACCAGATAGTTGACCTCTCCAATTTTTCCCACAACCTTGAAGGGTCCTATCCATTTGTCCTGTAAGGCCCTATGCCTTGTAGGTACCATAACTAAAACTTTCTGGTCTTGAGTAAACTCAACCATGTTGGCCTTCTGGTCATGCCAATGCTTCACCAGAGCCAGACCTGCTTTTAAGTTATCTGATGCTTCTGCCATCATGTGTGACATTCTCCTCTGGACACCTATCACATAGTCAGTGGGCCTCATTACGAGTTTGGAGGTAGCCATGCCCTTAATAAGGATATGGCTACCCCCAAACTCGGGTCCGGCACTGTGTCCAGCAAAGAGGGAATAACCGAGCCATTCCGACCTTGGTGGGCCTAGTAATTTACCTTGCGCGGGACCTGGTGCCGGTATGTCCCCATTCCCATTTCAGCCCCCATAGGGCTCAATGGGAATAGGGAGGATGGTAGCAGCTGTACCGTTCATAACGGTACCATTGCTACCATCCTGTTCTGCTCGCGGGTGCAGCTCTGCACGCCTGGTCCGACCAGCCGTGCAGAGTGGCCCCTGCGAGCAGCACGTGTAATGTGGCTGCATGGCAACAATGGCACTGGTAGCACTACCGGTGTCGTTGTTGCCTTACCGCCACTGTTGTAATGAGGCCCAGTGACTCTCACTGGCTTGGGCGAAGGAGCACTCTCCAACCTCTCCTTAATTAGTGCCAAGGGACCTCTAACTGGATGGCCATAGAGAAGCTCAAAGGGACTAAATCCAACTCCCTCCTGAGGGACTTCTCTATAAGCAAATAGAAGGTATGGCAGTAGAAGCTCCCACTTTCTTCTAAGGGGTACTTCTAAAGCACCTAGCATGCACTTCATTGTATGGTTAAACCTCTCTACCAATCCATTTGTCTGTGGATTGTAGGCAGTTGAGAACTTGTAAGTCACACCACAGTTCTTACACATGGCCTGCATGTAATGGGACATAAAAGTGGATCCCCTGTCAGAGCTGACTTCCTTAGGAAAACCTACCCTAGTAAAATACCATGTAGGGCCTTAGCAACAGCCTAAGCTGTGACAGTCCTCATAGGTAATGCTTCAGGATACCTAGTAGCATGGTCTACTACAACCAGGATAAACCTATTGCCTGAAGTGGTTGGAGGGTCTAAGGGACCAACAGTGTTGATTCCTACCCTCTCAAAAGGGACTCCCACTACTGGGAGAGGCACCCAGGGTGCCACATTCTTGGCTCCACTTCTGCCAGATGTCGGAGAAGTGTGACCGCTGCTACAGAATTAATCTACATCAGACCCAAACTTAGGCCAGTAGAAATACAGAGAAAGCCTTTCCTTAGTCTTCTTGGAACTCAAGTGACCAGCCAAAGGAATCTCATGGGCTAACTGCAGGAACTGGTGTCTGCTCTCCAGAGGCACTACAAGTCTTCTGTAGTCTCCTGGGATAGACTCAGTTGGTTCACTGTAGAAGAGGCCATCTTCCCAATATAACCTATGCTTCCCTGGCTCTTGCCCTTCCAGCAGGGAAGCTGCCTGTTGGCGAAGACCTTCAAGAGTAGGACATTCTCTTTGACCTCTGCTGAAGTCTGCCCTACAGGGTCCACCATCTGCCAGTAAAGACTGCAGCTCAGTATGGTCTGCAGGATCCAGATCTCCAACAGGGGCAAGGTCTTCTTCCAGCTCGGATTCCTTAGCAGCTGATTCAACCACACTAGGTTGTTCCTCACAGCACAGGAGTGCTTGCTGGCTTTTTTTTGAGTTTTTAGGTTTCCCCTTTTCCTCCTTTTTCTTAGAAATTGCAGTCAGTAGGTCCTGTGGACTGGGGGTTATAGTTTCCTCTATAAGTTCCCTTGGAGAGCCTCTTAAGGTACTCCCTCTGGCCTTCCTTGTCTGCTCCTGTTTCCTTTTGCTGGGAGGCCTGGGGGTGTTTGATACACCTCCAAGAGTATTTAAGTCATTCCCCAGCAGGACTCTCCCAGGTACTTCACTCTGCACACTAACAGGTATCCTGACAGTCATGGCATTACACTGGATGAGAGCTGGTAACTGTGGAAGCATTTGGCCAGGGCCTCCAACAAGCTTAGTGAGGTATTTGGGTGCCTTAGCAACACCCTCCACCTTGAAAGAAATGTCAACCACTACAGTAATGCTGGCGCCAGTATCTCTGATAGCAGGGGTTTCCTGACCATTTACAAGTACACTGGCTTTGTAATACTCTTTAGTATTGTCTGGGATAGAATTATAGACATCTAAGTTCTGTTCCCACATACCAAGGGACACTAAAGAAACACTGGCTGAGACTTTCATGGGTTCCTCAGCCAGTAGGTGAAAGTTTCCACTTGCCATTTGAACTTCTTCCTCTGGGGAGAAGGCTAAGGAGACAGTGTCGATCCCTGAATGTTTGCCCTTACATCTGGGATCCCCTTTCACATGGTCAGTTGACCCACAAGCAAAACATTTTCCAAAGGTTTTGATGAATGGGGGTTTGGTCTGACCTCCATCTGGTTTAGCAGCAGAGGTTTAACTAGCCTAATTCGGTTTCCCAGGGGGCTTACCTTCTCATGTTTGTGGCCCTCTTTGGATTAGAGGTATTGGAATTCTCTTTGTTATATTTCTTGTGCTGCTTGCCCTCATCCTTCTTCTGAGTAGCCCCAGAATCCTTGTGAGTAGGCCTGTTGGCAACTCACAAGTCAGCAGCCTTTGCTAACTTCTTTGGATCAATTTCCTTAGAGTCAGCCAAGTGCTGTCTCAGCTCAGGAGAGCAGACATCATAGATATATTCTAACATTAACAGATTTCTCATACATTCATGAGTGTTAACTCTGTAACCCTTAACCCAACCATCTACGTTTGTCAAACATTCACACAACCAGGTAGCCCAAGTGGTACCATCATGCTTTTTTAGGGTTCTAAACCTCTTAAGATACTGGGAAGGATTTTCCCCAAACCTAGCTATCAAAGCTAGTTTCACATTTTCATACTCCACCTTGTCTACTTCCCCCACCTCCATTACAGCATCAGTTGCAACCTGGGGTTGCCTAGACAAAAACCAAGGAATCAGCTGATTCCCTGTAATTTCCTAAATCCCATAGTTATACTCAAAAGCAGCCAACCAATCCAAAATATCAAGCTTAACCTCATACATACTTACTGCATCTTTGGGCATGCGAGGCCTCTTTGGACTGGAAGACCTAGAAGACTCTGGGAGAGAAGCATTCTCAAGAGACAATTTCTTCATTTCAAGAGCATGCTGTAATTCCATTTCCCTTAGTTTAGGTTCTTGATGTTTACTTTCATTTTGTTCTTGGAGTCTTCTGAACTCAAGTCTCATCTTCTCAAGAGAGACAAACCCTGGACTCAGTACTGGACCTGGTAAGGTCACTGTGGCTAAAGATTGAGGCCTAAGAGCAGGTAGAGGTGCAGTAGGGCCTACATCCTGAGACTCCCCTGGCTCTTCTAATTCATCAATAACATTTGAGTTGGACTCTGAAACATTATCATCCTCATCATCATTTTCTACATTTTCTACAGAAGTCGGTATAGCAGATCTATTTCTTAGACTTTGCCATTCCAACAATGTTTCTATCAATTCATTATTTTTGCCTTTAACAGTGAGGTTCCTAGTTTTACACATTTCCCTTTGTTGATCAACTGTTAAAATGACTAGGGTCTCCTGTCTAGTTATCCATATCAGGCATGATAAAACAATTGTTTTTCTAGTGGTGCTTAGCTTTGTGAAGGCTATTTGAACAACAGTAAGAGCAGCACTCTCAATGTAACATCCATACTTTATCCTCACCACTTGCCATCAGTGTTAGGCAGAATTACATGCAGTACTCTTTGGGAACACTACACACAATTAAGACTACAGACGTAAGCACAATCTCACCTCTGTTATAAGTCTGTACTACACAGTTTTGTGGTAGCAGGGCTGAGCAGCCAGGCTTATCTCAAGATAGATGTGAGCAGTACAAGGTGTTACACAAAGGACTTGCAATCACAGTGGTTCAAACAAACACGTACTCAAGGTTTCTTGGTAAAACAATATTAATTTATTTATACATTTAGTTAGAAAACATAGTAATAAGCAGCTCAATATCACACTATAATACACTTCAGTACCAAACCAATACGTTTCTGAACAAGTTAGACTCCCCTGAAGTGGGAGCAAAATGGCACTTCAGTAATTTTCAAAAGGGGTAAAAAGACAACGGTTATAAGAATCAAACACAGTTACTTTCATAGGCAGGGCAAATAGTTTCAGTTCACTGCAAGAGGCAGTTCAATTCAATAGGCCTGGGCCAAAGTCAATGTATCAGTGTCTTGGATAGGATAGCCCAGTTCTGGTAGTAAACAGTTAAGTCTTTGCCAATGTTCTTAGAAGAAGTTTGCACGAAAAAGAGTTATAGGTCGGTTTAGGAGCGAACAAGACTCCAAAGTTGGGAAAGTTTCACAAACTTTCAAAGCGGCAAAGAGGATTTCTCTATCGCATTTGCACAGTACCTTTTGAATGAAGAAAGGCTGTAGCTGAGGCGGTTGTTCCTGGCAGTTCCTGCAGATCTCACTGTTCCTGAGCCTCAGTCGTGGGGACAAGAGGGAGGACGTTGGGAGGTTCCTGCACTGAACGCAGATGCATCCACAAGCTTGGCAAAACATCGGTTTAAGGTGTGAGTTTCTTAAAGTCCTCAAACTGGTATCTTTCTCACTGACTATCCGGTTTTCAACAGCACTCTGAAGAACATATGACCAGTATGGAGATGGTTTCCAGGTGGCTTGTGAGTTGGTTGTTCCCACCAGCTCAAGGGAAGAAGTCGTCCTTGAAGGGGCTTCTCTGTTGAGGGTGTTTCAGGCTATTCGGGCCTGCAGCAGAGATTCACCGGGCAAACCAACGGTCCAAGAGTTGCAGCAGTCGTCTTCCTACAGCTCGTCTTCGGTTCTTTTGTTCCAGTGGTCGACTCTGCCTTCCAGGTCCCAGATACCTGCTTTTAAACAGTTTTCTCCCATTCATTCCAGCCTAGCTGTCACTCACCCAGCAGGGTGGCTGTCTTTGCCAGACAGTCAGCCAGCAAATCACACCAGAGTGCATTCAGGTCTCCTAGGAGACTAAGCACAGGGAGTTTCGAACACCTCCCTCACATCCTGTCCACCCCAGCCACTCAGGCGCCAAAGTGGGGCTTCAGTACAGAAGGCCACCAAAGGCAAATGAACAAAGGGACCAAACCTGGTTTGCCGCGCAGAGACACACACTAGATGGACTTTCCAAAAAGAAATGGCGAAAAAAGTTGATTGGAACCTGATTTTACAGAGGGGGCTCAGACGCCATCTTGAAAAACATGGCTCCGGTGGATTTAAGGTACCGGACCGTTTAAACGTGTCGTGGTTGGCGAAATCATGGTAATACCACTGCCACAAGCCATTCTGTGAGGTAAGGGTAGCTTTCGAGGGCTACATGAGTTTTCTAGGCATAGGGAATACCAGGTATTCCATACAGCACTCTGCTGTAAGGCAGTGTGTGCTAGGTCTATCAATTTAAAAAGTCTAGTAAAGTCAATTTAACTTTACATTCACTAGGAGACAGTAGTCAGTCCCAGAGAAGATATTTAAACCTTGGGAATTCTGAAAGACATCCCTGTGCCAATGCACTGAAGGTGCTGTGTGACACACAAGAAAAAGATGATGCCTATGGAGTTGTTTAAAACTCCATATCCAAAGAACACAAAAGTAAAACACACATCAAAATACATGACAGAGAGGAAAAAAAGTCCTAGAAATCCCACAAAGTTGCTGGGGGTCTCAAAAGGTAATGGAAATTAGCACATTTATGAGAATTCTCACTAACACTGGCGAGCCCAGAATACTCTTGTCGGATTCTCCTCTCGTGTCAAGCAGTGGTCCTACAGAAGATTCTGGTGGAATTTCAATGTTGTCATTGTTGTTGTCAGAGAAACTGCCAACAGTAGACATTTTAAAAAAGTCTGTCATTTTTGTTGTGCTGTCATCCATATCATTGTGCAATGCAGACTTATTAGTTGCAAGCATGGTTTGTGCAATATTGGCTGTGTTGCTAGCTAAAGCTTGTTTCCTAGGTACCAAATTGGGATTTATTGGTGAAGACCGGATTGCTGAACTATGCAACTGTTTGGTTGCCTTTGTTGTAGAACTGTGCAGACCATATTTAGACACGTTCTGTCTTTTCATTGCAGTTGTGCTGTATGGATTCTAGAATAAACAAATATTAGATTTGTTTCAATAAATAGTCACTCTTCCACTCACTGTGCTTACCGCCAGCAACCATTGGTCTTGAGCAGAAAAGAAAAGTCCAAAGTCCGAGCCAGCCAGGCACAACCAAGCTATCTGGTTGACCCGCTGGAACATTGGAACACACAGCGCACACTGCGCGCTCCACGCTGGTGTGAGGTTTTGAAGGTGGGCTACAGGTACAGCAAGTGGGAAGAGTAACCAGACTATATCCCAGTCTCAGGGTGCCAACAAATCCAAATCCAATAGAGGTCCCTGCAGTAGTGCAATCACTGGAACACACAGCACACACCAGCGGCTCTAATGGAAGTGTGCTTCAGCAAAAGTCATGCTTATGTGCTTTGGCTCTTTTAGGTTTCATGGGATTACACTACATCTAGAAAGTTTTCAAATGATAAAACACCCCAAATAAATACCAGTGCCACCAAAAAAGCATCTATCATGTGCCCCATGATTCTGGAAATTAGTGCATAAAGATTTGCTTTGGGACACCACCCAGCTCATATCAGATAATAACAAAATCACAAAACAATCATCTTTTTTTACACTGGCCTCTGAGCACATTCACACTACAAAACGTTTTTTATTAATTTGCGTGGTTTCCAAGTTAACATGGAATTCCATGTGTGTGTGAGCCATGATCAGTTTGAAGTTCCCTTAAAGTGTCTCCTGCTTCAACCCAGTGCACGTTGAAGTGGTTCCCCATAATGCAGTGTGTTCCATCACCTAAACTAAAAAGAGCAGGGCCTAGTATTGAGAGCAACATAAGTCATATAGGAGAGATGGAGTTGGGGGGGGGGGGGGACAGAACTCAATGGGTTGTCCTCCAAAAAATGATCACATTAAGGACAGGAAACATTACCAATAAAGCACACATCATGAGTGTGACACATGAGGGGCAATCCATGACCCTCATTGATTGTTGTGATGTTATTATGCTCTGAGTTTGGCTCATCACAAAACTCAAAAGGTTATTGTGCTTCAACACAGGCACTTTCCAAAGAAAGGTCACAATGCATGTTAATTGCGATAAAACAACACTTCAATCAGTAAAGTTCTGCCGCTGCAGGTGTGGAATGAGGATGTGAGCCACTTCCGGCTCCAGGGACCATGTATCTGAAGAGCCGAGACAGATCAACTAGTCTAGGTGCTGTCTCTATATAACCAGGTCTGGGAGGAAAAGAGAGAGCGCTTAGAGCCGGCTGGGAAAAGACATAGGTTCCATGCTGAGACTCATCCGAAATGCTGCCTTACTGCTCCACAAACTTGCCACATGTCATAATTTCTCCTGCTTGTGAGACTACATCCATTCCCTACTTTCAGAAGCCGAATGCAGTCTTCTTTAGTGTAGTGAAGCAGCCAACCTGACACTGGATGATACTGTCCAAGGAGTAAGCTTGTGTAATACTTTCAACATTCTGGTTTGTCTTTTTTTAGTTCCCTGTTAAAATGATGATACACAAAACATCCACAGTACATTACATTGTCGTTTGAAAATATGCATTCTTTTTTTAAATTTAATATAGTGTGTGTTTTTTTGTTTTTCCCTTAAGGCTTTCTTATGAAAGGCAGTGCACCCCTGCCCATCCCAAGCCACCCAATCCATTGTATTTGAATGAAGTCCTCTAATTCCATGTGCCACTCCTCCTTTGTCTCCCATGAACGTTCAAAGGACAAACAGTATGTTGTACTTTTTCTTCGAACAAATGCTGCTGCATTACGTACACTCCAAAACCACTAGATGAACAATTAGTGTTTGATGGATGGAGCAGTGTCATTTCCGAATGCTTTACACTGCTATAATATAGTGGATGATAGCCTAGACCCACAATCCATGTTTAAAGGTGTTAGGTGTTTTACTGAAGGCAAGTCTTCCTTAGCCATATTATGCCAAAGGTAAGTGGGCTAGTTTCGTAGTATGGCAGATGAATATCTGTCTTAATGCTGGAGTAAATGGACAATGGGTAATAAAATGGCCAATTGGTGGTTTGGTCATATCCTATAATGATGGCAAGAAGGCATTTTTCATCCTTTGGTTTAAGGATGCCTCATCCTTGGGAAGAAGCAGTCCCCCAAAACATCATCTAAAACAGAGAATGTATCACCCAGAAAACATTTCCCTTTGTTCACCCTGATTTGAGAATGCAATCTTTCAATCAACTTCCTCTACAATAGTCTCCGGTGTGTGAATCTTATGGGCTCACATTTGACAAGAATGGCTTTCATTTGGCACATTATAAAGCACAGCCTGGTTCTCACTGGCACATTTTGTACAGCGTGAATAACTGCACCTCTCCAATGAACACCCACGCCTGCCATGGCGTACCTGCACCGCCCTATTTTGTATATCTTGGCCTTTAAACACATACCTATGAGGGAATCACACTGTCACTTGAGATGTTTAGGTCAAAGGTGAAGAATACACATCTGAAGCTATCTGCACCACAGGTGTTGGGTCTCGTGCATATCACGGTGCCTCGCTGCTCCCTTCTATCCACCATGTCAGCGATCCTTCCTTTTTGCAGTTGTTCAGCCCATTCATGTGCTGAGGTGATTTACTTGCCAGACCTTTTACCCATATCCCCACCCCAACTTCCAGAGTTTTCATTGAAATATTTTCTCCATGCTCCCTTCCCCACCCACACATGCTGAGAAAATGATCAGCTTCCTGAAGCCAGGGGGCGGCCATCCAGGGTGCTTGCATGCACGGCGCGTGTCCATGTGAATGTTTATGAATACATTATTGTGTGTGAACATTGTTACACAGTTTTTAAGACCACATGAGGTCTGTAGTGGGTCCATGCTCCGCCTCTCCTCCCTCCCCCTTCATAACCCTGGCTGTCTGTAACCGTGGCAGTGGGAGAACTGTTGGGTTGATTGCAAAGGACACACGCACCATCGCAGTGCAGAGATACCTTTGTCCAGAATTGCTTCTTATTATTAAAATGTGCCATTATCACCCCATTGCCGTTTGACTTTGGATTGGTCTATATCGACCATCTACTATGCAAGACCTGGTAAAAGGTTTTCAGTGGCATTTTGGCACAGCGTGATTCAGTGGTGGATGTATAGGAGGAGCGAGGGGGCGGCCTCCTCTGGGAATACACTACATGTCCCGATGTACTGCACTACTGCCTTAATTGAACTAATGCTAAACAGAAACTGCAAGCAAGCAAGCAATGTAAATGTGTCACTTGCATTGCATTTTACAAATGCGTGCAGGACGTAAACCTTTTAAAAAAGGATCTGTGTTCATTGCAATTTTTGGAAATTGCAATGCATGCTTCGATCATCTATATGCTTGCCACGCCCTACCTCTGCATGCTTGGCCCTGCACTGGCCAGGGTGCATCACAGAGATGACTTATCATATTATCAAGATTTACAGCGTTTTGCCCAATGCTTTTTCAGGCCAGCAAAACACCAAGTCCCAGCTTCTCGGAACGTATTGTTGAACTCAGAATGAAGTCAGGCCAGTGTCCTTCTGACAATGTTGAAGAGTCTGTAGCCGCCGGCAGTAGCAATCCACATCTTCCAACAGCTCAGCTGCGAGAATGACTTGGGTGCAACGGGTAGTAGTAGACGTTGTAGTGTGGCATTTATTTAGCTCCTTTATACCATCAGTATGCCACTCAACACGCTTGTGGGCGGGGAGGCCCTGGTGGACCGAAGTCCAAGGTATGAGAAAATTGTTAAAAAGGTTTATAATGCGTGTGTGCATTTATCAAAAAAGGGTTTTGGGTGGGAATGCTGAGCACCAGTAAGCTACCCATGATGACGTTTTTTGTAAATATATACGCCTGTCTTTGCTATTGTCGGGCAGAGCGCTCTCGGTGTTTGCAGAGTTCTTTGCATGCCCTATTCTGATTGATAAACTCCCATTTACGCTCACCCGCACTCTGTCTTGGCCTTATTCCCATCTTGGGAGAGTCCTTCATTGTCTCTCATTGCGGGGAGGATCGTGCTGGTTGGGGACGCGTGCCTTCAGTGGTGACCCCGAAAGCGTGATTATTATTATTATTATTTTTTTTTTTCCCAACTTATCGCTACCGTCCCCTTTTGGCACGAAAATCTCCGGTCGAAAAGGGATACGTACGGTACGCCGGCTCCGGGAGGCTGCCCGCCAACGGCGACCGGTACGCCCAGAAGTGCGCACTCAACAGAGAGAGGGTACGGGATCCCGGTTGAAAAATCCCCTTTGAGTACCGCTCGCCGGGGCTGACTGTTGAGCAGACGGTAGCACTGCCTGGACGGACCCAGTTTCGGAGACTATCGGTTCAAGACGAGCACGCGAGTATTGAGTGCGAGCGATCATAAAGGGAGTAGAGGAGGAAATTTAGGACAGGGAACGAGGCGGGGTAAAAAAGGGGGCACGTAGGTCTACTAAGGACCATCTTAAACTTTCTTTGCTTTTTCTTTGCATATGGTCATTAGGATTAAGAGGTGAATAAGAGATAAAAGTGACGTGAACCTAGCTCCGAGAGGGGGTGGAAGGCGGCGCCGCATAGTGCTATCTTGACTAGTACTGGGAATATATGAAGAAGTGGAAAATAAGATAAAAGTGTCTGGCAAAGGGAGACAAGGAGAATATATTAGTGACTGCTATTCTTTCTATTCTTTTCTTTAGGGTTGTGGAAAAATAAAAGTGAGATTAGTCCTTACCATAGAGATAAAGTAAAAGACAGAGTTTTACTGTAAGAGTGAAGATCAAACCTATACGTATATGTATACATATATCTGAATAAGACGGACAGGGACAGCCGGCCAGGGAGGAAAGGGAGGGCAAATTGAACTGTGAATAGGGTGTTACAGAGAGGTGTGTGCACATTGTATGCGTCAGGAGATAATTTGGTGTGATGGGCGTGTAAAAATGGTCATAAATGTATAGCCATTGAGTGGTCATGGTAAGTGTGGCCAGACAAAGCTTTATAAAAACAAGAGTAATAAGGTGAAGTGACTGTGTACCTTTCTGATTTCTGGGTTAACATTGTCGAGATTACTGATGGTTTGCTCTTGTACGTGCCCCCCAAAGAGAATAGAATAGAGGCTGTGTACAGCCATTCTTATGGTGTGCAGGCGGGGGGAAGAACACGAAGTCCCCCACTATTGAGTAAGACATAAAATACGAGGACTCACATGGTGATACGTTTTACATTGTGATATTGAGATACATAGAGACACATAAGTACCAGGAGGGCACAAAGTATGGGGGCAGAAACACCCTTATCACATATTTGTAAGAACTTACCGGGGTACGCGGAGCGGATTAGATATGGTAGCTACATGCATTTGTTTGAAATACAAGGGGAAGCAGTTGCATAATAGGAGAGAAATTTTAGATCTCTGGAGGTTGTTTGAAAAGATACCGCCGCCTAAGGCACAAGAATTAAATCCTGATCTACCATCTACCACTGACAATCCACTAATGATACAGAAAGATGCTAAAGCATTGCCAGACGCAGAGCCACCAATAGAGGTAATAAGTTTATACCCAATACTAAACAAGCCAGTGCCCGCAGAGGGGTACAGCGACCCCATTATGTGCCACCCCCGACAGCTACTACAACCCAAAGGCCAACGGCACTCCCGCCATATGAGAGTACTAGGGAGCGAGCCCAGGTGAGCACGCCAAGGGTGGACATAGAAAAGCTAACAGACGATCTAGACTCAAGACTCTCGTTAGCCAAAGATGAGCTCTTGAGGATAAAAAGCATATGTGAGCGAACAGCACTTAATGCAGCAAGATCAGAACACGCGTCTAGAGCGCAGAGCGAGGGTAGAACACTTGAAGAAGGGTGGAAAAAAGGCGAGATACTGTTCAGAATCCAAGAAGAACCAACCCGAATAATTGAACTAGAGACAAGAGAGGGATGTACTGACAATGAAGAAAGGCCTATAGGGGACAGGGAGGAGCTACTATGTGATATAAGGGACGATTTGGAGGAAAGCGACAGGTTGAGCATGGCAATGGGAGGGGGAAGCGAAGGGTTGGATGGTGCATGTTCAATGAGAACACTGGATGATGAGTGGACGGGGTGATTAAGAAACCGGGTGGGGAAAATGGCATCATTGGGAACATCAGGAGTAAAGACGGGTACAGATACCACAATGAAAGGGAAGTTGCAGCTCCTGCTAATACATAGGGGAGGAGGGAGGCCGAATTATGTACCCTGGGCTCAGATGGACAAGGCCAACTTACTAAAGTTATTGCCCCCGTTATCGGGAGGGGCGAGCAAGTGGATATACGCCTTTGAGAAATACACTGCCGGGGTACCCCTAGCAATAGGAGATGTGAAGAGTTTGCTCGTATCAGCAGTGGGGGATCAGGCTGAGAGAGTATGGGTCAAAGCTGGTTTCCCGGGAGTAACATTAGACTGCGACCGCCATGACAGAGCCTCCTTTAACACAGTGCGTGCAAGGGTGTGGGATGCTTTGCGGGAAACGTTTGCAGACACCCCAGACTTACAGTCAGTAATGCAGTGTACAATGAATGACGGGGAAGATGCTATGGATTACATTTTTCGGGTCCAAGAGATGTGGAGAGCAGAAACGGGTACGCCCTGGTATCAATCGACATCTTTATTTTACTTCATTATAAAGAGGGGGTTGCCAAAGGAGGTGCAAAAGGCGCTCGATAAGATAGCAGGTATTGAGGGGAAAGGATGGCCTGAGATTCAGAGCATAATAGTGCACCACTGTAAGCGAATAAAAGAAAGGGAGAAGGAGGTGGCGCAGAAAAGATTGGCAGACGAAGCGAAACTAGTGCAGACAAAGTTGGTGAAGGTCGCAGCAGCAGTAGCCGCGCTCCCACACAGCAGGGAGGGAGATGAGGAGGAGGAGGAGCTGGTAGCAATACAAGGAAGGATGGCAACTAATTGGGCAGGAGCAGGACAGCGGCAGTGGAACGAGCAGGAGCAAGTCGGAGGTCCGCAGTGGCAAGAGTGGGCCCCTCGAGGGGGACGAGGTGGGTACAGGGGCCGAAGAGGGGGTGGACCGGGGCACGGGGGAATGGGAGGAAATGGATGGCAGGGTCCCAGAGGGGCGCAAGGGAGTTGTTGGAATTGCAGGAGATGGGGACATTACTCGAGGGAGTGCAGAAGCAGACCCAACAACGGTTTTCAAGAGGCAGAACATTATGGCCATCCCCATCCGGGGAGCCCATATGGTCTCCTAATGGGACAACCACAAAGAAACCCAGGCCAGGGGTACAATGAGCAACAACAGGGGCATCAGTACAGAACACAGAATCACCCACAAAACAATGACACTATGCAATACACGCCAGGCAACCCTTTTGCGACAACAGCAAACGGAGTCCCCGCACCAGCACCCTACAGTGGCGTGTCAGTGGTTTCAGGGAGCGTGTTCAACCGGGGGGGGCAATGAGACACCCCGCATAGGACAGCCGACAGAGAACACTTGCGTGTCCAGTTCTATCTACCACCTACGATGCAGCAGAGGAACCATTGGTAGGGGCACAGATAGGAGACAAGCAGTTCATATTCATGGTAGATTCGGGAGCGGAGAAATCATGTATTAGGGAGGGCCGGTTCCCGTTATCTAACAGGAAGTTAGAGACGCAGGGGTTCTCTGGGGCTGTAATTGAAGTTCCTTACACAGAAGCATTGGATGTAACAGTGGGGGGCAAAACTGTGAAAACACCCTTACTGTATTATGAACACTCGCCAATAAATTTACTAGGGAGGGATCTTCTTAGCAAACTCAATATGACAATATCATTCACTGAGAGAGGTATAGTGTGCTCAACGCCAGGAATATGCCTATTACGTGTGATGCTGGTAGTACAGGCCCACACAACTGCACCAGAAATACGTGGTTTGCCAGTGGATGAGAGAATGTTTATAGAGGGACTAAAAACGCTGGCCCTCATAATTCCTGAGCTAAGAAGAAAGTATTGGAGAATACCGGCAGAGGTTCTCTTCCGCCCAATAGTGCACCCTGACATAGCACCAGGATCAGTGGTATCATTAGACTTGCACGCTGTACAGGTATCAGCAAAAAGGATCTCTGTGATTGGAATAGACATAGAAGGATGTGAATGGCGTACAGTACTGTGTACCAATGCCAACATTGCCCTGCGAGAGTTAACTGATGAGGATCTCTTTTCAGACTCAGAGGGGGATGGTGAAATAGTAATGAAAATAGCAATGCCCTGTGACATTTTGATTCAGGCCAGAGAGATTCCTGTCCAACTGATGGCAGTGGTGGGAGCACCACCGTCATTCTTTGATGATGACATGAGACTAGTACCAAATAATTTATGGACAACAGGCCCCCATGACGTAGGGTTGTTGCATGGAGTACAGCCAGTGATAATAAAGATCAAACAAGGAGCAATTCTACCCCAAGTGAAACAATATCCACTGTCCCACGAAGCAGAAGAAGGGATAAAAGAGACAATACATGCACTACTAGCACAAGGGATAATAGTGCCTTCAAACTCCCCATGCAACACATGCATTTACCCAATTAAAAAAGCAAAAGGAGGGTCTTGGAGGATGATCCAGGATTTACGCCCCATAAACGATGTAATTCAGAAAGAGTTCCCCTTAGTCCCGAACCCTGCATCAATACTATTCAGCATCCCAAAAACTGCATCACATTTCACGGTGGTTGATTTGAAAAACGCATTCTTCTCCATCCCCTTAGCTGAAGAGAGCAGATATCTGACAGCGTTTACACTAGGGGGGAAGAGATATGAACATTGTAGATTACCACAGGGATACTGTGAGAGCCCAAGCATATTCAATCGTATACTATATGAAGACTTAGGAAACGTATTAGTTGAGAGCACAATCATTCAGTACGTAGACGATTTACTCGTCTGTGCACAGGACGAAGAAGCATGTCGAAAAGATTTTATAACACTACTTACCCTGTTAGCTAATAAGGGGTACAAAGTAGACAAGGAAAAACTACAATACTGTCTGACAGAGGTCCTATACTTGGGACAGCTAATATCAAAAGATGGAAAAAGAATAATCCCCGACAGGGTAGAAACAATAAGATCAGTACGAGAACCCACAACAGTGAAGGACATGCAGAAATTCTTGGGAATGTGTAACTATTGCTGAGCATGGATACTAGATTACGCAGCATACACCAGACCCTTACTATGAGCGCTCAAGGAGGCACAACAGGAGAACAAGAAAATAGAATGGTCAGAAGAAATGAGCGCCTCCTTTAAATCCTTAAAAGAATTGATTTCAAGCGCTCCAGTGCTCGCCAATCCTGATTATGGGCGCGAGTTTTACCTGTTCTCACACTGCAAGGGAACACTCATGACAGCTGTACTGACACAGAAGACGTCCCTAGGACACAAACCTTTGGCTTACTATAGTGGCACTTTGGATGCTGTGATGCAAGGACATTTCGCGTGCGAGCAATCGCTCGCTGCAGCCGCGTTTGCAATTGAGAAAAGTGCCACAATAGTAATGGGATGCCCTGTGACGTTGTTTGTGGAGCATTCATTATTTGCAATACTGGAAAGGTCAAAAAGCACACTGACAACACAGCGGGCAACCACCTATGAAATAATATTGTCCAGCGCCAACATCCATTTGGTGCGATGCAGGACAGTGAATTCAGCAAAATTAATTACGGAAGCGTGCACACTAGAGGACATGCAGCAACACGATTGTGCAACCTACACAGGAGCAAGAGGGGAGGACACAGTGGTATGCGAGAATGCTCTGAGCGAGGGGGAAGTGTACTTTGTTGACGGGTCAGCATCAATTGACGTGGACACGGGAGTGAAACATGTGGGTATGGCAGTGGTGAGATTAGAAGACGGTGAGTATGAGACACTAGTGCAGTACCGCCTTCCATCACATTACTCAGCACAAGCAGCAGAACTGATTGCCCTAATAGAAGCACTACATGCAGCTAAAGGGTGCACGGTGACAATTTACACAGATTCAGTTTATATGACGACAACAGTACATGGAGGTCTGGCCAGATGGGGGCGGAGGGGGTTTCGACGAGCAGATGGGACTCCCGTGCAACATGCAGACTTACTGAAAGAGTTAATTGAAGCCCTACGAGACTCCACAGTGGTAGCAATAGTGAAATGCCAAGCCCATACGTCAAACACAGACGTTGTGTCTTTAGGAAACGCGGCAGCGGACGCGGCGGCCAAAGAAGCCTCTTACTTTCAAAAATATGAAGCAGGTGAGTACATGCTACAGCACAAGACAAACGAGGAGCTTCCAGAAGGGTACAATGCGATGCCGATATCACAAATACTAGAGTTACAGGAAGGAGCAAGTGCAGATGAAAAGGTGATGTGGGTGAAACGAGGGTGCAGCCAATCAGCAACAGACTTACTGTGGCGACAAAATAACTCCGGAAAAGTGGTAATGCCAGTAAAGTTATTGGAAATAGCGTTCCAACAACTACACTTCCCAGCACACAACACGAAACAACACATTGCAGCAGAGATACAGGAGGAGTGGTTCGTGCCCTGTCTCCAGGAGCACTTATCTCGATTGACGCTGGAATGCACAACATGTCATATATACAATTCAGGAATGACATTACGTACGCTCCGGGGAACAATTCCAAAACCAATTGGGCCATTCAGAGAGCTACATATCGACTACGCGGACATGGGAGAAAGGTGTAATGGGGCACGTTACATGATTGTGGTTGTATGCCCATTTTCAAGGTGGGTAGAAGCAGGCCCATGTGCACGACCTGATGCTAAAAGCGCTGCGAAGTTCCTGGTGAGGGAAGTATTTCCGCGCTGGGGAATTTGTGACGTGATTCGTTCAGACAACGGCACTCACTTTGGAAATGAGCTCTTCAAGGAAGTAACAACACTGTTGGGAATAAAGCATAAATTGTGCTCGATTTATCATCCTCAAAGTAATGGCGTAGTGGAAAAAATGAACGGCCTCTTAAAAGGAAGATTATCAAAACTATGCTTTTCATTAAAAAAGAACTGGATTTACTGTTTGCCCCTTGCGCTGTTTGAGCTGAGAAATCAGCCAAGCAAGGACCACCATTTGTCCCCGCACGAGATCGTGACTGGGAGGCGAATGCACACGGCACTCTCGTCACTGCGCGAACACTCAGATGCACACAGAAGCGCTGTGATATTGGGAGACGAGTTCACAGACTATTTGAAAAAATTAACAAGGGCAGCGCGCGCTATATCAAAGCAGCTCTCTCCACCTTTCACGAGAGAGGAGGGAAACACAACAGGGTCTGTCACGGAGCCTGAAACACAGCTACAGCTGATGCCGGGTGAATTCATTTATGTCAGGAGTTTTGTGTGCCGGTGGAATGCACCACGGTTCCATGGCCCATACGAAGTAGTGTTTTGCACGCCCACGGCTGTAAAAGTAAAGGGCCTGAAGTATTGGATACATTTGACAGATGTACGAAGGGCATATAATAATGTGCAGGAAGAGGTGGATGAGGGGGCACAGACAACAGCAAACAATGCAAATGAACAGAATGTCTGAATACGAACTTGTGTGTGTGTGGCAGTAATGCACCTGAATGAAAAAGTGGCTGACAAGTATACTTGCATTTAAGGGTATTAAAAAAAATATATATATATATATATATAATGATTTGATAAAAATATGCAGTGTCTACTCCCTTGTCTGTGCATCCCCAACCCTACAGCCCTACCCGTTCCCATTCCCTTTCAATATATACTGGCACTGGTAGTGCCAACAAAATGTTTACATTCATGCACTTAATGCACTTTTATATCTCAAACAGGAGCTACCATGGCATCTAACGGGCAGCCTGCAACGAATAGATTTATTAGATTTAGAGAGTTGTAAACTGAGAGATGCAGATATTCGTATGAGTGTGGATTATCTGTGTGCGTTACATTGTTTTTTACAATAATGTTTGGCCTGGTTACATATTGGTTCATAGCGTTCATCTCTATCGAGATGAACGAGGGGGGAGGGATTAACAGCACTACTGTGACCAATGCAACTGCAAGTGTAAGTAATAAGGAAGGTGATTTTTTGGTATGGGACGGAACTAAACTTGTATGGGGCTATTATACCACACCATCCAATGCTGTCATCTCGAAAAATGAAGGGCTACAGGGTGAAATGCAAAATAACACAGTGTCTCCGCCGAAAATATCTAATTACAATGCCTGCAGTTTAAATGACCGAAACCCCTCCGCCATATCCTGGTTGTATAACACCCCCACCAGCCAGCCTGCCCCCGTAGCCAAGAACACATTGTCAGATAACAGAAAGGAAGAAAATGAAAGAATGACAGCAACACATGAAATATTATATGATGATTGGGTAAAGGGGGGCTGGAAGGAGAAAGGGGGGCCGACTTTGTCCATCGCTCATGAAGCTGGAAAGTACATGAGGAACAAAAATAACAGACGAAAAAGGGAAGCTGGGAGGAGGAAGTATGATGAGTACCATGGGTTAGGACTAGATAAAATGGAAGACCCACGACACCCCCACCAGACAAATAAATGGTATGCGGACATGAGTGCAACAGCTAAACAAACAACAAATGAAAGCTGTTATGTCTGCTCCCTCATCCCCCATGCTTCAGGCACGCCCAAAGTATTGTTACCCAAAGAGTTGCCTATTGTAGATGCCCAATGTCTCCTTCATCTCACGTTGTGCAGGATTAAGAACACCTTCCAGGCACATGAAGTTACTTTTAGAATGCTGCAGAACGAGAAAACTTGCTACCCAAAGACGGTAGGAGTGGTATGTCTGGAAGAACCATTTTTTGTGATACAAGGGACACTTTTTTCAGACAACAAGTGGAAGGACGAAGAAGTAATGTGTAAAGCTGAAGCGCTGAGGGGTGTGGCACCAGAGAAATTGCAGTGGATAGAAGCAACGTGCACACCAATATGGAAGGAACACATTTCAAAACTAACTTGGGTAACAGCCATTGAGAAACCCTTCAAGCTGCAGAAGGAAATAGACTACAAACTGTGTTTTAAAGGAGAGGGGAAAGCCTCCATGGGGACAAACAAGAACTGTAACAAGACCCTCACCATCCCGGACTTAAGAAAAGGGACAGCGGCCCTGATGGACACGTATTGGGTATGTGGCAACCAGGCATACCTGCACCTCCCCCAATCATGGAGTGGCAGCTGCTCAATGGCCACTCTGCACTCAGCACTAATGGTAATTCCAGAAAGCCACATTGACGGGAGCAAGAGGACGCGAGAAAGCATCCAACAGAGCACAGTCCAGCCCACTGCAGAGTCACAAATGTATGTCCTGTCTTCCGGGAACAAGGAAGAGGTGCTGTCCCGAAACAGACGAGCATCAAACTACATATCAAAAGCATCATCAGAATTGCTGCCACAGATCCCAGACAGATACCGATTATTCAGCTCGGCAGAAACATTCTTTGCCTCGCTCATCCCAAGTATCCAGGCCAGAGCAAACGCAAAATGGCTCCAGATAACACGTTGGGAGCTGATCCAGCTGGCAAATGACACTGAAGAAGGGTTCAACGTAATAAAAGTGGAACTAAGAGCCTTACGGCTGATGACCATGCAAAACAGGTATGTCTTGGACCTGTTGACGGTGATGGATGGAGGTGTTTGCCGAAAAATCGGAAGTGCCTGCTGCACTTTCGTACCTTCTGAAGACGCAGACAACGGCTCCCTGTCCCATGTGATCGAAGCAGTACATAACTTAGGAGAAAGGATGAAAATGGAAGGAGGAGCAGAAGAAAGCACGTGGTTCGACAACGTCTTCTCCTGGGTTCCATCATGGCTGGGAATGACTGTGAAATTTTTGATGCCGGCTGTGGTGTTCCTCCTCTTTATTTTTTGCCTGTGCCAGGTGGGTCTTCGATGTTGTGCTAACGCAGTACCTAATGGTGCAATGATGATGGTAACAATGGGCAACACCCGTGGTACAATAAAAACTATGCAGGAAGTGCAGGTACAAACAGGAACTGATGACACACCCAGGTATCAGCTAGTGCCCAGGTATCATGACAAGGACATCGTAGATAAATTGTGGCATACCACCATCAGAGAGCCCCGTGTACTAGAATGGTACCAGGAGGTGTGGGTAGACTTGGAAGGAGAGAGTGGATGTATATACTTGACCTGTACCCCAGATGAGTATGCCAGGAGAGGTGAGAGTTTATGGGGGGTGTGCAGATCGTGGATGCCCATAAAAGGCACACCAGCATGGGATGACGCAATCATTGATGAAGAGGAGTGCAGGAGATTGGAAGATTTAAAGAATTTGTTACTTAAGTAACGAAAGGGGGGAAATGTAGGGGAGGATTGGTCCAAAAAGACCCCCCTTGCCTAGATCCCTTCCCCAGGTGAGGGCCATGGCTCATCGGGTGTCCCCTCATTACCACCAGGGCCCAGGTGGTGGAGGGCTCACCTGCTGAAGACATTGTCCAAACGTATTGAATTTAGCTAGGCCTCGGAAACCATTTTGTCTAATAAAGATGGTGTGAGCTCGGCGCACTGTAGCGCGGCCCCCACCTTTGGAGAGTTTCAATTATCCCTGTAGCTGCAGCTCCCTGGCAGATCCGCTGTGAGCCCGTTCCCACGAACAAGACGGACATGAGCTAGTGTAAGATACCAACACTGTAACATTTCACCTTCCGCAGTGTATCAATGCTCCCAGCATGACCCGGCCAGCGAAGCCTAGGTGAAAAGGAGAACTGTAAAATGGCCCTCGAATAAAAGCAAAAGTTCCCAAACACTAAAACTACTTGCAATGCGTGCATTTTTCTCCACAAAACTTCTTCTATTAAGGAAACCTGTAAAATGTACAAATATGGTAGAATGCATGTTTACATGACATTAGCAATGAAGCACCCACACCACTGCAGTTTCGTGCAAATAATAAAAAGCGTTCCGGTGGGGCTATTCGTTATGTGTATCATTGAAAAGCTTACACCCCACGGTCCCGCGCCATAACCGAACTAATGCTGCTAGAGCGCAAGGAAAGACAAATGCAACCATACAGAGGGTTCATGTGAAGGACGCGCGAGAATGCACCCTTCATGTGTGTATGTCTAAGCCCCTTATGTTCCGCTACCGTCACGTACGGTGGCAAGTCATTTTCTATGTGCTCCACCAACCTCACTACTACCTCACTTACTGCAAATGTATATGCATATAACTAAATGTTGTAGTTGTTAAAACATAGTGTACAAATAATGTGCTCAGACTGGCTATATTTGAGAGACATTTTAGCAAAGTTAAAATGTATGTTTTCGAATGATTTAACTTAGTATTGTATAGTATTCAAATGTTTATGATGTTTTCACCTAAAATCGGCAACACACGAGGAAGATACCTTTGTGAATATGTGCAAGGCCATTCCCCCTCCCTCCCTGCGAAGACTGCCAAACAAGAGAGCAGAGGCCCGTGCCGCGCTGCTCCACCTCCCCCAACTAGGCTGGAGCCGCTTCAAAGATTTGTAGTCCCCTCTGCAGCACCCAAGGCCACGGCCCGCCACCTGCATTATTTACAGCCCAGCAGTAAACCTCCGCCTGAATACACAAATCCAAAGTCGCCCTCTCTTAAACCCCACAACCCACCGGATCACCTTAGGCTTATGGCCCCTGTACAATTAGGACACCCAATACTATGGCAACATACAGCAGCACATTCATAACGACTTCTAACAAGACAGAAAGACATGTACCACCTGTCCCATGCCCTGAGACCCAGCCCCTCGACCTATGGTACCCGGTCAACAGGACGCTGGTAACCATGCACTGATGAATCACCATCAAACCCCTCTCAAGGTGCATTCCTCCTGTGTTGCATTAACCTGTGGAATAACCTATTGAAAGATTTACTAAAGAAGATAATAATGCAATAACTGAATGACTGCGGTGTGCATGGCCTAGGGCAAAGAAGTCAGGAAAAGACATTCATCTCTGACACTGGCTGCAGTGGCACAACGACACCGCCCGGATGAACCCAGCTGACCTGCCAGGCCCAGCCCAACCCACGAGGCTGACCAGTGATGTCCTCCAGCCAAGGCCAACCACATCGCAGCAGCACCTATAGCTAGTCGTCGCCACCCAATCCCATTGAACTTGTGCCCCCTATAGTATGTAGGTTCTGATGACGTCTTTTGTAAATATATACGCCTGTCTTTGCTATTGTCGGGCAGAGCGCTCTCTGAGTTTGCAGAGTTCTTTGCATGCCCTATTCTGATTGATAAACTCCCATTTATGCTCACCCGCACTCTGTCTTGGCCTTATTCCCATCTTGGGAGAGTCCTTCATTGTCTCTCATTGCGGGGAGGATCGTGCTGGTTGGGGACGCGTGCTTTCAAACCTTCAGGGCCCATTTCAGATGAAATGGTTGAAAGGCCCCAACGCTTGCCTCTCGTATGTCACAGTGCTTGTATCACTTCTTGGGGCACAGCTGCAGGTGTCTTTGCTGTGCCATTTATTTTTAATGGAGACCTATTCTGAGATTGTGGCGCTGCTGCTTTTTTTATATTTCTAATTATACTCAGTCCTATATATATTAGTTACATCTTCATTTGTACATCAACAATATGGCAAACTACAATTGCCATTAAGTGTAATCCAATTTGTACTTCTTTAATGTCATCTATATTTAAGAAAGATTTGTCTTGTTAATTCCACTGTTTGATTAAATATTTCTCATAATCACAGTACTGTTTGCAGAATGGTATGTAAACATCATATTATTTATATTGACGTTAACTTTCAATTATTGCAACAAAAAAAAAAAAACGTTAGTATGAAAATTGCCCCAACAAAATCTGTTCTTATAAAGTTACCAACACGTGTTTCGTCCATGGAGGTCTTTTTCAAGGCAAATAGTTGTGTATGGTCCCACAGGAGCAACCTAAGGTCCTTGAAAACCGACGAGATTGCACACAGTTCCATCATACAAGTGTAAAAACATTAAATATAACACACATCAATAATAAATAAAAAAGTTAAAATCCTGCAATAATTAGAGAGAAGAATTGTGAAACCAATGTTGCTATCACAATTCACAGTGTTATTCTACAGGAATGTATCATGAACATGAAATAGCATATCCCTCCCCCGCCCCGCAAATAGATCTTATAGATCATCATTCAACTTTCAAGAGATAATGATGATGATAATGATGTGTTATTTATATGGTGCAGATGCCTAAAATGCCCTTGTTATTCATGTTTGTCATTTCTTACAGTAAAATGCATTGAAAGAATTACATTTCTCCCTTCCCAGAGGAACATGAATATGCAACAACCAGCCTTAGGAGTTTGAAGTAAGAGAAAATCATTTTTGAAGCTTGCTTGCAACGCCTGTGTAGCCTACTTTAAAAACCTGTAATCTGCTCCCTGTTCGAACTTCAGTTTATTACATGGACGCGGTAGAGTCCATGTAGTTATGGTTAAGTTGGTGTTTCCATAGGAAGAGCATTTTTTGGTTGGCTTATAACTTTGCGGGAAAAGTTATAGGGGGGGTCCCAAAACTTTAGTTTTTTCCCATAGACTGAATGGGGGAAAAACTTTGTGCACGCCTACAGCCCAAATCGCTGGACGGATTTACACCAAATTTGCGGCAGAAGCGGGGGTTTGGTCCCGAAAGCGTGCTTTTGCTAATTTGGTGTAAATCCGTCCAGTAGTTTTTTTTTTTAAATGACCAAAAGGCAAAAAAAAATAGTGATATCTCCTTTCGATTGGCCGAGGGGCTTGTGCGATGGCCGCAGACATGCAACGTGTTCGCTGATTGGACGGCGTGGGCCTTGGATCTGGTCAGATTTTCGGTGGCGCCCGCCATCTTGTTTTCGCCGACGACCGTGGACAGCGTGGTGAAACTTGGTTTAAAAATTGTATTTAGTGGAGTGTGTTGGTGTGTAAGAGTGTTTGGGGAGGGTGGGGGAGTATGAGATAGGTTCAATGTTCTGTTTTTTATGTGCTAGATGCTTTTGTTGTGTTCTATTTGTCTGCGGACAAGACGGCGGTTCTGAAATTTTGTAAATAAACTTAATGGTGGGGTGTTCTGAGGCTGGAGTATGTGTCCCTTTTGTTTCACAAGGAAGTTAAAATTGAGTTAAGAATACTCGCAGTGTTCTTAAATGTTCGTACATAAACAACATGGGGGTGTCCTGAGGACGCTGTCTGTATTGTACTCTGGGAAGTTGAATGTGTTCTGGGAACACTCGCAGTGCCCCGAAATGTTTGCATTTACACAAAATGGGGGTGTTCTGAGAACGCTGTTCGTATTGTTCATTGTCAAGTTGAAAGCGTTCTAAGAGCCCTCCTTTTGTCCGCTGATAGTACAATTTCCTATGGTCCTTACCCAACTGTTTGTCCACTAAAGAAATGATACACCAGAGTGCTGTGCGCATACATTATGTGATAATCCTATGACTTGCGCCATCGACCTGGCTAACTTGCTTTTGCGACACTAAATCATATGTCCCGCCCCTAAGCCTGACATTATCAAAGCATTCATATTCCCCCCCTCTCTCCGTGACGTTACTGGGCTGCGTAGCCAAACACGCCCAGTCGTCTCCTGTCCTACGCGACTTTACAGAGAACCCGGAAAACAACACACATTATCTCACAACACAGCGCCACAATTCGGAATATGAAACTGTGATTTAAAGCAAACAGCAAGATTGTACATTTCGTAAAGTACATTTATTTGACATCAAATGTTTAGACAATATTCAGCGATTTGCATTTGTCTTTGTTGTCGATTCGGAAAAGTTCATCTTGAGCCACTTGCTGTTCCTTTGCGGTATAGAGGGTGTTAGATCAGCTTACAATACAGTGCGCCACAATTCGGAATATCAAACTGTGGTTTAAAAGTAAACAGCAAGATTGTACATTTGGTAAAGTACATTTATTTCACATGAACTGTTTAGAGAATATTCAGTGATTTGCATTTGTCTTTGCTGTCGATCAGCAAAAGTTCATCTTGAGCCATGCGCTGTTCCTTTGCAGTACACAGGCTGTTGGTTTATGATAAAAGCAGCAAATAGTCACACTGATAATCGGAAGCCTGCACCAACAACGAGGCATTAGACTACCATAATGGTTGGTATGTTGCTTCTAGCCGCTAGTACTGCGTAAGGGCATATTGGTCCTTGGTGATTGTCCCATAAAATGGTGAGTGTCATGAAGTTGCTTACGATGAGCTGCACCTGGCAGTTAAAAAAAACGTCGGCTGGCGTCTGAAAATCGTGGCATTGGCAATATGGGAGAACATACCTGTTTTAAAAAACATAAATTAGTCTCACCAGCCGATCTTCATTAAAAATATTCATTTTATTTATTAGGGCGTGAAACTATTTGCAAGCGAGGATAGTGGAACGGAGTATGTTAACTTATTCCCATTAACCCACCCTGTGTTCTCTGCCTTTTTCAGAGCTCTCTAAACGACAGGGGACAAATTCGGCAGTGATAGTGCATGGTAGAAAACACTATGCCACATTGAACGAACAAGTACAATTTAACCAGGCTTTAACGCCACGCTATTGTTATTATATTTCGGTATAAAATAATCTAAAGGGTTACTTACATTATATTGGCATTTTCCATTGTCTAAGCGTAGTGCAGTCCCAAAATACTGCACCAAAATACGTCTGTGCCAACGATCTTTCTCATAGTCATATAATATATAAAAGCGGTTTTGTTTCAGAAATTTCATCCTTATTGTGTCTTACGTTTTTGCAGCCCACCTTCAAAAGAAGTCTTTTAGCACGATTCCTGTCTGTCAAGGTCAAAAAACAATACAACCTTATAGCGCGAGTCGTGGGCCTGTCCGGCACGCGAGCAAAAAATGGAAGCAGCTGACCTTCACTGTAAAGGACCATAAATTATTAGTTTGCAACGTTCTGTGTACAGCCATCTCTGAGAAATTGTTTTTTACACTCCATCTTTGTATATTGTTTGCGTGCTAATAAAAAAACTTTGTTAACGGGACATTATGGTTAAGTTACGCTGCTAAAAACCTATGAAATTCAGTGAAAAAAACTTTGTTAAAGGGACGTTATGGTTCCAAGTAAAACCGAAAACCCCCTGAAATTCGGCAGTTATGGTGAGATAAGCAACCATAACTCACGCCACCGTGCACTGCTAACACTAACACCCAGGACATCAAAGATGACATCACAAACGTTTTTTTCACTGAATTCTGTATTAAGACCAAACTGAAAGTTGAGTTTTGTCCTTAGTCCTGTAATGTGTACATTTCAACTTACAAAAGCACACTTCAGTCTGTCAGACCTGTGCATGTGTTTGGGGACAGTAAAGAACACAACACATATTTCCCCCATATCACAATATTCAGAATTAATACGCTCATTTCTCGTTTTTGGGTTACATACTGGCCATTCACATGGATATTTTGGTAAATCAGTGGGCCAATCATAGCACAACTTAATTCTTCTATTGCAGATACAGGCATACATGTCATGTACTTTGGCACAGAGCATTGACACTAACCAATATGTCATCCCGCTTTCAAATCAAAACCATTTTCACCTACATTGATCTTAAAGCTGATGAGCGAATAAATGTGCATTTTCCCAGAGCCGTTGTCCACTTCACAACTTTAACCGCTCTTCGATGACTTTGGGATTAATAGCGCTGGGATGAGGAATTCAACCACTTTGTTACACCATGCATTCCTATATACAAAGAGCGACTGGCGGGCGAAAGCCAAAGGTGAGCTTGAAGGGTGTACTTTTGATATTTTTAGAGGGGTAACACTTACACAAGTAGTTTGTGAGATGGAGTGGAAAACATTTTCTTAGTTTATGAAGTGGTATGTGCCTAACATGACTTTCACTTTCAGAGAAAATTACGTAAAGTAGATGTCTTCGTAGGGCCTTCGTAGGGCCTGTGGGAGCGATGATAATTCCATTTTCTGATGAACGACCGGACAAACACTGGATCAGTGGTTGATGCGATGGCCTAGATGTTGAGGGGGAGAGACTCCTTGAAGAGTTGTAGGAGCGTGGGGGCAAGTCAGATGCTGATGGTGAGTAGTTTCCATAGGGTTTATAGTGAAAAGACCGAAAAAAAAAATCTCCAAAATAAAGGTCGAACAAAAAAATCTCCAAAAAAAAGTCGCATTTTTTTTCAATAGGCTTTTCTTTTCGAAATGGAGTGGTTCCCCATCCAACCCCCTATTTTTTTCATTTTTTTTTTATTTTACCCATTTATTTTACTTACCTGACATAAAAATACATATAAATAAATAAAGCTGGGAGCTGTTGATGATATTCAGATAGGGAAGGATAGCAGGGAGGATCTTGAGGATAGATGCTGGGAGGATGACATCTGTATACTACGTGGCTTTGAGGGTGGTCAGAGTTTGTACCAGGTCGTCTGTATAGTGTCTTGAATTTTCACGAGGTGGGACAGAATATGAGGAGGGTGTTTGGATGAAGGGCTGATTTCTATGTGATGGCAAATCTTCTACATTTTGTCAATGAAGAAGGTTTTTATGGTGGTTGAATTGTTCAGGTAGAGAGTTGACGCAGTGCTTGACTGTTTTAAAGAGGGCTTTGATTGTGCTGTCTGCATATGCTATGGTGTTCTGATTAGTTGTCAGCAGGTTGCTCAGAGTTCTCTGAGGAGCGTCATGACAGTTGTAGTCCTGGAGCCTTGCCAGGTTTTCTCCTATTTCCTGATGACTCTTTTTCTGAGGTTGAGCTCTTGCATGTACCGATGAGCACTGATGATTTCGTTTTGCAGGTGGCCGGTTTTAGAGGCGCATGTTTTAAATTGAAGACGTGTGCATCGAGAACATTTCTGTGAATTCTTCTGTGTATTGTTGCTAACATGATATCTATCTATTCATTCTTCCCGCCAAAATTCCTACCTCCTTGTGCTGCCATTCCTCCCCTCCCTCTTGTACTGTCAGTTCTTCCCCTCCCCATTTGTGCTGCCATTCCTTACCCTCCTACATGTGCTGTCAATTTTACCCCCTCTTGTGCTTTCTTTTCATCCCCTCACATTTGTGCTGTCCTTTGTTCCCCTCCCTCTTGTGCTGCCATTTCTTTCCCTCCCCATCAGTTCTGCCATTTCTTCCCCTCCCTGTCATATCTGCTCCTTCACATTCACGCTTTCAGTATTTCCTTCAAATGTTCTAAAATGCGTGTATGTACTGTTGTTCACCTGTAGGCATCCATTGGATTTTTCATTCTCCATAAGGCTGTCCTTCATAGCCACCACCAGAACAATAATTCCTCATTACTGCCCCCATGCTAAATGTACAATGCAACAAACAACTACAATCACCAAAAATAGTGGGTTTGCCACTGCTTGATCTTTATTGGTTAGGTACGCTAAAATCAGCCAGGTTGTTTTGGGCTCCCGCAATCATATATGCAGTGTGCAATCTTTTGCATTGAACACTGTTGCTTTTCTTTTCATCAATATTTAAACTGGAATCTGTGTTCTTAAGACAAAGTAATCAATATAGCGACTCTACCGAATGAAGTAGCAAGAGGTGGTCTTCACTTCACAGCTCCACCTTCCTTGCAAGTTATTCCACGCACTGCAATGTGTGCACTGTAAGCAAGGCATGGTATCAAACCTAAATCTAAGGATGGGAGCAAGCTACGACCACCAAACAATAATAACGCAGTTCTAGTCAAGTCTCGGTCAAACAAAAGGTCTTATAACAATAAATCTAATGCCAATCCTTACTTCTAAATGAAAACGGTGTGGGACAATGGAGTATGCAAAAAGAAAAGTGTTCAAGAAAAAATATATCAGGATAGTTGAGCGGTTGGCTTCCCTTCCCCGCGTTTTCATCACGGGGGAAGGCGGCATGTTTGAGCTTCGGCCACGTGGATACAGTTCAAAGCACAGATATCAAGGCCTTCTGTCAAAGCCTTCTTTCCAATAACACTCTCTTACTGCAGAGGGTCTGACGTATCCAAGTGCCAAAGTTGCATTCCTATTTAAGATGTTTACATGCACAAGCTTTTGCTTTCAATGTTCATCATAGGTCTCCTTCTTCAGGCTGAGACCCCCTTTTATCACAATGTTCACACTTGGTCTCCCTCATTCAGGTTCGGACCATGGATCTCCCTCTTTCGGGCTCGGATCCTCTTGATATCTTAATGTTTACATTTTGCCTTCATCATTCGGGCTCGGACCATGGACCTCTTTCGGCCTCTGATCCTTTTTTTTACCAAAATCAAGGACTTTGCTTAAACCTTCGCAGGACCACTTTGATTCACAATTGTTTTCCTCAATCTACTACTTTCGTTTCTCTTAGTGGGATACATTACAGAGACCTTTGATTGAGCAAATTCATGGTGCTGGATCACTCTGTCCACGGTATCTTGTCTTGTCTTTTTAAGTTCAAACATTCATCAGCAGTTTAGCTTTACTCACATCTTTCATCGCACTTGTTTAACAATGTGCGTTCCAACGCTTGTTATACAATGTTGCCACTTGCAACCTTGCCTTCAACACAGACCGGACTTGCATCAGTCTCCCCAACTCACCGGCTGTGTTGATCTCTCTTGCGCTACTTTGTTCTTGGCACCAAGGACAATACCAGGGCGGCTGCTGCTGCTCCTCCCCGCCTTGGTAAGTTACATGGGAGGGCCCTTGGTATCTTCGGCAAACAATACAGGATTATTTAGCCTAGTTTCCTGGCCTTACGTGTTCTGCCTTGAATGGTTCTTGAAAGTGACAGCATCTTGCAGAAAAGGTCAAGGGTATTTCCCTTCATATGAACCCTTCTGGGTTTGCCATCTTTCTCCCATCGTTCACCTGGTGACTCAAAACTGATATTCCTTTGTGTGCTTTGCCTCACTCAGAGTGTGCTCTCATGCTCTGCCTTTTATCTGTGTGGGAAAGTTTAATGGAAGTCCGGTGTGAGTGATTGTTAGTAATTGCCTGACCATAGTAGCAGGACTTGTAAGGTACACTGCTCGGGTGTGAGTCTGTTTCCTTCCAAAGCAAGCTGTCTGTGTGAAAGTGCTGGAGAAGGGAAAGTGGGGGTAAGGATCCGACATATCTTACCTGTTAGGATGGGGCAAAGGTGTTACAGGGAAGAGAGGGATACAGCATCTCGCCATCCGGTGTCTCACTCCCACTCCCAGAAGACTCCTCACTCAGGTGATCCTACCACACTGGTCCATCCCCAGGAACGTGATCCAAAAGAGATGGCTGTGTCCTGGCCACCTCGATGAAAGATCCCCGGGGACTAGCAGGTGAGAGAACTTCTGGTTTCTCACAGCACCCAAGGCTGCATTTGCAAAGGAAAGTATGGGATACTCACTCCCTGTTTTCCCATTTCCACAAACTCTATACGCATTTTAAATACAACCATCCAGGTTATGCAGTTCTCTCTAGAAGCCTCCAATGTACTACTATGTGCTAATAGTCCCTTTTCATGTTACACAGTACATTACATGATTTAGGAGAACAGGAGATTACTATTCTAGCTGTATTGCATTGAGAAAGTCATGTTTCATGTTAGCTAAAACATGAAATTCAGTTATCACCCTCAAATCCCAAATTAATCTTCTTTAACATTCTACAGCATATATCTGTATCAGTGTGTCAAGCATAACTTTCTATTTGATCTACAGCCGTTATTATGCTGATGGCTGTGCAGGGGAATTTCAATGTATAAGAAAAGTTCAAATTATTTCGATAATCATAAATCTCTACAAAATGAAATGTGAAGTATCATGGTTGACTACTGGTCTAGCATTCTTGATGCTAAGCAGCAGTGTGGTATCAGGAGCAGGTGTCACTCCTCTACCAGGGCAGCAGCACCTGCGCACTCTGTGTAGTGGCTAAGGTCCAGGATGCTCCAGTCCAAGGCATGGCTGTTCAAAGCTAAACTGGCAGCCAGTGAGCTGTGTTGGTTCTGTAATTACCATGATCACATCATGGGTTGCATTCTGCATCTGCCTGATCCAGAACATAAACTGGCCACTAACTTTCTTTATAATCATGGCAGGTGTACACCACATCATCTGCTCCAGTATTCAATTGTATAGATCAAGAATGATCCCTTGATCCTAGAATAATTAATCAGACAAACAATATCAATTAAAACTATTCACTGCCCGCTCTTTATTTTTGTACCACCAATCCATGTTCATTATATTCTCCTGCTCTCTCCCTATTCCTCACTTGCAGCCTTTACAGCAACTAGATGAAGTAGAAATGGATAGAAATACAAAGTTAAAAAATACAGAGTGGAGTTTCTGGACTACCATCAGTGGAATTCCAGGGAAAAGGCTACACTAATCCCTGATCGATCAGTGGTAATGGTATAATTAGGTCTGACTACTCAGATTAGAACCACACTTAGTGGTGTTTACCTCTGGCTCATTTTCTGAATATTGCATGTTGTAATCAGCACCTAAGTGTAGTTTCATGATAACTATATCCATATGTCTGCTCTTCCCCAGTTTATCCCCTCAGAATCTTGATTACATAGAGGATCACATGGCATTCAGGAAAGCCTCCAAAACCTGCTCTTCCCCCAACCTCATGATGCCCCGCCTTCCGATTCCCCTTCCCCCAGCCTGCTCCCTACCCCACCCACCCATCTCAGCCACTAGTCTCTTCTTGCGCAAACAGCCTGGTTTCCTGCCATCCAACCTCGGGGAATGACAAACACTCATGAAGTACTCAGGGGGTCGCTACAGCAACTTGCTACTTGAGCAAACCCTGACAGTAGGCCAGGAAATGCACCTGCATGGCCTGGGAGGATGGCAACGCATTGCACTTAAAATGAACCTTGACAATATCAAGCTAATTGTGCCGAAGGAGGACAACCAGGTACCTAGGACGCATTGCTCAGAGTTGGCATGGCAGGTAACACTAAAGCACAGTATGGTAGGCCAAGCCACTGCATGCAAACTTGATACAGGATCCTTGATTCTGCAATAGAAGGAACTAGGGATGGCAATCTCTATCTCTGCGAACCTGTCAGAGGATGAAATCATGCACCCATCAAGCACTTAAATCTCTTGTGAGATTAAGTAATGCTCCTTGTACACAGATAGAACCCGGGAATTATTCATTGTTGTTTGTACAATTAACCTATTTCTCTACCACCACACTGCACCTTTGCAGCTTAGTGGAAGGCACAGCCTCACCCCATACACCATGCACACATACAACACAAACACTCTTGCACATCACCTCAATGATAAGAATGAAGCTACTTTTTACATAACTCTCTATCGCATTAACACTATCCACCCTTAGTCCATAGTATTCCTATGCTAGGCCCAGACACTCTGCATTTAGAAATGGGTGACGACCAGGGTCTTGCTGCCCTCGCATAATGATAATGGCTGATATGCACATACACATAATTGCACCTCACAAACCTTTCCCAAATTTCTGGATTCCGGTCTGTCCAACGGCCTTCAAACAAAAGCGGTCTGGGACCATAATTATAGTGAAAGCAAATAACAAAATAAATGAATGGATGAAGGAATGAATACAGTTTTTAAAAAACATTGTCCTTCTGTATTTGGAAAGTATGTGTTGGTGCAATTGTGCAGTGGCTTACTGCAGAAGTGACTCGGGTCAGATCATTGGACGTGGCTCGGACTTTCCATGCCACATAATGGGCCATTGAGTGAAGGATCCGGGAGGAGGGCAATTTATATGACCCACACATTTTCTGCTAAAATCGTTCCCACAAAGTAGCAGATAAATTACAGAAAATTAAGAATCCCCCAAACCACATCTTATTTTTGAAAAAACAGGGATTTTCCTCAATCTATCAGCCTAATTCCAAATAATAACCTCCTAAACTAATTGACCTCACCTCCTACTCTTAAAATGAAGCATGCTTCACACTTCTTTCACCAAAACTAGAGCAATTTGAACTGGAGCAAGAATGGGCTTTCAGTGCCACCTCATGTGACCCAGTGCTGCATTTTCAAGAATCAATATCTCTTCCAGTGCCAGCCTTTCTACAATTCCACAAACAGCCTGAAACAGTAGAAGCGTTGACATATGCCACAGCATTGAATGCAACATTCCACTAACTGCCCCTTGCCTATGGGGGTAATAGTTCTGAACAAATAAAGGAAATGCTGAATAATGAACTGTGGATGCCAGATAACTGATTCACATTTGTCATACACAATGTTGCACTGTTTTTGGCCCTCTCCCACCCCAATTACCAACATTGAGTTATCTGGCATGTTATATTAGCTGGCAAAAAGTATTTTCCATTTGTGCCAGATAATAATGCTTTTATGGTAATCACCTGTTCTGCTCAGCCATTATTCCATGCTTTCAGATTTTCTTAGAGGGACTTGATGACAGAATGTCTTTCCCCCTTTCTCCTGCATACCTGAGGTCATAAAAAATGTCAGTGCCACTGTTGCACAATATGATATCAGCATGAACCACAACTCAACACTACAAAGGGACACACATGCAACAAATTCCTTAGACAAGTTCTGAGCTCCTCACTGCATGATTTCCTGTGATGATATTAACTGGTCTACTGAAAAGAAACTCTAATGGAATGTGATCACAGTGAATGCACACAGACACACAGTATTTTTCTGAGCCCTGGATCTGCTTCAATATTTGTTGTTTGCTTTTATTTTAGCTAATCAGACACAAAACAAATCGAAGTAACTCTGGACAGATGGTCGAAGCGAATGAGACATCGAGGACAGAATTTATTCTTGTGGGTTTCTCTGATATTCCGAACCTGCGGATGCCCATTCTTGTTGGATCTCTCCTTGTTTATCTGGTGACTGTTGCAGCAAATCTTCTGGTCATGTCGGTCATTTACTGTGACTCTCATCTGCACACTCCCATGTACTTCTTCCTCATCAACCTGTCTTTTGCAGACATTTGGTACACGTCTGTTATTTTCAGAAAAATTATGGGCAGCTTTCTTTTACTGAACCCACATGTCACTCTCCTGGAATGTCTGATCCAGCTGTACTTTCTTGCAGCCATGATTGTAAAGGGTTTATTATCCTGACCATCATGTCCTTTGATCGCTATACGGCTATCTGCAATCCTTTACACTACACAATGATCATGAATAAAACTGTGTGTTTCCGAATGGCCGCTGTAGCTTGGTTTGCTGGCCTCATGATGCCAATTGTCCACATCGTCCAAAAATCTACCTTCTCTTTTTGCAAGACGCTAGAAATAGACCACTTCTGTGATGCTACAGCTCTGCTGAAGCTCCCCTGCACCAGCACCATCACCATTGACAGAGTGACCTTTCTTCTGGGTGGGACAGTGGTATTTTCCTCATGTCTTTTAATCCTTGCATCATTCATCAAAATCATCTCAGCCATCCTGAAAATCCGGAACAATACTCAGAGAAGCAAGGCCTTCTCCACTTGTGCCTCACACCTTACAGTCATGATCCTTTTCTATGGAGTTTACATCTTTGTTTATATGCGACCAGCTTCAATGTACTCAGCGAGCCAGAGCAAGCTATTATCCTTACTCTATATTGGGGCCATCCCGTTAAGTAACCCCATAATTTACACTGTAAAAAACAAAGAATTCAAGCTTGCCTTGAAAAGAAGGAGATGTTGGAAATTTTAGAATGAAGACTACCACATCATATTCGTTCATCACAATTCAGACACTGCAAACCCAATCTGCTGAATGTTTAACAATGCACAAGAGTGATGTCAAGCCCAAGTATGCCATGCAGATGTGGACACAGGAGCATGTTCACAATAGCACAAGGTGTCTTGGGGAAGAGGTATTTTCTTTATTGACAATAAATAAGTACTGCATCCATGCCTTTCAGTGTGTAGTGCTCAGGAGTGATGGTTTATAATTATGAGCCAGACAAAAGACTATGTGACCCAACTGATCATTTCAACAATCATGAAATACTTGATGCTTAGAAAATGGTCAGTGTTTGTTATGTTTACACTTTATTTTCTACAGTCAGGAATTTTAATATAGAGAGGAATTGCTACTACCAAAATGCAAACTATGGCACACACACACACAATACATGAATAAAACGCCATTTGACATACACACAATAGCACTTTACCAGACATTCTGTACAGGGTCTGAGTGAATAGAATGGAACAGTGCTTGAGGACTGGTTGTACTGGAGGTTCGGCATGAGCAGTTTCTCTCAGCAGGATGTCAATGCTTTCAAATGAGTGTTCTATATTGGCCTGCAATGATCAACATATAAAGTATCATAGCTTTACTCCTGGACAGGAATACACCAAAAGAAACAGTAGCATTATTTGTTTGCCAGATTTCAGTGATGTACCTGGTGTGATGAATTCCCCTGCCTAACTTTGGGGACTATCAGAAGGGTGGTCAAAAAGGCTTGATTCTCCCACAAGCTAGAGGATGCATTCCAGACCACCCTCAATAAGTTGCTGCTCGGAGGCAGGGCAGACCCCCAAGGCAGTCCGCTGCCCCATATGCCCTGGGTCTGCTAAAGAGAACTTAAGAAGCTAATGTAAGAAACAGCCAGACTCAAAACCACCAGCAAAGAGGTACATACATTTCCCTTGAGGGAAATCATTTTCAGACATCGCATAAAGTACATTTACATGTTCGACACAGTACAAAACCAAATATTTTCCCAATACATGAGACAAAATCTGTAGGATGGACGGATCAATGTTTCATATCTGTGGATCCCTGAAAGAAGAAATAAAGAAATGAGAAATAAAGCTATTGTGTCATTGTTCTCCAACAAAGAAAGATGTGTACACCAGAAATATGTCTCAGTGTTCTCATCCAGAGAGTCGTGTTAAAGTAAAAAAGGGGTTATCCGATTCACCAAGGCTTTTCTTGTTTTCCAGTGCACATGCTAGGGGAACAGGGGACTCCAACAGCTCAGTATAGACGGCTTCAGAGATGCTTGATGAGTTGAAAATGGAATCTAAAATGGTGGCAGACCCTAAAATAGCTCCATCTCTCTTTCATCCCACATTACCCCAACATTACTCAAGACACATTAACCAATCATCCTCAATCCAACCCAGGCTCACTTAAGTTCAGACCCTCATGCAGAGTCCCGACCAGGGGGAGAGGGAACCTCCGTATATACAGTGAACAGCTCACAATGAAGGAACTGGAGAGGATAGTTTGGTAGCGGTTGGTGAGGGAAGAAAAGTTAGAGAGTAGCGTGTAGAGTGAACATGAGTAGAAGAGAAGACAACAGAAGGGGATGGTGAGGGAAGCTTGAAGGTTGGAAGGCTAAAATCAAGAGATGGAGATGGAGGCATGCTGTCCCACAGTAGTGGAGGAGGAAGGTGAGCAGACATTTAGTAATGTTTCGTTGGACCAAGCCAGTCATCGGCAGGACTTAGAGGTGGGAGAAAGCATGAATCATAGTTGGGTCACTGTTAGGGAGACTTCTCCAGAATGGCTAATTTCCCTTACCTACTGAGTCCCTCAGCAGCTTTGTTG
The DNA here is from genome assembly GCF_040938575.1 of Ambystoma mexicanum. Taxonomy (NCBI): domain Eukaryota; kingdom Metazoa; phylum Chordata; class Amphibia; order Caudata; family Ambystomatidae; genus Ambystoma; species Ambystoma mexicanum. The sequence continues at coordinate 67,952,463 of NC_090925.1, read as the reverse complement.
GATTTCTCGGATTTCTTTTTTTCACATGGTAAGAGTGTGAGTCTTTTTTTCCCACTCATACATGTGTTTTGCTGTGTGCTTTACATTTTTGAGTTCATGGACTGTGGAGTTTCACCTACTCAATAGGCATCACCTTTTTACTGTGTGTCACACAGCACCTCTAGTGCAGTGACACAGGGTTGTCTTTTTCAGTCTTCCCACTTTAAACTCAATTTTCTGGGACTGACAACTGTCTCCCACAACATGTAAAGTTGCCATTGACTTTATTAGTCTTTTTAAATTCACAGACCCAGTACAAACTATCTTCCATAGAGTACTGGAAAGTGTTAATGGTTATCTCTTTTTGTCTGTTTCCCATGGAACATTATTCTGTTCCCTTTCTTTAAGATTTGGCTGGTGGCAGTGGTATGTACCATTTTCTTCCTACCGCAGACTATGAAAATAGCCTTGGTACTGTTTTAGGCAATGTTAGTAGCCTCGAACTTTAATCCGCTGGACCCCATTTAATTTTATTTGGTTCCGGCTGGGTTTATTCCCCCATTTCTTTTTGTAAAGGTCTTTCTCATGTTTTACTCTGTGCGCCAAACCAGGTTTGGTTCCTTTGTTCGGCGTCCTTTAGGCCCACTGCACAGGGTTTCCTTGGAGACCCAAGACGCTTTCTTGGTTGATTGGCTAGGTGACTGCCCTGCCAGGACAGCCACCCTGCTGTGTGATTGACAGCCAGGCTGTGTGAATAGGGGAAAACTGCATAAAAAGCATGCCTCTGGGAGTTGGAAGGCAGAGTCACCACTGGATTCAGAGACCCGAAGAGAAGCAGAAGGAAGGGGACTGCTGCAACTACTGAACCTCCCGGGGAAGCCCTGCTGCGTGTCTGAATCTAATAAACTTCAACGACAGAGAAATTCTGCAAGGAATCTTCTTCCCTTGTTTGGCGAACTGGTTGGCGGGACCAACCAGTTTGCCAAACACCAAGCAAGGCCTCCCTCCCCTGGTCGAATTTGCTGTGCATCGCTGGCTGCAGTGAACCGGATAGCCAGGAGGACCAGACCCTGTTTGGATTTTAAGGAGTGGACCTTTTATTTGTCTCTTTGCTCTGCTGCTGGTTTCTTCCCTGGGCACTGCAGGACCCTCCAGTCTTCCTCCTTCTTGTCAGTCCGACAGTCGCTTCAGGAACCGTGAGCCTGCAGGACCTGCCAGGAACTTCTGCCTCAGCTACAGCATTCTTCTTCTACTAAGATACTTTTCAAATCCGGTCGCTCATTCCGTCCGACCACAATGAAATTGTTTCAAATCTTATTCTAATCCAAGGGCTTGTCCTTCTCTACTCTTTTAAATAACTTTTCTTCCAACCAACTTCGTTTCGAACTCTTGGCAAAGACTTAACCGCAAAATACTCTGAACTGTGTGATCCTCTGCAAAGACTCTGAACCATTAACATTGGCCCAGTTGTAAGCATTTTCTAGATTGCCCTGCCTACTTACTTTTTGGTGCTGCTTGATTTTGAATAACCTTGTCTGTCCTTCCCTTTTTAAATTACTGGAGTGCCATTTTGCTCACACTTCATTTTGATCATAACTTGTCCAGAATTCACTGGGTGGTGCGTAGTGTATTAAAATAGTGATTTTCTGCTGCTTTATATTAGTGAACTGTTTTAGAACTGATGGTGTATATAAATGTATATTCTTGTATTCAGAAACCTTGAGTCAGTGTTTGTTTTAACCATAGCAATTGCTGTCCTTTGTGTAACTTCTGATACTGCTCACTTTACTCTTGAGATAAGTCTGGCTGCCCAGCCATTGCTACCACTTTACTGTGTTGTACGGGCTTGTACCAAAGGTGAATTTGTACTTGCACTTGTAGTCTTAATTGTGTGTGGTGTTCCCAAAGGGTACTGCATATGATTTTGCCTAACAGTCACCTACTCCGAGAGATCATATTTCAGGTTCAGAGAGGTTGTGAGTGAAACAGGGATTAGGAAAACAGAAGAGGGAGATGGCCTGACACAGGACCTTGGAGAAGAACCATTGGACTGGTTAAGAATGTGGGAGATGAGGAAGAAGTTAAAATTCTTCTTTGCCTTGCTACATGAGACCCAGCATTTGATGCAAGTAAGCTACCTAAGTTTGGTGGCCCAGCCAAGAGCTTTGTATTGTTAGATAGTCATGGGGTACAGGACCAACACATTTGAACAGCTAGGTGGTTTACATCCTGGAGAACAGAAGAAAGGACTGAGACTTTGCATCTCTGTAGTTTCTAAACTTACTTTTGGCGAGACATACAATTGAGTTTTTGAAAATAACTACTGTTGAGGACTGACATTCCATAGTCTGCTTCTTTGTGTCTAACTTTTCTTTCTAACAGTTGGATGGTTAAATAACAATCTGCAGGATTGTAGTTCATTAATTGGGATAGTAATGACACTTTTATTCATTATTCATATCAATATTCATTATTATGAATTTGCCAATATTCTCTGAACTCTGTGAGGAGCTCCGAAACTTCACATCCAGTCTGAGGCCTCACAATGATTGCTATTTTACTTTTCCTCTGATGTGTCCACATGCAGGGCCTCATTAATGGTGTGAATCACATATGGCCCTCCTGAAAGGTTATTTGCATAGCGAGGTGAGGTGTCCTCAAGGAACTGTGACAGTGAATGGGACACAGATGTTGCTGTATGTATAGTCATGGCATTTGTGGCCACAGATAAGTGATAGTTTCAGAGTGCCTGGAGTACACATCTGTGTTGAAGGCACAGATAAAGCTTAGGAATGTCCACATGTAGCGACCAAATGATTAGGTGGCCACCAGAACTTTAAATGGATACAACCCTGTGAGGGCAGCTGAGTTGGTGTTCTGCTCCTAAGATTTCTATATAACCTAAGACTGCACACTCATACAATGCTGGACCAACAAGCAAGCCAAAAGCAGTGACGCAAACCAAAGATGAAATGTAAGAAAACTCCTTCTAAGTCACCATTCTGAGATCCACTCCTTTTCTAATGATCACATGGGGGCCATCCTGGTAACGTCTCTTGACCCATCATGTCCAGTACACTTTGTAATCTCTATAAAGTCTCTGCCCTGGGAAGCCTCACTATAATCTATGTCCTGATAATGATCCATTGAGGGAATGACAACATATTTCTGAGGCCACTGACAGGCTGTAGAATCAGTGACCTATGAATTGGTCAAGAATCTTTTGGGGAGCTGATATTATAATTATAATTATAATTGTTCTTTTATAACGCGCGTAATACCAGTGAGTGGTTTCAAAGTGCGGGATCGGGATTCAAACCTGTGTTGCGCTGCGCAGTGTTGTTTCCAAGACAAACACGTTGCCCATGAGCTATCCTCCTCCCCCGGGATGATCGTAACTGAACATTGTTTCTGAGATAAGTGTGAGTGTTTTTTTTAGCACTTAAAAACAAGTGGAGATATTCCTAGTGCCATCATCACTGAACACAGTACTTACCAGGACACAGACTTTTAAATTGAGTTCAATAGAAATAAGGCATACATGTATAAACCATGCCATGCAAATAGCAGAATGTTGATGATACACCAGTTTTGGATGCAAAGTTTCTTCCTTGAAAATAAAAATACCTAAGGGTCATATATTAGTATGACAGGGTCAGGGGCTTGACCCTGTTGGGGGATACAGAGACCACTCCCGACCTGTGGTAGGAGTCCTACCAAGCATACATCAGAGCTGGTCCTACCCTGGAGGTGGGGTGAGGGCGATAGGAGACTCCCAGACCTGAAACACCTTGAATATGCCTTGATTGTTGACAATGGTACCACTTCCTATGACCCAATGACATGCATCCTCATTCTGGCCAGAGTTCTCATTGATTCATTGCAGAACTGCCAGTACTGATATTCCATGATGTAATGGCATGCAGAAGGATGCGTCAACTGCAATGCAGAGCCTGACATTCCGACATCTGTCAAACACTGATGACAGAGACATAACCCACAGAGGGAGTGGACCACCAAACTAAAACAGACTAGGTGAGATCACTATGACTCTCGAAATGCCACACACAAGGAAGGGGCATAGCTAAGAGGGGATTGTGTAACTTTAAACAGTGATGGGCCAACCACTGGGAAAAGAATAACTGTAGATTGGGCCCCAGTTTCAGGTGAGCCCTTGACCCAATGGAGAGTAGAGGAAAGGACAAAAGCAGGAAGGCACCACAATAAAAAGCCTGAAGGATATAGACACAGTGAAAGGTGTTCGGGTGAGGTTAGGAGGTGGAGAGATGGACCTAGAATCCAGGAGGAGTTTAGAAGGTGATCACAGTGCTGAAGAGTCTGTCGAGACGTTGATTGAGGAGTCCAGGTGAGGTTGCATGTGTGAGAGAGGGTGGACACAAGGGGAGAGAATGCAGTTATGATTGTGTGAGGGAATGTGAGTGCTAGTGGATCGGGGTGATAAGATAGAAGCAGGGTTGTGTGAAAGTGTAGAGGGTGAAGGAGAGAGAAGAGTGAGAGTGGGCAGTGAGGGTGAATTGTAGGGTGAACGAGAGAGAGTGAGATTGAGGGGGAGAGCAGTGAATTGTAGTGGGAGAGAAGGAGAGGATGAAGTTGTAGAGGAATAGGTTGGAGGTGTGAGATGGGGAGTGGGCGTATAGGAATGAGCAGAGTGTGAAAATGCCAGAAGGAGAGAAGAGGAAAGAGGTGGCAGGAGACAGTGAAAGAGAGAGTCGAGAGGGGAGCAATAATTGGTGGTAGGAAGACCAGAGGCAGCAGGATGGGAGAGGAGATGAAAGGAGACTAGGAGGGAGAATAGGAGAGAGGGAGCAGGAGGATAAAGGGAGTAGAGAGGGAGGATGCATAAGATCAGGGAGAGATGTGAAAGGGAGAGTATGTGGGGGAACGTGGAAACACTTTCTATCTTCATTGAAATCCTCAGAGTGGTAATACTAGAGTAGGGAACCCTTAGGAAGGCTGAGAAGGAGTAAGATAGATAGGCTGTGGCCTTCAGGCTCTCCCACTGTAGATAGGCTACATTAGATGCTCAGGGTCCCGATCACTAGTGTTGACAGGGAAGCCTGGGTAAGAGTGCTGGGCCACCATGGAAGGCTGAGGAAACAGACTTGGGGAAATTTAGATTGTCTCCTACCCAGGTATTTCTTTTTAACATAGCTCACACAAAATACCATTGAAACACACCTGTGCATTTTTATATGAACCCAATTTGTTATATACCTTTCCACCAAGGATCATACTTTGAAATTATCACTAATTTTAAGAGTGTCAACTAATCTGGTTTCATTTCTACACTCACAACAAGCCTCGCACCTTTCAAGCGTATCCTGGTGATCATCACCGCACACAGTTTAAATCCATCATGTGCAGAAAAAGAATGAAATGTAGAAAAAAGCCACACACACTTGGGCGATGATTCATCCCTGCATGGAACTCCTCCAGATGGGATGTACCAGAGTGATATCCCTAAAATGAAAGCTTAGCTAGGGCTATGGTAAACATACACAAAAAACACTTCTTCCAAAGTGCTAGTCAAAATTCATTGTAACTAATAAACATGTGTTCTTTTCTTTTTTATTTAGAAATTGGTTTAGTTGTAATCACAACTTGTTCAATGTAACATAGTTCAAACACTTAAAAAACATGAGATTACATCAGATGTGTACTAATTATGCTTACAATTTACCAGGTTTGTTAGTTTTAGAATGTTATGGACAGTACCTTTGATGTATGATTGCAATGCTGTAATGCTGACAAGTAAGCATATGCAAGTAAACATAGTAAGACAATCTCATAATTAAAATGCAAGAGTTATACAAATAAATAATTAAATACAATACTCCTAAAAGACTGAAGCTAAAATCTATTTTGATAATACAACCATAAACATTAGCCGCAATTCGACACAAACTGAAAGGAGATACAACCCTTTGATTAGCAGCAATTCTAGAAAAACTGCAATCGCAGATCGTGACGATTGGCAACACCAGAACACCAAGTGAAGTACCATGGTCTATGTTATGTCTAATAATAGTTATTGAATGTGTTGTCTATAATAAACATGTGGACTGCTGATTAGGGATTCTGTACTGGTTGGGTTGTGACAGAAAGGTTTATAGATATTAGAAACTGCACAGTCACAATATTTAATGTAATTTTGGTGGCCTTAAAGATTTCGACCCAAAGTTGATCCCTAGTCAGCAACCTAGTATTTCTGAAATGTTTATGAAAATATTGATGTCTAAACATTTATAGTAACAATAAAAATGTCAAAGGTCACCGCCACCCACTGTCCAAAAACCCAAACTTTAATAATTTAAAAATGGTCTAACAATTTCTATTAATCACATGTAAAGTTATCATGGACAAAGCACACATGACTAAACATCATAGATAACATTAAAAAATAAACAGTTTGCATGAAGAAGGAGGGAGGAGTACAGGAGAGTGACTGGTTCACTGTTGCATTTGACTGGGCCCCGTCTTGGCTCAGAGCGATCATGAAGATGGTGATGCCCATCATCGTGTTCATCCTTATCTTCTGCACCTGCCAACTAGACCTCTGATGTTGTGCCAATGCGGCACCCAATAGCACAAGAATGATGGTATCAATTGGGGTTTCAAGAGCACCTCGCGAGACAAAAGATATTGAAGCACAAATCTCCCACAGTATGGCCCTAAGCATTAAATGATCCCCATTCCATGTGGACATAGAGTTGACGACCCATATATACCACACTATGATTACTCCACCCACTGATAGAGAGAATAATGCAGAGGTGAGGGTGAACCTGGCGGGGGATAGGGGATGCATCTATATGACTTGCTCACCTGAGGAATACGTGCATAGGGGGAGAGGCAGAAGCAGAAAGGAGACAGCGGGAGCTCAGGGGTATTAAGGAGTTTGTTAGTGTAGAAGTAACGAAAGGGGGAATGTTGGGATGGGGCGACTGTAACGCTCACCTGATTCCCGTAGAGGCGCCGGTCTTGACTGGGCGTATACCGTATCTTCAAAGGTGATGTGTAACACACGGCTGGCTCTTTGGGCTGGACCTCTGTGCACTGTATGTCTGACTCGAAGGGTAAGATGTCTCCAGATAGAAAATATGGGATTAAGGAACTGGGTTATTGAATGTCTCTCTCTTCTTCCCTTTCTCTTCTCCTGTAGAACCCCAAAGGTTAATGCTCTCACCTTAGGTAAGTGAACGCTGTGCTCTCCATCTGCCTCGGGGCAGGGTGCTGTAACCAGTTTCTTCACTGGATAAGGGGAGCAGGCCTCTTGACTTCAGAGGACTGCTGTCCGTCGTTTACTGCACGAACGGTAAGTTTCGAGTAATTCTAATGTCTTTAAAGTCTTTAGTAATGATGTCTCTTGTTTTGCAGGGTTCCGGCGATGGCGGATGGCGGGCTGAAGTGAGTTGAAGATGGAGCCCGTGTGATGAATAGAAGCGCCTGGAAGCACGTAAGTAAGCGCTTGTTGCCTGCTTCACGATGCGCTTTAACTGTCTTTTTATTTTTATTTCCCCAATGTCTTTAAACGCACCTTGTTTTGTCTTTCAGATGCGGAATGCAGCGCCGAAGGCCTCCGGAGCGTGCGAAGAGTTGGTAAGCTTTTGTCTTTCAGATGCCGGAATGCAGTGTGAAGACCTCCGGAGCGCACGAAGAGTAGGTAAGCCTTTGTCTTTCAGATGCCGGAATGCAGCGCGAGGCGTTGGTGACAGCCGATGGACCAGGTAAGTGAAGAGCTGTCACTGAAGACCGTAATGCTAACCTGTTCTTTCTTGTCTTTATAGGTGTTGCTGAAGACTGGATTCAGAATGGTAAGCCTTTTTCCTTAGGCCCAGGATCAGATGCAGAAGACACGATGAGCGTTCTGCTGCAGAGGATGCAGAATAACGCAAAGCAAGATTCATCCATCGGGTGTGGTTTAAATAGCCTCCTGTAGTGCTTAGGTGTCTCCTTCCACAGCCACGCCTATGTAAGAAAAGAGTTCCTGCTTTCCAGAAGAGTTCCAGTGTTCTGAATCTAGGGAGTGGCTCCTGCCCCACCCAACAGGAAAAGTAGTTCCAAACAGAAGAGGATCAGAGACTCAACTGGCAGGCAAGTAAGCAGCATGGTCTGCTGCAGGTAAGTCCACCCAAGCATTATGAGCCCGGCGCTTCCAGCGCTGGGACTGGGCATATTTATGAGCCTGGTGCCTCTGGCGCCAGGACTGGGTCCAAAAGGTCCCAATTGGGACTGGTTGGCACTCGGAACCTGGGTTATGGATCTGCTTCCAAGGGAGTTGGGAAAACCCTGACCTTTTGGAAGCAGAGATCATGACAGTACCCCCCCTCAAGGCCCCTCCCAAACCGGGCTTCTCCGGGGGTTTTGGCTTGTCAGGAAATGTTCGGTGAAATCTTTTGATTAGGCGAGGAGCGTGGACATATTCAGCAGGTTCCCAGGATCTCTCTTGGGGGCCGTAGCCTTTCCAGTCAATTAGGTAGAATAGTTTAGATTTGGAGATCTTGGAGTCCAGAATGCTTTTGACTTCAAACTCGAGTTCTCCATCAACTAGGATAGGTTTTGGAGATTTGGTTAGTCGGGTTTGAGGTTGCACGGGTTTTAATAGAGAGACGTGGAAGACCGGATGTATCTTCATGTGCGGGGGCAAGTCCAACTTGACCGCTACTGGGTTTACTATGGTAGTGATGGAATAGGGACCAAGGTATCTTGGGTTGAATGTGCGTGGCCCTTTTAGAGGTAGATATTTGGTGGATAACCAGACTTGATCCCCTACTTGATATTGAGGGGCTTCCTTCCGATGTTGATCTGCTCCTTTCTTGTATTGTTCTTTAGCCCTTTGAAGGTGAGAAACAGCTTCCTTAAAGGCTTGGGTGATTGTAGAATGCAGGTAGTCTACTGCTGGTGTTTCAAGATCTTGGAGGGGATCCAACTCCGAGGTTCGAGGGTGACTGCCGTACAAAAGAAAAAACGGGGTTTTCCCAGTTCCCGAATGGACAGAGTTATTGTAGGCATATTCGGCTATCCGAAGGATGTCTTTCCAAGTTTTTTCAGTTTGTTGCAGCATGCAGCGTAAATACTGTTCCAGAGTTTGATTGGTCCTCTCGGTTTGTCCGTCGGTCTGAGGGTGGTGACTGGTCGATAGTCTCACATCAATTTGAGCCGACCGACAGCAATTTCGCCAAAAATGAGAAATAAATTGACTACCTCAATCCGAAATTAGAACCGAAGGAAAACCGTGCAGTCAGACGATGTTTTCGAGAAATTCTCGGGCCAGAGTTGCTGCTGTTGGCAAGCCTTTGAGCGGAATGAAATGCGCCATCTTGGAGAATAAGTCCACGATTACTAGAATCGTATTGTATCCGGAGCATGGAGGTAGATCAGTGATGAAGTCCATAGAAAGCGTATGCCAAGGGCGAGGTGGGATGTCAATAGGGCGTAAGAGGCCTGCTGGTCTTTCCTTTTGACTCTTGTTTTGGGCGCATACTCCACAGGACATTATAAAGTCTCTGATATCTTTTTTCCAAGACGGCCACCAGAAGTAGCGCTTGATCTTTTCTGAGGTCTTGGCCATACCGGGATGTCCTTCCATTAAAGAATCGTGATAACAAGAGATTACTTTTTTCTGTAAATCTGTGCTGGGTAGGTATAATCGTTCTTGGAAATACAATAAGTTGTCCTTTACTGCAAAGTCCTTTCCCTGCAGATGCCAATTCTTTATGTCTGCTGGAGTTACAAGTTGCCTGGCTTTATCCTTAACTTCCTCTATGGATTCTGTGGCGATTACACCCAGAATTCTTTGTTCGGGAATGATTGGTACAGGTTTAGGGTTGATCAAGTGTTCTTCCACTCCCATCCGAGAAAGGGCATCAGCTTTACCGTTTTTTGTACCAGGTCAATAGGTAATTATGAAGTCAAACTCGCCAAAGAATAATGCCCAACGGAGTTGTCTAGAGGATTGGGCTTTTGCGGTTTTCAAATATTGCAGGTTTCGGTGATCCGTAATCACAGTAACGGTGTGTCGGGCCCCCAGCAGGTAATGCCGCCAAGCCTTAAAGGCAGACTTGATAGCCAGAAGTTCCTTGTCAGTAATCGTGTAATTGATTTCAGGAGGCGAGAATTTGCGGGACCAAAATGCCACGGGATGCAACTGATTGGTTACCGGGTCCTTTTGTGATAGAACTGCCCCCATGGCAAGGCTTGAAGCATCAGTTTCCACGATGTAGGGGAGTTGGGGGCGAGGGTGTTTTAAGATTGGTGCAGAGATAAATTTAGTCTTCAAATCCTGGAAAGCTTGTTCCGCCTCGGTAGACCATTCAAAACGTTTGTTTTTCTTTAACAAGGCAGTGATGGGCTGGACTATTCGAGAGAATTCGGGGATAAACCTGCGGTAAAAGTTAGCAAAGCCTAACATGCTTTGCACACCTTTTACGGAGGATGGTGATGGCCATTTGAGAACTGCATCGACCTTCTTTGAATCCATAGCACTCCGCCAGGTGATAATATGAATCCCAAGAATTCAACTTCAGTCACGTTGAAAACACATTTTTCCAACTTAGCGAAAAGTTTGTGTTGACGCAATCTTTCGAGGACCATTTTCACGTGTTTCCGATGTTCAGATTCCAATGAAGAATAAACGAGGATGTCGTCAATGTAAACAACAACACACACATCTATGAGCTCTCTGAGGACATCGTTCATAAAATATTGAAAGGCGGCCGGGGCATTACAAAGTCCGAAGGGCATGACCTGATATTCAAATAGCCCATACTTGGTGCGGAAGGCCGTCTTCCATTCATCGCCCTCTTTTACTCGTACCAAGTGGTAAGCTGCTCTAAGATCCAGCTTTGTATATATGCATGCTTTTCTGACTTGGTCCAGGAGTTCAGGGATCAAAGGTAACGGATATCTATTCTTAACGGTGATCTGGTTCAGGGAGCGATAATCTATACAAGTTCTAAGGTCTCCTTCCTTTTTTGGAACGAAGAACAAAGCTGAAGAAGCAGGGGACTTGGAAGGACGAATAAACCCATTTGCCAGGTATTGATCCAGGAATTGTCGAAGGTGAAGGTTCTCAGGCTCGGTGAGGGCATAAATTCTACTACAAGGAGGAGTAGATCCAGGTATCAGGTCGATCTGGCAGTCATAAGACCTATGAGGAGGTAGAGAGTTAGCCTGATCCTTCCGGAAAACATCTTGGTATTCTAGGTATTCGGGAGGTAACCGGGGAGTCTCTGAAGAAATTGCTGCCAGTGCAACACCAGGTGGAGGGTGACAAGTAGAGACACATTCTGGAAACTGGACCGTTCTTGCTCGCCAATCGATCAGAGGATTGTGTTTCTCTAACCAAGGTATTCCTAGAATAATCTGAAACTGAGAGGCCTTGATCACATCGAACACGATCTTCTCATGGTGTCCATCTTGACTTACTAGCGTCACTTCTTGAGTGGTATGCGTTACTGGCCCGGAGGCTATCTGCGTACCATCCACCGTAGTAATGACGTCCTTTCCAGCCTTGGGACAAAGAGTTAGATTCATCCTCAAAACCATTTCATGATCCACATAATTGCCGATGGCACCGCTGTCGACGTAAGCTTCAATTGCATGTAATCGATCCGGATTATCAGGGCTGATGAGGACCATAGGTATCACGAAATGCGAGGTCACGGAACTGGTTTTCACGCTCGGCAAGAGGACCTCTATTCTTGTCGGGCGAGGTCGTTTCCCTGCTCAGAGTTTGTAACTTTGGTAACTGCAGCTCCTACTGCCTTCTTGGCAGGTTTCACCGGACAGTCTCGAAGAAAGTGCCCTGAGTTTCCGCACTAGAGGCATAATTGCAACTGTTTTCTCCTTTCCCGCTCCTTTTGTGTTAGAGGACCTTTCAGACCCCCTATTTGCATGGGTTCCCCGGAGTCTACTCCTTTGGAAGGAGTTGGCGGTTTGGAAAATACTCGAGCATCAAACTTGGAACGATCGGCCTTCCTGTTCTGCAGTCTGTGATCTATTTGAACGACTAAGTCTATATAGTCCGAACAATCTTGTGGGGGATTCACTACTTGGGCTAACACATCTTTGAGCTCTCCGCGTAGACCTCTATAAAACAGCGTAATCCTTTTGTCCTCAGGCCATTGAGTTTCCACTATCAGTCTGTTAAAAGACGCAATATAAGCCAAAAGGTCTTGATTACCTTGTCGCAACGAAAGAAGCTCATTGTCCAAGGCCTGCCCCTGTGAATGTCTTGCAAACAGTTTTTCCATACTGAGCTGAAAAGCTTGAAAATCATGGAGGACCGGATCATCTTGATTTACTAGAGGGATCGACCAGTCTGCCGCATTGCCACTAAGGTACGAAAGCACGAAAGCTACTTTAGCTTGATCAGTTGGAAAGGCTGCTGGCCGGCATAAGAAATGCAACCGGCACTGATTGATAAATACTGCAAACCTCTTTGGGTCACCAGAAAATCATTCGGGCGGAGCCAGAGGTACATTCCCAGGTAGGTTGATCTGCACTGGATTCATAGAGGATGTAGAAGGAAGATTTCCCCCAGATGCGGGTAACGGGGTCTGTCCGGCTTGTGACTGTAGCAATTGTCTAGCGAGATCATCTGTTCGCTCCTTGGAAATAATCAGTTCCCTTCTTAGAGCGTTCGTTTCCTGACGGGCTGCATGCACTTCTGCCCTTAGTTCCCCAAGTAACTGGGCTAGCTGGTCGGTATCCGAGGTTTCCATAGCGCCTGGACAGGAGTTTTGTGGCAGGCTTTGCGTTCTGTAACGTTCACCTGATTCCCGTAGAGGCGCCGGTCTTGACTGGGCGTGTACCGTATCTTCAAAGGTGATGTGTAACACACGGCTGGCTCTTTGGGCTGGACCTCTGTGCACTGTATGTCTGACTCGAAGGGTAAGATGTCTCCAGATAGAAAATATGGGATTAATGAACTGGGTTATTGAATGTCTCTCTCTTCTTCCCTTTCTCTTCTCCTGTAGAACCCCAAAGGTTAACGCTCTCACCTCAGGTAAGTGAACGCCGTGCTCTCCATCTGACTCGGGGCAGGGTGCTGTAACCAGTTTCTTCACTGGAGAAGGGGAGCAGGCCTCTTGACTTCAGAGGACTGCTGTCCGTCGTTTACTGCACGAACGGTAAGTTTCGAGTAATTCTAATGTCTTTAAAAGTCTTTAGTAATGATGTCTCTTGTTTTGCAGGGTTCCGGCGATGGCGGATGACTGGCTGAAGTGAGTTGAAGATGGAGCCCGTGTGATGAATAGAAGCGCCTGGAAGCACGTAAGTAAGCGCTTGTTGCCTGCTTCACGATGCGCTCTAACTGTCTTTTTATTTTGCAGGTACAAGTTCGGAGCGGCTGCAGGGTGCCGGAATACCCACTGGGTTAGATGTGGAAAGGAGTAATGGCACGTGAGTATTAAAGTTCCCCAATGTCTTTAAACGCACCTTGTTTTGTCTTTCAGATGCGGGATGCAGCGCCGAAGGCCTCCGGAGCGTGCGAAGAGTTGGTAAGCTTTTGTCTTTCAGATGCCGGAATGCAGTGTGAAGACCTCCGGAGCGCACGAAGAGTAGGTAAGCCTTTGTCTTTCAGATGCCGGAATGCAGCGCGAGGCGTTGGTGACAGCCGATGGACCAGGTAAGTGAAGAGCTGTCACTGAAGACCATAATGCTAACCTGTTCTTTCTTGTCTTTATAGGTGTTGCTGAAGACTGGATTCAGGATGGTAAGCCTTTTTCCTTAGGCCCAGGATCAGATGCAGAAGACACGATGAGCGTTCTGCTGCAGAGGATGCAGAATAACGCAAAACAAGATTCATCCATCGGGTGTGGTTTAAATAGCCTCCTGTAGTGCTTAGGTGTCTCCTTCCACAGCCACGCCTAGGTAAGAAAAGAGTTCCTGCTTTCCAGAAGAGTTCCAGTGTTCTGAATCTAGGGAGTGGCTCCTGCCCCACCCAACAGGAAAAGTAGTTCCAAACAGAAGAGGATCAGAGGCTCAACTGGCAGGCAAGTAAGCAGCATGGTCTGCTGCAGGTAAGTCCACCCAAGCATTATGAGCCCGGCGCTTCCAGCGCTGGGACTGGGCATATTTATGAGCCTGGTGCCACTGGCGCCAGGACTGGGTCCAAAAGGTCCCAATTGGGACTGGTTGGCACTCGGAACCTGGGTTATGGATCTGCTTCCAAGGGAGTTGGGAAAACCCTGACCTTTTGGAAGCAGAGATCATGACAGTGACCCAGTCCCACCCCCCTCAGCACTTTCGAGTAAGGTGAGTGGCATTTGAAACACTATGATGGGCCAGTGGGGAGGAGGGGGAGTGGTAGGACCCCACCCCCATATAATCAAACCACATAGTGTAGCCCAAGGCACGAGTAAGACTGCCATCTTTGTATAGATGTTAGTGTATTCTGCGAAGATGTTCGGAACCATAGTTTGGCGACAAGGCCTGAATAGGGAATGCATCATTTCATGCACCACACCCTAATTGCGAGACGAGGGAAACTTCCAGCCATGCCCTTGCCATCATGGGGATAACCCACACCCCCAATTGTCATAAAGCTCATTCATTGTTCTAACAGTGCTGCAAAGATGTTTTTCCATCCAAAAGGAATGTATCCTACAGGTCCGCGATCAGAGACCAGTGCCTGTTGTTCACGTCATCTCACACTGGCCAAAGCCTGACCCGCCCCATCCCCAGGAAACCACGAGTTATAGCAAATATGACAGACTAAACCCCAAGATCCCTGAATTCCAAGGCACCAGATGCCCTTTGACCATCAACCCCAAAGTAACAAGTCATGAAATGTTCAAAGAGGACATACATAGCACGTCTTTCAGCTACAATCATATGATTTGTATTGCGAGGTGCTGGGAGGGATAAATGATAGTTCAAAACGAGGGTTGAAACCTTGGAGCCGGATGACGCAGAAGGAAGTGAGTAATATGTGTGTGAAGGTTAGCGTGGTCCAGATCCTCCTTTTTGCCAGTCTTAAAGCCTGCAGGTGCACAGTATAATGATGAAGTAGCATTATGTTAGGTGTGTGGTTAATTTGTTTTTTGGCCTTCATCAGTGAGAAGAAGATGATCTCTGCAGCACCCACGCAATGGAAGACGGACGGACTGGGCTGGAACCAATGACCTGGCATCCCTTGTTGGGCAGGTGGACACCAATGAGCCATGCAGGTTTTCACTGTATGTAATTTGTCACGATGATGATGTGTCACCTCTTAAGCCTCTGCATGTACCCTCTTTCAGCAGAACGTTCTTGGCAGCAGAGTTATTTGCTGTTGCTCTCATATTTGTATGAGATTAAAACTTGTTATCCTTACAGGATTGACTTGGGCCTTTTTTCCCTATTGGGTTGTATTTGCTCTGGTGTTAGTGTTCAGGGGCAAGTCTTAAAGATTCTATTTTAACCATTGAAGGGTTTCCTACTTTCGGGACACTTAAAATTGCAGATCCTTCGATGGAGGGAGAGATAGATTCTGACAGCAATGACACTCTTTGTAGGCAGTGCCTGACATACAGATTTTGCAATATGCCCACTCTATAAGGCCTTGCCACTTCTTTTTCCCCATTATGAACGGCGACCAGCACACATGCGCCTGCATCTGGTGCAATGGTCTGACATGATTTGTCCAACATTCTGCAGGGGCTTTTTTGTATGTTAGAACAGTGGCCACAGAAATTTTTGGAAGTTTTCATCAGCCATTCTATTATGTCAATCCATTTTTCCTAATGGGAAAAATCTGTATTCTGTGTGGCGTTTGATCCCCGTGCATCGCAATCACCCCTTCTATGTTCCTGGAGGAGACAGCATATACTGTTAGAGGTGAAACTAATGGAGACTCTTCCCTCCAGTTTGTTGTTGATGTCGTTGTAAGACACTCAGTTCCTCTAATCCCGGTTTATTGGGATATAGGGATTTGCAGTCAAAGAGGTCCTTGAGGTTGGAATTTGCTAATTCTGAGAGATAGCAATCACCTGCTAATGTCAATGACAGGGAAGAGGACTGCTACATGCTGTAGTGCTGAAGACCCTCTACCCAAGTGAGAGAACACAGAACCAATACCACCAAGAGGGAAGGCAGGCACCTAGCCTGGTGTAAAAACTAAATTTCCCCAAGTATTTCTGCAGTGATTGAGGTTTTCAGTGGGGTGGCTTGCAAACCCCACTTGGCCCGTAAACCTCCCATGGCACTAGAACTTCTTTTAGCCAGAGAACATCCGGTGGTTCACAATTCATTTCTGCTCCATGAATCAAGTTGGTTGGACCATTGAATCCCAAATGGACAAGAATCCCACCCCCTCACCTACCAACAATCTCCAGAGCATGAAAATACCATCAGTGCTCTAAAGTGATACTCAAGAGACACGTACTCTCTGAGGATGTCATAGGGCTGTATCCTCGTCAAACAGCCGAAAACATTACGATCACATACAGGAGCAAATCCAAGATGGCAATGGGCCTGATTGGTTCTGTTTCCCTTCCAGGCTAGGCTAGGGTATCCCCTGGAGATGCAGCCCCCCACCCAGACTCTAGTCCATGGGATGGGTCACCACACTAAGGGGGTCATTACAGTTTTGAAGGTGCAGTAATGGTGCTGGTAAAACTCTCATAATTCCAGCACTGGCACGTTTACTGCACTGCAAAACACACGTTTGCTGGTGGGGCCACTGATTTACCTCCAGCCAAAACTTTGAGGTAAATCTTGCCCCCCTCCAGCAATAAAAGGCCAATATTAACAGCACCAGTAATTCCAGCAATACCCTCCATGGAGTCCCAGGCATTTGGAGTATTCCGGTATTCCAAGTGCCTATAATGGTATTACAGTTTTGGTGACATCCTGCCGGATTTACCTGCGGGATACCACCAAAATTGCAAATATACCCAAAATATATACTCCTTCTTCCACTCAGTTTGTATGAGAGTTTAGAGAGAGTTGTAACATGCTCAGCATGCGGGAGAGAGAGTTTGGTGAAGTTATATAGGTGGTCATCACGGGTTGGGCAGAGGGGCAAAAATGGTGCTGTAACTCTATTACAGCCACATAACCGCTTCACACAATCCCGAGTTTCAGCGGAAAGTGGGAGATTTACCTCCAGTTTTTTTCTGGAGGTAAATTTCTTTCTGCACTTTTGGGGCATTAGCAGGGCTATAATGGCGTCCACAATGTCCCATTGTTTCCAGTGGACCCAGTGGGAATGGGGACTTACAGCCCCCGTCCCCCACAACTTGGGATAAAATGCTAATAGCACTTGACCGAGTTGCAGTGATGCAATTTGTGTTGGTGGTACTCCAGCAGATTTATTGCTGGGATAACGCCATGGTCCTGATAG
Organism: Ambystoma mexicanum; assembly: GCF_040938575.1. Lineage (NCBI taxonomy): Eukaryota > Metazoa > Chordata > Amphibia > Caudata > Ambystomatidae > Ambystoma > Ambystoma mexicanum. Next base: position 67,935,134 of record NC_090925.1, on the reverse strand, counting down.
AGCCTATGGTGACTTGAACAGGAGGTGGCATACAGAAGCCGATAGTTCAAGACTGAGTGCTTACAGAGGAGGGTGTTTCCAGAGAGAAGGGCATAGAAAGAGCTGGAGAAAAAGGGGTGAAGGAGGTCATTGATGAGTTGGAGACTGTTAAAAAGGGATGTGATTGGTGGAGAGCATTTTCAGGAGGACCACAGTCATAGTGAGGAGATTGGGAGAGAATATGAAGAGTTTGAAAATGGCAAAAGGACTAAGTTGCTGGAGAATAAATTAAGTAGGAATTTGGAGACAGTGAAAGGAATTTTGGGGGAGAATATCAAGTGTTAAGAATTTTGGAAGGTGCTAATGTGTATTGAGTAAGACACCAGGAGGTTGGCAGAGGAAATCAAGACGTTGGAACAGGGGGGAAGGAGACGTTCACTTGAAGGAGTGGAAGGTGAAGACCCTTCTACACTCAGGTAAGGGAGAGTTGGCAAAGAGGTTAGAACCAAGAGGAAGGGAATAAAGTGGCAATAACATATGAAGAGGAGATGAGTAAAAAACAAGATGAATCAGGAGTTAAAGCAAGAAGCCTTTTGTAGGCACATTTAACAATAGGCAGGTATTAGAGAGGGGTATGTAAACAATAACACAACAGAGCGTTGACTTTATGATATGATAGATAAATAAATGAACTGACACCAAGATATTAGAAAGCAGGGACAGACTGTTAGAGTAGCCCTAGACTTCAAGGAGGTCCAGGGAGCCTCCTTCATGGCTTTGGCAAGTGCAAGGTAGAGAACGTCCCCTATCGGGCTGCATTTCCCAAAGAAGAACTAGATACTCTCCTCGTTGAGAAGTTTCAGGTATATCTTTCTCTCTTTGGGGAAGCCCAATGGAAACTGCAAGGAAGAAAGGGACCTAGCTGTGGACATTAAGAAGGAGATATTTTCAGTGTAGGAAGAAGGGTTGAAGAAATGTCCCCAAACTTACAACTGACATTTGCAAGGAGAAGATTTCGTAACATCCATTTACACACTAATACAACACATCGGGCCCCTTCCTCAGAACAGAGAAGGACAACTGAGATTCTGGGTCTGAGAGCCCAAATCCAGAAAGATTCTTTGGATGTTGAGACACTGAGTTAAGTTTGTTTTCCTTCCCTTTCTTTATTACTCGGGCTCATACAACATTCCCAAACAAAAGCACCTTTAACTTGAGGTTTTTGGACACTCATTATGAGGTTGCTGGTAACCCCCCTGTGCTATTAGCGGTTTGCCAACAACCTTGTATTACCGTTACCACTGCGTGACATCCCGGTGCTCCGGGGATGTCACAGGTTTCTGTACAGTAAGTTCCCATAGGACTACATGGTAATGAGTTCACTGAAGCACCGGCACCATTGTCAACGGTGCTTCAGTTAAAAACATGTGGGTGGGGGCCTGAACTCCCAGCAGGTCAGGCCTGCCGGAAGTTCAGAGCCCCTACTGGCAAACACAGAGTGAGCCGGTCCCGAAAAGATGCCGGTAACCAGTTACTGGCACCTTCATTTACGGCCCGGATGACTTGTAATGAGGGGGTCTTGGTCTTGGCTACTTCTTATCCCATTGAAAGTGTATGGCAATTCTACGAAACGTGAACTTCATCAAAAGAATCATGACAGAAACTCTTTAAGTCAGTCAAGACTGAAGTCACAACCTACATTAAAAACAATGACACACTAACGCAACAGCAATAGAGGAGATAAGTTGACAACAAGAGGAAGCAGGCAGGGGCAATTTGGAAAGGGTAAACCAGTTTTGTAGGTTTTTTGGGGGTTTCTGGGGGTAGGATCAGGGAAGGGAATGTTTAGTTTGACTTTTACATTTTATCACAGGTAACATGAAAAAAAGAGTACTGTGCAAAGTTTTTTATGTGGTTGAAACAAACTGAACAAAAACTAAGCAGACAAATAGAAACTAAAATGAACAACAAAAATCCTCCTAAAACAGCAAAATAAGCAAGAAATAAATCCAAATTCTTCAAACTGTTTCTACAATTACTGAAACAACTGCCCACCATTGTCGAAATGTACCAGAAACCCTCTCTGTGGGAGCATGCCCGGTCTAAAACCTTAATCCCACAAAGGAACAAGAAGTTAGCTGGGCCTATTATGGAGCCACAGCATTTCTCTAGAAGATTTAGGTGCTCTGATTTAGTTGCCTTTGATGGGCTGAACAAACCGATAAGCTCTAGATTTGGCCAGAGAATAGCGGCTCTTGATATCATTGTGAGATACTGGGAAACTGCAACAAGTTTGACCAGGAATTTGACATCCCAAAAACCCATTGTGCACTCAAGGTATAGGTCGAATCATGCCAAAAAGATGTGAAGGGACCGTGGGTCATATTTAAATAAGTTTGTGTAGGCCTACTAAGACGATGAAAGACTACATCAGACCTGGCGCATGATTTAACTTGCTATGTGAAGGTTTGCTCTTAGTGAAAGGACAATGCTTTATTCATGAGCTACATGAGCTATCTGCCTATTAATCACAGCCTTGTCTTGGGTGCATCTAATTACCATCTTATTATCAGAGTTTGGATATGTAGAGGGCCACTGACATTTGTAAGGAAGGCATGGTATCAAACAGTGAAGATAGATACAAGTGCCCATAGTTCAAGGGTGTTTATTGAACTTCAATGGGTCGGTTGAACACCTTTCTAAACCTAAATCTAAGTATGGGAGCAAGCTACGACCATCAGATGATAATCCTAGTTGAGTCTCTGTCAAAATAAAAGAGCCTATCCTAATAAACCTATTTCCAATCCTTACTTCAAAATACAAAATCGTGTGGGACAATAATGTATGCATGAAAGAAAAGTATTCAAGAAATAATATATCAAGATAGTGCAGCAGTTGGCTTCACTTCCCCACATTTTCAGCACGGGGCAAGATGGCACGTTTGTGCTTCACACACACTCCGGCTTCTCAGACACGAGGATACAGTACAAAGAATAGATATCAGGGCCTTCTACCGAAGCCTCTTTACCAATAACCGTCTCTTACTGTAGAGGGCCTCTCTAATAACAAACAAGCACCAAAGTTCCTTTCTTATCAGGATGTTTACATGCACAAGTTATCACTTCCAGTGTCCATCATGGGTCTGCATCCTTCATGCTCGGATCCCTTTTTACCACAATATTAACAATTGGTCTCCCTCGTTCGGGCTCGGACCACGGATCTCCGTCGTTCAGGCTCGGACCCCTTTAGCACAGCATTCACAATTGGTCTCCCTCGTTCAGGCTCAGACCATCTATTCTCACTTTCTACATTTTCCCCTTGATCCAGACTTGAAAATGATATTGGTTTTGCTTAAACTGTCGCAGGACCATTTCGAATCACTTTTGCCAATGCTTTGCCAATCGTCTTATTTTGTTTCTGCCAATTCTTTGTGGGATACCTTACAGTGACCTTCGATTGAGCAGACTTGTGGTGCTGTACCACTCTGACTGGTATTGTAGCTTTCCCCTTTAATGTTCAAATATTCATCAAATTAAGCTTATGTCTTTCATCACACACATTTCAATATTCATTCTTCCGCTCTTTATACAATGTTGCCGCTTACAACCTTGACTTCAACACAGACCGGTTTGCATTATTCTCCCTAACTCACCGGCTGTGTTGATCTCTTCTGCGCTGCTTTTAATCTTTGAGCCAGCGACGGTGGCACAGCGGCTGCTGTTACTCCCTGACTCGGTCAGCCACGCAGGAGGGCTCTGGGTATCTCTTAAACACAATATAGGATTCTACAGTCTGGTTTCCTGGCTTTGAGCTTTTTAATCAGAAGGCTTTTTGCCGAAAGGTCAAGGGTATCTCCCTCCTTGCGTAGCCTTCTTGATTTGCTGTCTTCCTTTCTTTGCCCAGCTGCCGTGGGAAGGTACAGTTCCTTTGTGTGCTTTGCCTCGCTCAGAGTGTGTTCTTGTGCTCTACCTTTAATCCGTGTGGGGATGTTTAATGGATGTCAGGTGTGGGTGTTACAGGGAGGGGGGATATTAGGTCTCGCCATCAGGTGTCCCACTCCCACTCCCCGAAGACCCCTCACCCACGTGACCCTCCAGCACTGGCCACCCCCAGGAGCTGGATCCAAAAGCGATGTCCGTGTCCTGCAACCTGGATGACAGATCACTGAGTGCTAGTGGGTTTTAGTTCTGGAGAGAACCAATGTCGGTGTGTTGCCAGACACTTTTTTGGAGACTGCATATGGTAGAATGTGTTCCAAGCCTCCTTGAATAAGCCAGGTAAAAAACACATACAGTGCCATCAGGGCACATAATTCTGGTAGAAAGTGACCCAGGATGTTTCCTGAGAGGCTCTCTTTTTTTTAAAATTGGTAAGTGCTTCTTGGCTAATGATAACTTTGAGCACATACATCACGAAATACAATTAACACATCTTCATACGTTATTCACATACTTAAGACAGATCAAGAGAAAACCCTCAGTTCAAAGTAACAATAATGAATCCAATGACAATTAAAATGTTTCATGATAATTAACACCCAAAATGTCATAGTTACAACTTGGAGAAAGACACAATTAATACATTGCAGGTACAGATAAAAATGCACGCCATACATAAAATGCAGTAGCAGTGACGACTAAAGATCTGGCAGAATAAAGCAAACTCCAAAATGTATCTGACCTGACAAGGTCCATGTTAAATAGCAAGTCTCGATATCCTTTCACATAGAAAGGCTGGAGGACAGGACACATAATCAAAATATGACAAGGAGTTTCCACGACAGTATTACAGAGCCTACAAGGTCTCTCTAGCACAGGAGTATTTAACCAGACGCCAGTGTACTCCAGACTGCAGGATATTAAAGTGTAAATACGTTGTTATCCTTTTCATTTTCCCACCACTTAACTTAGTGAGATAAGAGCATGGATTTAAGGGCTGATGCCTCTGGAGAATAAATTCACTGTAACGTTTCTTCCTCTGTAGCTTGTTTACATTATCAACACAGCCCCAACATACAATATTTTTTTCAATATTAGCCAGGCATTAGGAAGCGACAAAATTTGGTCAGCAGAAGAAGCAATATTAGCAAAGTGTGACGTGACAGTTTCCCTCAAGGGATTGAGGAAGCCATTTGCACAAGGCACCCAGTACGTGTGACTAGCCGGTCAAGTGGCACAGCGAGTAGAGCGCTCGCTTTGACATCGGTGCAGAGCCTGCTAACGCAGGTTCGAATCCCGGCGGGGCCAAACTCAGCCTTTCATCCTTCCGAGGTCGATAAATGAGCACCACACACCGTGGGTAATAATAAGCAGCGCTCAGATACCTGAGGGTTCGTAGCGCTATATAAGTGCCAAATTATTATTATTATTAAAAGCCACATTGGAGTTTGGTTTCCAGATAAGCAAGCAATGAGCTGGCTATGTAGGTTACAACGCTGGATTATCCAGCAAGATCTAATCGACAGAACCCCCAACTCACTTCTTGCTGACTCAACGGGGCCCAATTGAGAGACAACTAGGATAGAACGCAATGTTTTTCCTTCCTCTTGTTCCAGCCATTCTACATATTTCTCTGGTAATAACTCGAGGCCATAAAGTAAAGTAGGCTCTATGCTGGTGCAGTAGAAAGACAACATCGCCTGGATGTTATTACCACCTTTTAGTGCAATAAATCTTTGTATTACACCCACTGCCTCAAAATGTTGGTAAAGATGTGGTCTTCATTGACAGATTTAACAGGAAACAATTTTATAGGAAATTGTTAAGCGGCTTCACTTCAACACTACAGCTAAGTCAATGCCTAGTCTGGGATGCTGATGGAAACCCTTATTGATATATTTGTAGGTCCAGTTCATGTACTCTGGATGACAACCCTTATATAACACCCCTCTCTTAGAATCCCCCTGACCCCACTGAGCCAAGAAGTGGTTCTGTTTTGCAAATTTAAAAGGTTTATTCGAGAAATAAAACAAGATATAGATACCACGCTTTTATAATAAATTAATAATTGATATCGCCCTTATGAATATAATGTTAATCAACAATGGGTAATCTGGCACTAGCACACTTCTTTACAATCAATGAGGAGTGGGTATAGGATGGATAAGGCAGCGAAAATACTTTTATGGTTTCAAATAGATGCAAAATGAATGAAAATGCAGTACAGACAATAACTGATATGGTTTCACAAGATATAATATGTTCACTTTTCCCCTGGTGGCAATTCACCCCCCCCCATATGCAATGCAAGGAGATGGAAGTAACACACACAGTCTTCAGGAATACAATCACAGTACAATCCGAATTCAGTTCCCCCCTCGGAAGCTTATAGGAAAACAGGTATGAGTTTTAAACACAGGTCCCAAAATGCTTTTAAATGTGATGGCAATGGATGGGAAAATGTGCTAACTGATTTTAATTCCCTCTAGAGATTCGGGGTGAGTGAGAGATGCTTGTTGGTATTAGTTCAGGCTCACTTTAGCAATGCTCTATGAGTTATTACCAGGTTGCAAACGAATTTTAACAAAGGAAAGAATGGAGCTGCTATTTTGACAAGTGGAGAAATTGAGCCAAATCGCAAAACGCAGTAAATTTCGCGAGTGCGTAAATCGCGATTGCGGAAAAAGTATAGGGAGTAGGAAGTTGGTTCTAGGTTGCTCAGGATTTCCTCTTAAAGGATTTAAATTTAAGCAGCAACCAAGGTAAGTGATGAACGCACCCAGATCACAATTATTTCCTTTAAGCCAAATTTCCAGTGTGTGGAAATCAAGATTAATTAATACAGCCATTTTTTTAACATTAATGTCGGACCATATGATACCGTTCCCTTGTAAATTCACCCTACAATTAGGGTCTGCTAATGGAAAGGACCATGCGCTTTTTAGCGTTGGCGTCCAAGAGATGGGAAAATAATCTCTACTTCGCAATTTTGTGACTGTGACGGGGTTGGATCGTACTCACAGTGAATGGTCCAAGAAAACAATATCAATGACATAAGAATATTTGCCATTAGACCACATCCATTTCAAAGCTTGGCCCCTCCATGACTTCTTATTTAGACATACAAAGTCAATTGAATTGCACAATTTCCCCCAACCATGGTCAGCATTATTTTCCCTGGGTATCATATGACACAAAGAGTCATCATCTACATCAGACTCGTTACAACTCTGAGCTTCAGAAGAGAGATGTGCATTGAAATCACCAGCGATGACAATGTTACCACTATGAACTAATCAAACCATTTCACCACCAATGCACCAACCTTTTCCTGAATGTACTTAGTGACCTTCACATCCGGTGGATTGTATACATTGACAATCAGCAATCCACTGTTAGACAAGTTGCCACTTGTCGGGCAAATGCAAGCACATATGTTGGGGGAATGTTGCACGAGTACTGTTTAATGTTGTTTAGTTGAAGCAGAATGTTCCTTGATCATGTGATGGTCGTTGTTGTTAAGTACCAAAGCCAAGAATGCATGGCAAACAATTAATTGGAAGCCTAACTTGCTGATGGCAGAATTGTGAGTGCTCAATAAAGCCACCACCGCCGCAGATGTAAATTCAACTACAGCCCAGTTGGTGGGGCTATCAATCTTGTATTTTATATGATCTGAGCAAATATTCTTCAGACCCTCGATTTCATCGAAAAGCTCAAGGAGTAAACTTTGATTCAGAAATGGGCTAATTTTGGTAGGATACAGCTCACTTTCCAAGAGGTGTGGAGATCCCAGATTTCGAGAGAATAGAAGTGGCTTTTAGTGTATTATTTTGCAAATATTACAGTGAGGCCAGTACATCTTGGGTATTACTGGGGCCCACTGAAGGAGAAGGGGGCAAGATCTCGTTGTCATCAGTGATGCACTCTCAAATGTTCCAATGTGATACGTTAGTTGCCATCAGTAGAGCTGACTGTTCCCACTTATCCATAGGCCCCTGTAGCAGTGCTTGCCTAATAGAACCGACTGCCGTTGTTCTTGACACTAATACTGGTTCAGGTGCGGGTGACAAAGAAAAGGGTCTGGCTATGGTTGTTGATGGTTCAAAACACCCAGCTCCAGCTCACAGTAAGACTGTTTTCAGGTAATTTGCTGTATGACTCCTCTGTTGTTCTTTCTGACCAATGAGGAGCTTACTGAAAGCCACAGTCTTGGCGCCAACCAGTGCCTCATCCACCTCCTCCACCTCAGGGGGCACAATCGCCACTATTTCGAGCTAAGAACCCAAGCTTGCAATTTAGGTGTTAGGTCACATTCAACAGCGTAGATAGGGAGTTTTTGATATAGCCATTCAACAGCGTATTAGTAACCAACAAATAGGTGCTTCAGCGTTACTGGTCAACAGAAAACAGGAGTTTGCAAGAATAATATGAACAACCCACACTGAAAGTCACGTTGCTCGTTTGCTATCTTAGAACATAAAGAGAACTAATTGTTAATGGAAGCAGCGCTGCGTTGAAGGTGAAAAGTGAGCAGGTAACTTCCTTTGGAATAGAGCTGGAAGGTCGAGGCTGAACAGAGTAAACAGAATCCCAGTCACTATAATTTGAAAAAGATCACAACGAAATTGATAATAGGCATTCCAGGTCCGGCTTAGCCGAAAGTTGTGTACCATTGACATTGTTATATTTATGATCAGAGGGTGTTATTTGCCTTGTCTGGCCTTCTGTTTCCTGTAATCCCAGACAAAGGTTCAACAAAGAATTATTATTATCGATAGGAGGTGAGCCAAGAATATTCTTGTCGTATTCTCCTCTAGTGTCAAGCAGAGGACCTACAGAAGGTTATGGTGGAATTTCAATTTCGTCGTTGTTGTTGTCAGAGAAACTGCAAACAGTCGTCAATTTAAAAAAGTCTGTAATTTCTGTTGTGCTGTCACCCATATCATTGTGCAATGCAGCCTTATTAATTGCGAGAATGGTTTGTGCAATATCGGCTGTGTTGCTAGCTAAAGCTTGTTACCTGGGTACCAAATTTATATTTATTGGCGAAGACTCGATCGCTGACCTATGCAACTGTTTGGTGCCTTTGCTGTTGAACCAACCGTGCAGGCCATATTTTGACACTTTCTGTATTTTCATTGCAGTTGATCTGCATGGACTCTAGAATAAAAAATATTAGATTTGTTTAAATAAATAGTCACTCTTCCACTCATTGTGCTTATCGCTAGCCACCATTGGTCTTGAGCAGAGAAGAAAGGTCCAAAATTCGAGCCAGCCAGGCACAACCGACCTATCCGTTTGATCCGCTGGAACATTGGAACATACATCGCAAACCAGGCGCTCTGTGCTGGTTTGAGGTTTTGAATGTGGGCTACAGGTACAGCAAGTGGGAAGAGTAAACAGACTGTATCACAGTCTCAGGAGGCCAACAAATCCAATAGAGATCCCTGCAGTACCGCAATTGCTGGAACACACAGCACACACCAGTGGCTCTAACAGAAGTGTGTTTCAGCAAAAGTCCTGCTTGTATGCTTTGGCTGTTTTAGGTTTCATGGGATTACAGTACATCTAGAACGTTTTCAAATGATAAAACACCCCAAATAAATATCAGTACAACCAAAAATGCATCGAGCAGGTGCCACTGATTCTGGAAATTAGGAACGGGTGCATAAAGATTTGCTATCATTGATCTTAACCTTTTGGACACCACCCAGTTCAAATCAGATAGTAACAAAACCACAGAACAATCATCTTTTTTTACACTGGCCTCTTAGCACGTTCGCACTACAAAATGTTTTTTTATTAATTTGCGTGTTTTCCAAGTTAACGAGGAATGCCACGTGTGTGTGAGTCATGATCAGTTTGAAGTTCCCTTAAAGTGCCTCCTGCTTCAACCCAGTGCACGTTGAAGTGGTTTTCCCATAATGCAGGGTGTTCTATAACCTAAACTAAAAACAGGGACTAGTAGTGAAAGCAACTTAAGTCATATAGGCGAGATGGGTTTGGGGGGGGCTTAACTAAATTTGTTGTCCTCCAGAAAATAATCACATTAAGGACAGTAATATATGAAATCACATTGATAACTTACTACACAATCATTATCAGTAAAGCACACATCATGAGTGTGACACATGCTGGGCAATCCATGACCCTCATTTGATTTCTGTGATGTTATTATGCTCTGAGTTCGGCTCATCACAAAACTCAAAAAGGTTATTGTGCTTCAACACAGGGACTTTCCAAAGAAAGGTCCCAATACATGTTAATTGCGATAAACAACACTTCAATCAGGAAGGTTCTGCTGCCGCAGGTGTGGAATGATGATCTCAGCCACTTCCATCTCCAGGGACCATGTCTCTGAAGAGCTGAGACAATTCAACTACTCTATGTGCTCTCTCTATAAAACTAGGTCTGCGAGGAAGAGAGAGAGCGCTTAGAGCCGGCTGGGAAAAGACATAGGCTCCATGCTGAGACTCCTCCGAAATGCTGTCTTACTGCTCCACAAACTTAAACATGTCATAATTTCCCCTGCTTGTGAGACTTCATCCATTCCCTACTTTCAGAGGAGGAATGCACACTTCTTTAGTGAAGTGAAGCAGCCGACCTGACCCTGGATGAGACTGGCCAATGAGTAAGTTTGTGTAATACCTCTAGACTGAAAACAACATTCTGGTTTGTCTTTTTTCAATTCTCTATTAAAATAATGATGCAAAAAACATCCTCATTACATTGTTGTTTGAAAATATGCATGATTTTTTAAAATGTAATATAGTGTGTGGATTTTTTGTTTTTCCCTTAAGGCTTTCTTATGAAAGACAGTGCAACCCTGCCCATCCCAAGCCACCCATTCCATTGTATTTGAATAAATCCTGGTGATTCTATTGGCCACTCCTCCTTTGCCTCCCACAAACATTCAAAGGACAAATAGTATGTTGTACTTTTTCTTCGCACAAAACGAATACGTTACCTACACTCCAAAACCACTACATGAACAATTACTGTTTGATGGCTGGAGCAGTGCCTTTTCAGAATGCTTTACACTGCTATAATGTAGTGGATGATAGACTAGACCCACACTCCATGTTTAAAGGTGTTATGTGTTTTACTGAAGGCAAGTCTTCCTTAGCCATATTATACCAGAGGTAAGTGGACCCGTTTCGTAGTATGCTAGAGCAATATCTGTCTTAATGCTGGAGTAAATGGACAATGGTTAGCACAATGACCAATTGATGGTTTTGTCACATCTTATAATGATGGCAAGCAGGCATCTTTCATCCCTTGGCTTAGGGGTGCCCTTATTCTTGAGGAGAAGCAGCCCCCAAAAACGTCATCTAAACTTAGAATGAAACCGGCGGGAGACATTTCCTCTTTTTCCCCCCTGATTTGAGAATGCAAACTTTCAACCAGCTCCCTCTACACTATTCCCCAGTGAGTGAGTCCTTATATACACACATTTTACAAGAATGGCTTTCATTTGGCACATTATAAAGCACAGCCTGGCTCTCACTGGCACGTCTTGCACAGCATGAATAACTGCAATTCTGCAATTAACTCCCACACCTGTCATGCGCACCTGCACGGCCCTATTCTTTATATTTTAGCCTTCAAATGCATACCTGTGAGGGAATCACACTGTCACTTGAGATGTTTGGGTCCAATTTGAAGAATACACATCTGAAGCTATTTTCACCACAGGTGATGGGTGCATTTCACGGGGCCTCGCTGCTCCCTTCCATCCACCATGTCAGGGATCCTTCCTTTTTGAAGTTGTTCAGCCCGTCCATGTGCTGAGGTGCTTTACTTTCCAGACCTCTTACCCATATCCCCACCCCCATTTCAAGATTGTTCATTGAAATATTTTCTCCCTGCTCCCTTCCCCACCCACACATGATGAGAAAATCCCATTAAAACGATCAGCTTCCTGAAGCCGGGAGGGAGTCATTCAGGGTGCTTGCATGCACAGGGTGTGTGTCCGTGTGAAAGTTTATAAATACGTTAATATGTGTGTGAACGTTGTTGCACAGGTTTTGGGATCACATGAGGTCCATGGTGGGTCCATGTACTGCCTTCCCTCCCTCCTCCTTCATGACCCGGATGTCTGATAACGTGGCAGTGGGAGAACTCTTGGGTTGATTGTGAAGGACACTCACACCATAGCAGTGCAGAGATACCTTTGCCCAGAACTGCTTCTTATTATTGAAATGTGGCATTATCACCCCATTGCCGTTTTACTTTGGATTGGTCTATATTAGCCATCTCCTATGCAAGACCTGTCAAAATCTTTTCAGTGGCAGTTTGGCACAGCATGATTCAGTGGTGGATCTGTAGGAGGAGGGAGGGGGCGGCCTCCTTCTGGGAACACACTCCATGTCCAGATGCACTGCCCTACTGCCTTATTTGAAATAATGCTAAACTGAAATTACAAGCAAGCACTGTTAATGTGTCACTTGCGTTGTATTTTACAAATACGTGCAGGACATAGACCTTTTAAAAGAGGATCTGTGCCAATTGCAATTTTTGGAAATTGCAATGTAAGCTCCGAGCATCTATGAGCTTGCCACGCCCTCCCTCTGCACGCTTGGCCCAGCCCTGGCCAGGGTGCATCACAGACATTACTTATCATGTTAACAAGAATAACAGTGTTTTTCCCAATGCGTTTATTCAGGCCAGCAAAACACCAAGTCCCAGCTTCTCGGAGCGTATTGTTGAACTCAGAATTAAGTCAGGCCAGTGTCCTTCTGACAATGTTGCAGATTCTGTAGCCGCCGGCAGTAGCAATCCACGTCTTCCAACAGCACAGCTGTGAGAATGACTTTGTGCAACAAGTGGTAGTAGAAGTTGTAGTAGAAGTCGTAGTTTGGCATTTATTTAGCTCCTTTATACCATCAGTATACCTGCCACACGCTTGGGGGGAGGAATGCCCTTGGGGGACCGAAGTCCAAGTTATGGGAACATTGTTAGAAAGGATTAGAATGTGTGTGTGTATTTGGTCAAAATAGGGATTTGGGTGGGAATGCTGAGCACCAGTAAGCTGCCCATGATGGTCAGGCATGTGGATGGGTGCTGAGAGGTGGTCAGGATAATGCGTGAGTACGAGAGACTCGTTATGTGTCAAGCTAAACCCAATTTTCTGTTGTAGGATGTAGCTGCATTATGATGGCAGATATGTTGTGCTTTGTTTTTTAGTCTGGAGTTTGGAAGAGAGTGCATGCAGGTAGGCAGCCATGCCTGCTGCTGGCGTCCACTGAAATGATGGAGAATATAATGGGAAGGCATTGACAGTGTCCTAGGTGCCATTGAGGTAATCGTGACATGAGGAAAGATCATCAGGTTGCTGGAGGTTTGCAGGTGCTAGAGGGAATTATCAGGTTTTGAGGGCTTTGTTCTTTTTTCAGAGTTTCTTGAATGACACCTTGCCCCTCTAATCTGGGAGCTCCTAGGCAAATAGGAAAGATGCTGCCTGAGGACTACAAATGGTTGAGGAGAGGCCTAGTTGCTTGGGTTCTGAATGTGTAGTTAGGCCTGGAGAGGTGGCCTGAGCCAATTCTTAGCGATATTAATCCCAAATCATAATCAGGTATCGACACTGCGACCAACTGCAATTCAGGCTCAGAGTGAAGGGCCCTCTGCAGTCAGTCACACTTTACTCCCACCTCTTCTGCCATTATGCGACTCAAGCTTCTTTTAAAAAAGAAATCTAGAGCTTTTGAGAGTGCGGATTTAAGCTCAAGTTTACTTGTCTCCACACTGCAAACAGAGCTCTCATTTGACTGTTGATACTACTAACGTTAGAGATCGCTTTATTGACAATGCTTTTTGCTGAGTTTTCCGTTGGGTTTTCTTTTGAGAAAAACAAGTCAATCTTTTGTTTCATCTTTCATCGCCGAAATTGGACACAGTGTTTGCCTTAATCTAAGGGAAGATCACCTCTCTTGGATGTTCAGCAACGCAGCTATGAAAGAGATGTGCTGACTTGAACAGCCAATTATCTTTCTTGTTGAAGGGCCGTAGCAGGTACTGTTTCTTATGCAGCTGTAGAGATCAGCTGTGACTAAGAGCACTTTACATTACCTCCACGAGGGCCGCTGTTTAAAGTCCCATTACATAAATACTGAGGAAACTGAATGTTTTGGGGTTTGTCAGTCGGGAGTTGGGAACGTTATGTTTGCAAGTTAATGTTTCAAGTTGCTATACTTTGTGTAAAATGGTGCTGTATAACGCAACGTTTACCGTTTTAGTGGCTACTATAGGCCTCATTACGAGTATGTTGGTGCAAATTAAAATGGTGTTGTACCCATTACTGCTTAATTACTGCACAACTGTACTACATGTTTCTGCCAAAATCAGCAGAATTAACACCAGGGAATTTACCGCTGGTGGTAATTCCACCAAAATCCCCATGGAGTCCTATGGTCTCCAAAAATTGAGATTAACACTGCCCGACCACTACATGTAACCCTGTGTTAAATCCCTGGCAACAAGTGCCTTGTGTACAGGCGCATTATAAATGCCATATCATATCAAGTGGTGGTAACGTTAAGCGAGTACGGCAGTAATTCAGCAGATTTACTGCTGTATCACCGCCAGACTCATAATGAGGCCCTCTACCTATATTACTGGGGTAGATTAAAGCTATCACTTCCGACATAACAAATAATAATTGCGTGAGGTGTAGAAAACCTTAGCAAGCTCTCAGGCAGCACACACATATCACCTTTCCCATCTAGGGCTAATGAATTTGGAAGCATGTGATACGTTTGCGTTATGAACACTGCATTTATCACTCAACATCTTATAGAACCTTCTGGGCCCATTTCAGATGAAATGGTTGGAAGGCCCCAACGCTTGCCCCTCGTATGTCACAGTGCCTTTGTCACTTCTTGGGGCGCTGCTGCAGGTGTCTTTGCTAGGCCATTTATTTTTAATAAAGATTTATTCTGAGATTGTGTTGCTGCTGCTTTAAAAAAAAAAAAAATGTCCTCATTTGTACATCAACAATATGGCAAACTACAATTGCCATTAAGTGAAATCCAATTCGTACTTCTTTAATGCACTCCTGCACATATCTCATGCTAATGAATATTTAAGAAAGATTTTTTTTGTTAATTCCACTGTTTGATGAATTAATGCACCTAATCACGGTACTGCTTGCAGAATGCTATGTATACATCATATTATTTTTCTTGACTTTAACATTCAACTAGCACATGTCATATAATCCTCATGGCTCTGTATTATTGGTACAACAAAAAAAGTGAAATGCTCAGAAAGAATTACATTTCTCCCTTATCAGAGGAGCACGAATATGTAAGCAGGGGCCGAAAGAGTTTGAAGGAAAAGAAAGTCATTGTTGAAGCTCACTGTGACGCCTGTGTAGCCTACTTTAAAAACCTGTAATCTTCTCACTGTTCGAACTTCAAGTTTATTCTGTATTAAGACCAATCAGAAAGTCGAGTTTTGCCCTTAGTCCTGTAATGTGTAAATTTCAACTTACAAAAGCACACTTCAGTCTGCCAGACCTGTGCCTGTGTGTGGGGACAATAAAGAACACAACACATTTTTCCCCCATATCACAATATACTGAATGAAAGCGCGCATTTCCAGGTTTTCTCATAACATACTGGGCCGTCACATGGATATTGTTCTAAGTCAGTGGGCCAATCATAGCACAGCTTAATTCCTCTATCACAGCCACAGGCATAAATATCATGCACTACGGCACAGAGTGTTGACACTAACCAATGTGTCATCACTGCTTTCAAACAACACCATTTTCACCTATATTGGTAGCTGTTGTTTGAATAAATGTGCATTTTCCCAGAGTCGTTTGCCACTTCACAACTTCGACTGCTTTATTATGACTTGGGATTAATATCGCTGGGACGAAGAATTCAACCACACTGTTAGACCAGGCATTCCTATATACAAAGAGCGTCTGGTCGGCGATAGCCAAAGGTGAGCTTTAACAAAATAGGGAGGCGTGAAGGCTGACTTTGATATTTTGTGCTTTGACTTTGTAGGGCCTGTGGAAGCGATGCACTGGATCAGGGGGTGACGTGATGGCCTAGGTGTTGAAGAGGGACGACTACTTGAAGAGGTGGGACTTTAGTTATTTTCTGAATTATAGGAGTGTGGGGGTGAGTCAGATGCTGATGGGGAGGAGTTTCCATAGTGTTGGGGTGTAGGCAGAGAATGCTTGTTTTCAGGTTCTTTCCATTTTGCAGGGCCAGATTTCAAGCCGGCATGTGTCCTGGCATCTGGTGGTGCGCTGTATGCCAGAGGTGCTGAACTTCTCCATGAGGTAGTTTGGTGACTTGAGAGCGATTGCCTTATAGATGGTGCAGGAAGATACAAAGGGGATTTCTGTGTGCTGTAGGAGACAGTGAATGTTTATGAAGGCAGGGGTGATGTGGTTGTATCTGCGTAAGGCATTTGGCCGCGTGTAGGACACTTTTAAGGGGCACAAGAGAGGACAACAAGAGGCCTTTGAGGAGGGAATTGCCCCCATCCAGGTTGGATAGAAACAGTGCTTGACAGGATTTAACTACCTATGTGCAGGTTTGGCCTTATTGAGAGGCAAATGCTTTACTCATGAGCTATCTGCCTATTAATCACAGCCTTGTCTTAGTTGAATCTAATTAACAACTGATTATCAGAGTCCGGATATGAAGAGAACCACTTTGTAAGGACGGCATGTTATGAAACAGTGAAGCCAGACACACGTGATCACAGTTCAAGGGTGTTTATTGAACTTTATTGGGTTGGTTAAATGCCTATCTAAACCTAAATCTAAGGATGGGAACAAGCTATGACCATCAAATAATAATAACGCAGTCGTAGTCGAGTCTCTGCGAAAATAAAAAGTCCTATACTAATCAACCTATTGCCAATCCTTACTTCTAAATACAAAATGGCGTGAGACAATAATGTGTGCATGAAAGAAAAGTGTTCAAGAAATAATATGTCAGGATAGCTGAGCAGTTGGCTACCCTTCCCCACGTTTTCAGCACGGGGCAATGCGGCACGTTTGAGCTTTGCACAAACTTTGGCTTCTCAGCCACGAGGATACAGTTCAAAGCACAGACATCAGGGCCTTCTGCGAAAGCCTCATTTCCAATAACAGACTCTTACTGTAGAGGGTCTGTCGTAACAAACAAAGTCTCAAAGTTCCATTCCTATTTAGGATTTTTACATGCACAAGTTCTTGCTTTCAATGTTCATCATGGGTCTCCCTATTCAGGCTGAGACCCCTTTAATCACAACGTTCACACTTGGCCTCCTTCATTCAGGCTCAGTTCATAGATCTCCCACTTTCGTGAATAGATCCTCTTGATATCTCAATGTTTACATTTGGCCTTCCTCGTTCAAGCTCGGACAATGGACCTCCCTCGTGTGGCCTCGGATCCTTTTTTTCCCAAAATCGAAGACATTCGAATCTGCGATGGGTTTTGCTTAAAACTTTGAAGGACCATGTCTATTCACTTCACTCAATTGGTTTCCTCAGTATTCTACTTTCATTTCTCTTGGTGGGATACCTTACAGAGACCTTCGATTGAGCACATTCACGGTGCCGGACCACTCTGTCAATGGTATTATATCTTGCCTTTTCAAGTTGAAACATTCATCAGCAGTTTAGCTTTATTCGCATCTTTCATCACACTTGTTTAACAATGTTTATTCCAACGTTTGTTATACAATGTTGCTCCTTACAACCTTGACTTAAACATAGACAGGACTTGCATCGGTTTCCCCAACTCACCGGCTGTGTTGATCTCTCCTGGGCTACTTTGTTCTTGGTGCCAAGGACGATACCAGGGTGGCTGTTTGTCATGCCCCGCATCCCAGTTTCCGGAAGCCCGCGGGCGTTTATTTCCAGGTGGAAACTGCCCTGGCGACTGTTTACAGCCCGGGGGACACGCCGCACTACAAGGTCCAGAATTCCATCTGTTCGTGATCACGTGATCCACCCGCAACGTGCTTCGCGTTTTGGACCAGATGCCAGTACTTAGCACGGCTTGTCCCTGTAACGGGTGCTCCTAAAACTGAGTAATCAGTTTGAGTGCTTGAATTCCTGTTATCCTGATTCCTGTGTTATTACAGACTTTGCTCCAAGGACCTTTCCCAACGTTTTTTCCCTACGATTTCTGGCTCCAGACCCCTCGGCTGTTCCCCTCGGTAATCGAACTTTTGGCATCCTAAACGGATTTGTGTTCCTCCTGCTCCCACTTGTTGTGGCGTTTGGGCCTTGCTAACCTCCAGTGTAACGCATGGCAGGTTATTAAGGAAAACCTAAACTAGACTTCTGTTTACATTTCTTTCTCTCCACTGGCTACTATTCCTGCATGGGTTTTCTGACTTCTTTTACTACCACGTATTACATTTTTGGATTGCTCAACAAAGCTGCCTGCATCACAAGAAAACAACGCTCTACATGCTGAAGTGAGTAAACGGACGCTCTCCTGTTTATCGTGGTCACTTCTTGGATTGGCTATTTCTCACGTGGGGACGCTTTGCTGTTATTCTTGGGGATTTTTTGGACTACATTTAGTTGCGCCCTCGTGCCGTTCGGGTTAGGTGGGTCATTGCACAGACTTCATTCAACTGAGACTTTCTTCCTTCCTCATCTGGTCATCACCCTGCTGAACTTCCATCGGTACACTGGACTTCCTTTCTGGCTAAGCAGGTAAGAGAGGGTTGATTACGGGTGGGCTAACACTGTACTTTGGTAGCTCTTTGACTGCTATCCTGAACTATCATTTCTCTTTGTTTCCCTAGCTCTGTTGTCGCTGCGCCTGCCTTTTCAATCAAGCCCCTGGCCTGTTAGTTTTAGTGTACTTTCTACAGGCTGCGCTCTTGGGGGGAAAGTCTTGTGTACATTGCGATCAAGATATTCCAGAACCATCTTGGTGACAGTCCAAGATATCCCAGAGTGAAGGGGCTCCCGAAAGTAGATGCTGACCTTGTATCCTTTATAAGTCTGTATCCTTTTTCTGACTTCCCCTGACCATAGTAGCATGACCATGTCAGGTACACTGCTCAGGCTTGAGTTTGTTTTCTCCCAGAGCATGCTGTCTGTGTGAAATTGCTAGAGAAGGGAAGGGTGGGTAAGGTTCCCACATATCCTACCTGGTAGGATGAGGCAAAGGTGTTACTAAGAAGAGAGGGATATCGCATCTTACCATCCAGTGTCTCACTCCCACTCCTCGTAGACCCTTCACCCAGGTGCTCCTCCTGCACTGGTCAAGCCCCAGGAACTGGTCCTAAAGTAATGGCTGCATCCTGGCCACCTAGATGACTGATCTTTGGGGACTAGCGGGTGAGAGACCTTCTGGTTTCTCACATACCCTTCTCCTATGCTAGGGGGATATGCTTGGTCTTTTCCAAGGTCCTCTAATTTTAGGACCATGGAAAGAACAAGGAAAAGATGTATCCAGGTGCTCTCTTTGTCATTCCCTCGCCAGACCCATGGACTCTCCATATGGTCTATGTGCTTGCCCTCTCCTCCTTCCTCTTCTGCCCCCCCCTGGGCTTCTTCTACACCTTTGCAGGGTGTACCTCTGATCTGTACCCCTCCCCGGAAGTCTTTCAAGGATAGTAACCTTCTCCATATTGCCACTCTCAACTCTCGCTCAGCTGTCAAACACTCCTCTGACATCTGCCGCCTCCTTGAAGAACTTGACCTTGATGTCTGCGGTCTCACTGAGACATGGTTCATGGCTAGCTCTGTCAGCTTTGACACTCTCCTCCCTGATGGCTACAAGATCCTCTCCGCGCCCAGGTCCAATCGTTCTGGAGGGGGTGTAGCCCACATCTTTCCTGAGTGGAATCCTGGCTCTGTCATTCCTATGCAGGCCTACTCCTCTTTCAAATGCCTTGTCTGCAGGCTCTCTCTCTCTCCTAGCTATTCCCTCACTGTTGCAACCATCTATCGGCCACCTGGTCTGGTCTCCTCCTTCCTCTCTGAGTGGTCGGACCTGTCCTCTTCCCTCCTGGTCTCGACCACACATCTCCTCCTTCTTGGAGAAATTAAGATCCACCTGGATGCTTCCTGTCCTTCCTCTGGACTCTTTCACGACCTCTGTGACTCTCTCTCACTCTCTAACCTCCCCTCTGGCCTGATTCACTCTGCTGGGCACACTCTGGATGTTCTGATCTCTACAGACCTTCCCTTTCTGTCCCTCTCACCACTCCTCTCTCCTGGAGTGATCACTTTCTCATTTTTCTTCCCAGCTCACTCTCTCTACCCCTCAGGCTAAGCCAACTCCAGCACTGCCACCTACCTTCTTGGTTATTCGACCCATGAAGCGTGTGTCAGTTGAGGCTTTTGCTGCCACTTTCTCACCCCCCCACCTCCTTTGGCTGACTCACACCCTGACACAGCCCTTTCTTTGCTCCACTCTGCTATATCTGATACTCTTGATGTTCTTGCCCCTGTCATGAGGATCCGCTTGATGGCCAAAGCTAAGTGTAACTCCTGGTACGACTCAGACCTTGTCACCCTTAAATGCAAGTGCACAGTGGCTGAGAGGAAATGGCGTGCTTCCTGTACATCCTATGACAAACTGGTCTGCTGCCTGCTCCAAAGGCAATACTGGCTCTCTGTCCACACCAAGAAGAGAACCCTCATCCAAGCCTGTGTCTCTGTGACATCCAAAAACTCGGCCAAATGCTTTAAAATTTGCACAGAGCTGGCCAATCCTGCTGCTATCTCTACCTCTCCTGTCCCCTCCCATGCCCACTGCACGGCCCTGGCTTCTCATTTCATCTCTAAAACTCAGGACATCCTGTCCTCTCTCTCTTTCTCTCCTCCTCCTCCTCCCCTTTCTTCCTCTCGCCCTTCTGTGGCCACCTCTCCTCCCCCCTTCTCTGCCTTTTCCCTGTTCTCCCCAGAAAAGGATTCTAGACAAGTCTGATCTATTAAAGTCTCGTCAAAACAGGTTCTCCACTGTTCCTCTAAAACCATCAAGGACCACATTGACACCCTGGCTCCTGCTTCGGCGCACTTCTGCAACCACTCTGTCGCCATTGGAGTCTTCCCTTCCCCCTGTAGCACTCCCTTGTTCATCCGCTTCTTAAGAAACCCTCAGCCGACCCTTCCTGCCCTGCTAACTACTGCCACATCTCCATCACTCCTTTCCTGGAATAGCTGGCCATCTCCCAGCTTAATCTCCACACTGAATTTGTTGCTTGTCTCCATGACCATCAGTCTGGCTTCAGAGCTGCCTGAAGCACGGAAACTGCTCTCCTGAACATCCATGAAGACCTGCTCTCCAACCTTGACACCAAAATCCCCTGTGTCCTCATTTTACTTGATCTCTCTTCTGCCTTTGACATGGTCAACCATGCCATCCAGCACAACTGTCTCCGTGATAACCTGGGTATCAGCGATCAGGCCCTGGCGTGGCTGACCTCTTTCCTCTCCAATCGACCATCCCATGTCCAACTTTGGTCCTTCCTCTCCTTTATCTCTATCTCTACCTATGGTGTTCCCCAGGGGTCTAACCACTCTCCCTGGATGTTAAACCAATACCTCGCACTTCTTGCACACTGCGGTGCTATGCGGATGACTTTCAGCTCAAATTCAGGCTCCCTTCTGTCACCTCTTTGCCTTCTCTCATCTCTGACTGTCTGTCTGATATCCAGGAGTAGTGTGACACCAACGATCTCTGCCTTACTGTCATGAAGACTGAGATTCTCCTCATCGGCACACCTGTTCCCTCCTTTCCTGTAGCTCTCTGGCCGTCCTCTCTAGGCCCTCTTCCTTCTCACACCCGTGAGGCTATAAACCTCAGGTTAATCTTCAACTCTAGTCTCATCTCTGACGTCACATCTCTGACGTCTCTAAGAAGTCACACTACCAGCTGCACCTCCTCAGAGTTATTCTTCTTCCTTTCCTCTCCTTCCCTCAGAAGCTCACTGTCTCCAGAGCTCTGGTACTCTCTAGACTGGACTACTGCTCTTTCTAAAGCTGCCTGCTTCTAGGCACTGCCCTATGCAACTCATCCAGAACAGGACTGCGAGACTTGTCCTTGGCCTCAAGCCCAGGGATCTCCAGGACTGAAATCTCTGCACTGTCTCCAAGTGGCTGCGTGAATTAAGTTCAAAACCCTCTGCATTGTCCACAAGGCCTACTGGGGCCTCAATACCTCCAACTCTCTCTTCCTAAATATCTTCCTTCTCGAGCTCTTCGCTGAACTGCCTCCTACTCCCTCAAGGTCAGTCGCTTCTCCAAGTAACAAGTAGGAGGTAGATCTCTTTCTTCGGCTGGGGCCTCCCTCTGGAACAGCCCACCTGCCTCCCTGAAACATGAGGAGAACCATCTCTGGTTCCGGAAGCACCTCAAGACCTTCCTCTTTAATTCTGCTTTCCCTCTTCCTCTCCCCTGGTGAACTCCTGACTGACACTGCACTAGTCACCTGGCTACCCTCTGATGTCGGGCCCAGGTCCCCGCCCCGCCGGTTGCACACCTGCACTGCTTCCTGGGCAACCCCTGCACTTGGGGGCTGTTTCTGTAACCCTACAGTTCCCCCAGCACTTGACACTTTATGTCTGCACTTACCCCTGCACTTGCCACTAGCTGGCTGCACTTTTACCTATTGTTTTTATTTATTTTATTTATTCTTTACTGTTGATCCTATGAATTGCACTGCACCCTTCTCCTTCCCGCCTGCACTTTCCCTTCCCCCCCTCCCTTGCACTTGCACAATCTCAATATCACTTGGCCTATTAAGACCATTGTTTTTGTCTTCCCTCTGTTCCCCCTCCCTTGCCTCTTCCCGCCTTGAAACAATTGTGTATAGGTGCATTATAATTGCCATATCATATCATATCAAACCTACTGAAAACAAACTCTGATGCCATGTGATCACAGTGAATGTACACAGACACAAGTAATGTTTCTGAGCCCTGGATCTGCTTCCATATTTATTAAGAGTTGTCTTTTGCTTTTATTTTAGCTAATCAGACACAACACAAATGGAAGTAACTCTGGGCAGATGGGAGAAGCGAATCAGACATCGTGGACAGAATTTATATTTGTGGGTTTTGCTGATATTCCGAACCTGCGGATGCCCATTCTTGCTGGCTCTCTCCTGTTTTATCTGGTGACTATTGCAGCAAATCTTCTCCTCATGTGGGTCATTTACTGTGACTCTCATCTGCACACTCCAATGTACTTCTTCCTAATCAACCTGTCTTTTGCAGACATTTGTTACACGTCTGTTATTTTCCCAAAAATGATGGACAGCTTTCTTCTACTGAACCCACGTGTCACTCTCCTGGAATGTCTGATCCAGCTGTATTTTTTTGCAGTCATGCATACAACAGAATTTATTATCCTGACCATCATGTCCTTTGATCGCTATATGGCTATCTGCAATCCTTTACACTATACAATGATCATAAATAAAACTGTGTGTTTCCGAATGGCCACTGGAGCTTGGATTGCTGGCTTTATGGTGCCAATTTTCCACATAGTCCTCATATCTAACTTCTCTTTTTGCAAGACCCTAGAAATTGACCACTTCTTCTGTGATCTTACAGCTCTGCTGAAGCTCTCCTGCACCAGCACCATCACCATTGACAGAGTGACCTTTCTTCTGGTTGTGACAGTGGTATTTTCCTCATGTCTTTTAATACTGTCATCATATGTCAAAATCATCTCAGCCATCCTGAAAATCCGGAACAGTACTCAGGGAAGCAAAGCTTTCTCCACCTGTGCCTCACACCTTACAGTCGTGATCCTTTTCTATGGAGTTTACTTCTTTCTTTACATGCGACCAGCCTCAATGTACTCAGCGAGTCAGAACAAACTATTATCCTTACTCTATATTGGGGCCATCCCGTTTAGTAACCCCATAATTTACACTGTAAAAAACAAAGAATTTAAGGATGCCTTGAAAAGAAGGAGATGTAGAAAATGTTAGAATGAAAAACTAAATTGCAAGATCATATTCTTTCATCACAAGTCAGACACTGCAAACCCTCTCTACTGAATGTTTAGCAATGCACAAGAGTGATGTCAAGCCCAAGTATGCCATGCAGGTCTGGAAAAAGGAACACGTTCACAAGAGCACCAGGTGTCTTTGCGGTATTACCCGAATTGTTTGAGTACAATTGTTCGAATGATACAATTGACCGAATTGCAGGTGTCCGAATTGACCTTCTGCACAATTGACCGTATGGTCATTTTTACATTTATAATGGGTTGGGTTGGGTAATAATACTATAAGGGGATTGGGTGAGGGTTGGAGTGGGGATTGGATTGGGTTGTGGGTTTCTGGGGGTTCCCCCTCGCATATAAATCCTAATTGACCTTTTAAATTCGGTCAATTGTGCAGAAGGTCAATTGTCATTCGGACAATTGTCATTTGTACAATTCGTATAGAACCATATTAGCAAAGTGTTATATTCTTTCTTGACCAGAAATAAGTACTGCATCCATGCCCTTTCAGTGTGTAGTGCTCAGGAGTGATGGTTTATAATTATGAGCCAGACAAAAGGCTAAGTGACCCAGCTGATCATAACAACTAACATTAAATACTTTATGTTTAGAAAATGGCCAGTGTTTATTATGTTTACACTGTATTTAATGCAGCCAAGAATTAAAAAATAGAGAGTAATTGCTACAACAAAAATGCAAACTATAAAACTGCCATTTGAGATACACACAATAGCACTTTACCAGACTTTATGTACATGGTCTGAGTGAATAGAATGGGATAGTGCTTAAGGACTGGTTGTACTTTGAGTAGGTCATGAGCAGTTTTTCTCAGCAAGATGTCAATGCTTTGAAATGTTTGTTCTATGTTGGCCTGCAATAATGATAATGTAAAAGTATCATAACTTTTCACCTGGAAAGAAATCCAAAAACAGAAACAGTAGCATCACTAATTTGCCAGATGTCAGTGATGTGTGTGGTGTGATGAAGTCCTCTGCCTAACTTTGGGGAATTTCAGGAGGGTGGTCAAAAAGGCTTGATTCTCCCACAAGCTAGAGGATGCATGGCCTGCAGACCACCCTAAATAGTTTGCTGCTCGCAGGCAGGACACACCCCCAAGGTAACTCCCTCCCCCATTGGCCCTGGGTCTGCTAAAGAGAACTAATATAAGAAATAGCCAGACTCAAAACCACTAGCAAAGATGTATTTACATTTCCCTTTAAGGGAAATCATTTTCAGACATTGGATGAAGTACATTTACATGTTCGACACAGTTCAAAACCAATTATTTTCCCATTAATAGAAATACATGAGACAAAAACTGTAGGATGATGTTTCATATCTGTGGATCCCTGAAAGTAGAAAGAAAGAAATGAGAAACAAAGCTATTGTACCATTGTTCACCAACCAAGAAAGAGGTGTGCACCAGAGATAAAATGCCTCAAAGTTCTCATCCAGAGAGTCTTGTTAATTTAAAAGAGGGGTTATCCGATTTACCAAACCTTTTCTTGTTTTCTAGTGCACATGCTAGGCAAACAGGGAACTACACCAGCTCAGCATACACAGATTCAGAGATTCTTCATTAGCTGAAAATGG